>NC_090381.1:121817515-122117515 GCF_036365525.1 Heterodontus francisci | reverse complement strand
ATTAACTTATGTTAGTTATCTGTTGTTTTGCTGAAATCAGACATTTTGTTGAAACTTTTCATCTTGTACTCATCAGGACAAATCGCAAGAATACCAATGTAAGGGAAAGAAACAAATTTACATGATATGAGAAGAGAGTGCTGATTGGTTAGCAAGTGGACTCTGATGGTAGAGGTGTTGCCATGGAGAATGCACCAGTTTATGAAGACTGACAGTTAACTGCCAAGCTTTGTTTGAAATTTAAACCAGGCAGCTTGACTCTGGTCAAGGCCTTGTCCTGAGGAATAAACCAGTGAATGGCTGTCATTTATTTTGTTCAGCTAAAACAGGCGCAATGTGTGTACATGTTCTTTCTGTCTGCAAAGAACAGGGCCCTGTGTATTAATATATGTAGCTTCCAGTGTGCACAAATGTGCCACACTGCGAGCCCGACTAACAATCTTAAATTGGTTGTCAGCGTAATTCTTAGCACACTGAGGATTATTTAGCAAATATTATCCAATCGCGGAATCACGCATAATGTTGGACACTGTGTTTTGAGTTTTGCAAGCACAGGCTGGTTGGGTACGGCCTGTACCTTGCCCGTTGTGAACAGCGGAAGGGGCATGTTGTTTGATACTATCTTCCAATCTTTGGCCTATATACCCAGCATCACACTGGCACTGAAATTCATATATCACATTACTCGTTTGTGCGATAGGCAGGACGTCTTTTTGGCTTGACGGCAGCATCCTGTTGGTGGCGAACACCACACGCGTTGCTACTGCATGGTTTTACGACCGACTGCTCAAGTCAAAGCCCCCAATTAAAATATATGATTCTGATTGTGGTGGGAGAAACGCACTGTTGATTCAGACACATCCCTCCACAGATCGCCTAACATACCATTTTAAACTTTCCAAATTAAAGACCCAGCCAAATTGTACCATCTATTAATCCCTGAATGAGACTAACCAAACCAGGTGTCTTTAGATCAACAAATTAACTGTTTAGTTAGAAAAACTAAATTCTTAAACACTACTAAGATATAAACAACATTTAAAATTGAAAAAATTAGAGTCCTTGCATATTTACGCCATTCCCAAAGTGAAATCTTCCAATGTGGAATAGTCGAAGGTTGCTTGAAGTCCGATGGGGAAAAAAGAAAGATTCTTCAACAGTAAAACAGCAGTTGAATTGATGCACTTCTTTTCCAGTGATGAATTTCAACAACTACAGTTCAGTAGTTAAAGGAATTTGGTTATTTTCTTTTAAGAAATTAATCTGGCTTGACATCAGAATTCTGAGAGTATAACAAATAGGGTTTAAATAAACTGAGAGCGCTCTCATTTCCTTCAGTATATGCTGGACCAGCTGTCTGTCTGTTTCTCTATTAACAGTGTCTCAAAAGCCAGTTTTTCAATTAGTTTCAAATGTCAATCGGTAACAATGTATCTCTTGATCCTCAGTTTCTGAGTGGCTGTATCCGGGGCAACGAGAATTCATTCTTTGACTCAGTCTGTGCAGCTTGTGGCCTTAAAGCAGTACTGCTCCTGTTCAGCCTTAAAGACACACACCGCATTCTTCCCAGACAAAAAACTATAGGATCATAACACCTCCACTCCTGGTGGAATGAAACGCCATTCCTGGAATGCGTTTCCTTACAATGTGAAAAAAATACAAATTGCAAAAAAAAGCTAACACTTTTTTTCCCGCATTTACAGATATACAATTTCTCAAATGGTAAGATTACAGCAACAAGTTCCACCAGAATATTTGTAGCTTTAAATTTGCAAAAAAGTTGTCCCAGTTAACACATTTAAAATTTACAAGGATTGTCTTCCAGTTGTTTCATGATTTCCCTCCAAATGTCCCTATTGTCCATCCCCTCGGCCAGGTGAAGTGCACAGCTCGAAGCACTGACCATGACAGGTTTCGCTGTTCTCTGAGAATTTTCTCGATTACCCCTTAACCTATGTGGCATCACTTGACACTGGAAAACCCTGTCCGGTGTAACCAAAGCTGATTTTGTCTCACCCTGGGGTGTCAAAGGAATTTGACAGGTTTCCTCCAACACATTTGTCTCTTTAAGACACATGGTGTTTCCCACTCTGTCCATACAGTCTTTTAAATAAGAATTTGGGTAGGAGACTGCCTTCTTTCCCACAGTGACTCTTCTAGAGTCTATGCAAGTTTGAGACATCCCACCAGGTTTAAGCATCAAGACCACCTGAGAATTTCAGCTGTCCTGACTAGGGTCAACTAGGCTGCCCGTCAGCTTCCAGTTGGACCTGTCTGTCTGGACCTAAGCAACAAGGATGTTTTAAAGGAATGGTTCCCCCTATACCCACATTCTGGCCTATCCCTACAATCTTTTTGAAATGTTGTGAAAACCCTGGCTAGGACTTCACGCTGTTTTGCCTCTCTAAGTGTAAAAGCCTATTGTTTAATTTTCCCAGCTATTCTGTATTCACTAATCATATAGATGGAGGTTCAGTCTGAGAATTTCCCAGGCCTGCTTCTGTCTCATCCTCATTATCCTTTTCCTTCTCAACAGTCCCAATTACCTGACATACCTGCACTGGCTTATCCTCCTCTCTGTGATAATATTGTTTGAGCATATTAATGTGACACAACCGGTTCTTCTTCCATCATGGGTTTCAATCAAGTAATGAATCTTACCCACTCTTTTGATCACTCTATATGGGCCACTGAACCATGCTTTAAATGGTTCTCCCTCTGATGGTAACAACACTAATACTTCATCCCTTGGTTTTATGGTAGGTTGTGGTTTTCCCACCATTTGACAGGTATGGCATATCCTACAAAATTGTCTCACATCTTTTGTAAGACCTGGCCAGTAGTAATATCGGCTTATGCATGATTTGGTCTTCTGAATTCCCCTATGTCCTGGGCGGCACAGTGGTTAGAACTGCAGCCTCACAGCTCCAGTGACCTGGGTTCGAATCTGGGTACTGCCTGTGCGGAGTTTGCAAGTTCTCCCTGTGACCGCGTGGGTTTCTGCTGGGTAATACTACTAGATGGTACTACTATCTGTTTAACAACTGTCCAGTCTTCATCGGCAGGTCTATGAGGCGGTCTCCATTTCCTCTTCAAAACCTTGTTTGCCATATCATAGCCTTCTGGAACTCCTTTCACCTCAGCTTCTGACAGAGCCGTCTGTGCTATTCGGTATATCTCTGGATCAGCTTGTTGTGCTGCAATGACAGACGATCTGTTAAACAATTCATTTGGATTATCTAAGTCTCCAAATAAAGTTTCAGAAACTTGGCTATCTATTTGTGGTGCCCCCTTTACCTCCGACAATGGACCCTGTTTAGCCATTGCTTGGGTGACTGCACACGCAGGAAATATTCCCAGAACTTGTTCCTGTAATTGCTCCATTTCCTTAATTTCACTTGGTTCCTCTGTAACTATAGGAGAAACCGATACTTTTGATCCTGCCAAATCATTTCCTAGGAGTAGATCAATTGCCTTTACTGGTAAACTGTGGACAACACCTACAGTAACTATCCCAGATATTAAGTCACTCTCTAGTGCTTTATACAAAGGTACAGGTATATACTCCCCGCCAATTCCATTTACTAAAACTTTAGTATTCAAGGCGCTCTCTGGTAGAAACCTCATATCTTTCCCAGCAAGAGTGTTTGGGTTGCTCCTCTGTCCCTAACTATAATAGTTATAGTTTAGGGGGGATATGCGTGGAAAGTTCTTTACGCAGAGGGTGGTGGGCACCTGGAACGCATTGCCAGCGGAGGTGGTAGACGCAGGCACGATGGAGTCTTTTAAGATCTATCTAGATAGATACATGAATGGGCAGGAAGAAAAGAGATACAGAACCTTAGAAAATAGGCGACATGTTTAGAGAGAGGATCTGGATCGGCGCAGGCTTGGAGGGCCGAAGGGCCTGTTCCTGTGCTGTAATTATCTTTGTTCTTTGTACACTTCTGGTTTTAGTATCTGGTTTCACATTCACAGCTGTTGTTAAAGATATAGCCTACTCTGCTATACTGTCAGTCAGAGTCTTTTCCTCTGAACTAACTTTGCGTACCCCAACAAGTTACCTCACAATTTCCAGCACTCCGAACGAAGATGACCCGTTTTGTTGCAATGATAATACTTTGGCTTGCTAACCTCACTTCTACCCTCAGGACCTTCCTTTCTGACCTGAGGTGATGATCTTGGGGCATTTCCAGCTGTTCCTTCTCGTCCCCGGCTACTTGCCTTCCTTTCACTCTCCCACTTTCTATCCTTCTTGGGTTTATGGGGGGTGATGGACAAAATAGGTTGGCTTATTCATAAGCTCAAAATCATCAGCAATCTCTGCTGCTTGCCTAGCTTTCAAAACTTTCAGGTTATCTATGAGTTCTCACTACTGAAGGAATGGAGTTTTTAAACTCTTCTAAGAGAATCAATTGTCAAAGGTTCTCATATATGGTTTCTATCTTCAATGCCCGTATCCAACGGTCAAAGTTAATTTGCTTCACACCCTCTCAAATTCTAAATATGCCTGCCCAACTAATCTCCATAAGTTCCTAAACTTCTGACAGTAAGTTTCAGGGACTAATACGCAGCGAGAATAGCCTTTTTTGCCATCTCATAATCTGCAGAAGCCTCTTCAGAAAGCATAGCATAAGCTTCATGAGCTCTGCCTACCAACCTGCCCTGCATGAGTAATGTCCAGCTTTCTTTCAGCCATTTCATCTGTTTGGCTATTTTTTCAAAAGATATGAAAAATGCCTCCTCGTCCCTTTCCTCGAACTTAGGAAGAGCCTGTATAAATTTAAACAACTTTTCGCTGGGTCCTAATCTAAATTCAGATTTTTCCTGACCCAAATTTTCCCTGGATTCAAGACTACACTTTTGTCTTAGTTCCATCTCTTTTAACTTAAATTCCCTCTCTTTTTCACTTTCTGTCTGAAATGCTCTCTCTTTCTCCATTTCCTCCAATTCATTTTTTCTTATTGCTATTGCTTTTTCTTTTTCCTGTTGAAACTCCAGTTTCTTCATTTCTAACTGAATCCCAGCTAATTCCACTGCATTACTCTCGGACCTACTACCTTCTTGTCTCTCGTATTCCCTTTCTTGTTCCTTGTATTCCCCTTCATCATCATCATCTACTAATTCCAGATGTTCAGCTATTATGTCAATTATCCCTGCTTTTTTGGCACCTGATTTCAATTCCAACCCCAATTTCTCTGCCAATTCTTTTAATTTGCTCTTAGTTAAAGTTATCAAGTCACTCAGGGGAACATTCTGCTTTTCCAAAAACTCTGCTACAACCACTAAAGTCATTACAACGGTATAGACTGTGCCTTATTATACAAGAGACCTGGATCTTTTATTTCTTTGTAATTGGTGTTGGATTTAGATCCCAACAATCGAGTTTCCAATTGCTATAATCCTAGATGCGAGAGCAATTAAATATGATGCCAAACGGAAGACCCCAATTTAAATATATTATCTCAGAAACAAGTAATTAATATGATTCCAAATGCGAGCCCTCCAAATTAGTCTGATACAGATCCCAGATGCCAGCTACCAAATTAAATAAGATTCAATCTTGAGCGAGCCCCCAATTAATATGTATGATTCTGATTGTGGTGGGAGAAACGCACTGTTGATTCAGTCTAGTCCCTCCCCAGATTGCCTAACATATCATTTTAAACTTTGTAAGTTAAAGAATGACCCAGCCAATTTGTACCATCTATTAATCCCTGAATGAGGCTAACCAAACCAGGTGTCTTTAGATCAACAAATTAACTGTTTAATTAGAAAAACTAAATTCTTAAACACAACTAAGATATAAACAACATTTAAAATAGAAAAAATTAGAGTCCTTGCATATTTACACTCCTGCCAAAGTGAAATCTTCCAAGGTTGCTTGAAGTCCTCACAGCTGTCCAGTGGGGGGAAGAAAAAGATTCTTCACCAGTACAGTACAACAACACAACAGTCTGTAGTCTGGTTCAGCAGTTGAATTGATGCGCTTCTTTTCCAGTGATTAATTTCAACAATTACAGTTCAGTAGTTAAAGGAATTTGGTTATTTTTCTTTTCAGAAATTAATCTGGCTTGACATCAGAATTCTGAGAGTATAATAAATTCTCTCTTCTCTTTGGCCTTCTTGTCTCGAGAGACAATGGGTAAGCGCCTGGAGGTGGTCAGTGGTTTGTGGAGCAGCGCCTGGAGTGGCTATAAAGGCCAATTCTAGAGTGACAGACTCTTCCACAGGTGCTGCAGAAAAATTTGTTTGTCGGGGCTGTTACACAGTTGGCATTTGCGCTTCTGTCTTTTTTTCTGCCAATGCTAAGTCTCTTCGACTCGCCACACTTTGGCCCCGCCTTCATGGCTGCCCGCCAGCTCTGGCGATCGCTGGCAACTGACTCCCACGACTTGTGATCAATGTCACAGGACTTCATGTCGCGTTTGCAGACGTCTTTAAATCGGAGACATGGACGGCCAGTGGGTCTGATACCAGTGGCAAGCTTGCTGTACAATGTGTCTTTGGGGATCCTGCCATCTTTCATGCGGCAAATAGGGTTTAAATAAACTGAGAGAGAGCTCTTATTTCCTTCAGTATATGCTGGTCCAACTGTCTGTCTCTCTGTTAACTGTGTCTCAAAAGCCAGTTTTTCAACTAGTTTGAAATGTCAATCAGTAACAATGTATCTCTCAATCTCTGAGTGGCTGTATCCCAGGGCAACAAGAATGCACTCTTTGAATCACAGTCTCTGAGTGGCTGTACCCCAGGGCAATGAGAATGCATTCTTTGACTCAATCTCTGGAGCTTGTTGCCTTAAAGCAGTAATGCTCCTTTTCAGCCTTAAAGACACACTGCATTCTTCCCGGGAAAAAATCTACAGGATCATAACAGTAGTACGGGCCTAAGGCTGTCATTTTCGGTCCTGAAAAGTGCCCAGTCTACCTCCGATTACCCGAGAAGGATAATGTCTCAAAAAAATTTGAGCAACAGGTGAAGCTCACTGTTTCATGCTGCTACTATGCAGTAGCAATGCGTGTGGTGTTCGCCACCAAAAGGATGCTGCCATCAAGCTAAAAAGATGTCCTGCCGATCACACAAATGAGTAATGTGATGTATGAATTTCAATGTCAGTGTGATGCTAGGCATATAGGCCATACGTCCCAAAGATTGGCGGATCAGATCAAACAACATGCCCCTTCCGCTGTTCGCAACAGGCAAGGTACAGGCCATACCCAACCAGACCATGCTTGCAAAACTCAAAACACAGTGTCCAACATTAGATGTGATTCTGCGATTGGACAACATTTGCTAAATAATCCTCAGTGTGCTGAGAATTACCCTGACAACCAATTTAAGGTTGTCAGTCGGGCTCGCAGTGTGGAAAATTTGCATGTACTGGAAGCTACTGTTACGACTAGGTGAGAAAGGAGTCTAGGGGTCCCTTTCAGCCTTCACCTGGTCTTACTGTAACAGAGTTTTATTTTTTAACACACTGTGTTTTGAACTCGCCCTTGGTGAATCCTTGTTCACTGCTTTCCAATTATAAGGCAAAGAAATGAGCACAAACAGGCTTTCTTAAGTTTAAAGAAGAAAGGTGAAATTTATTAAAACTTGAACTCTGAATCAGTTAACGCCGACAGATACACACTGCGCCCGACGTCAGCATGCATACACAATACGCACATGCAAATAGAGACACAAAAGAGCAGAACAAAAGATAAAGTGGAACAGTTTGAGACAATCTCTGAGGAGGGGTTTTTACTGTGCTTTGAGCTCACTGTAGTCCTTGATTGAAGATATGGTCTTGCTTTTTGTTGGGGCCCAGTATTCTTCTTAAACCTTGTTCACTGTAGGAGACTTTTCTCTCTTGGGGTTCATGCGTCTTCAATGGGTCTTCAGTTCCACGAGAAAGAGATGAGAGCAGACAGGAGAGGCTGCGGCAAGCCAGCCATGGGAGGTCTTTTCAGTCCAGGAGTAAACAGCTTTCTGCCTTCAAAAACTCTGGCAAGTTCAAATTCAAAAAACACAGATTGCCCAGCAGGTTAGTCATGTGACTGGGGTGGGGGGGGGGGGTGACCATGTCCATTTGTGTATTCAGCCATCTTAGCAGTCAACCTGGAAGACGAGCTCCTCCACCCTCAATGTCTGGTAATCAAAAGTCCATTGTGGATTGTACATGTCAGGAAATGGTCTTTAGTTTAAGCACTGTCTGTAAATATGCAAATATCTTTACAGTCAAGGATCTGGTGTTTTTTTTTAAAGCGAGTTCTTTACTCCAGTAATGGTTTAAAAATCAATGTTCATGTGGTGAAATTAATGTGCCTCATTCTTGGCAGGTGGGGGCCTGCATGACACTACATATATTAATACACAGGGCCCTATTCTTTGCAGACAGAAAGAACATGTCTACACATTGCGCCTGTTTCAGCTAAACAAAATAAATGACAGCCATTCGCTGGTTCATTCCTCAGGGCAATGCCTTGACCAATCAGAGTTAAATTTCAAACAAAGCTTGGCAGTTAACTGTCATTCAGCATAAACTGGCGCATTCTCCATGGCAACACCTCTACCAATCAGAGTCCACTTGCCAACCAATCAGCACTCTCATGTAGTATAAATTTGTTGCTTCCCCTTACATTAGTATTCTTGCAAATTGTTCTGATGAGTACAAGATGAAAAGCTTTGAAAAAATGTCTGTTTTCAGTACTACCAAATGACCATCTGTAGTTTATTTATGAACATACCAAAATGATAGACAGGAGAACACCAGCCTGTCCATCAATCCTCTCCCACATTATGCTGGCTTGACTACCATGGCTAAACACTCCTTTCCTCCCCTTCTCTGACACACCCACGTTTCCCCCCAACCCCCTCACACACAGCCATGTAATCTCCTGGCAGATACAACAAAAACAGTAAAATCCAAGGGAGAAAAATACCCTGTGCAATTGCTCCCTATGCCCTCATGCAATAAAAATCAGTCCAGGGATTACATAGACCAGGTATTACCTCAACAGACACGTGGCTTCTCTATGATAAAGTCTCTGCCTTAACAAGAGAGCTGGATTGGTGCCCAGCTAGGACAGAGTGTCAGCACTCCACCAAACCAACCAGCAATGTATTACAGAGGCTCACTGCTCTCTGTGAAAAGAAGAACCATCCACATCCAGTCTATTCCTTCACAATCTGTTAAACTGGGATAATAAACAACAACTTATATTTGTATAGCACTCTTAACATAATAAAACATTCCAAGATGCTTCACAGGAACATTATGCAACAAAATATGACAGCGAGCCACATAAGGAGATATTAGAACAGATGACGAAAAGCCAGACCACATAAAAACATAAGAAATAGGAGCAGGAGTAGGCCATTCGGCCCCTCAAGCCTGCCCCATCATTCAATAAGATCATGGCTGATCTGCCCCAGACCTCAACTCCTCTTTCGTGCCAGCTCCTCATAGCCCTCAACTCCCCGATCTTTCGAAAATCTATCTACCTCCTCTTTAAATACTTTCAGTGATCTAGCCTCCACAACTCTCTGGGGTAGAGAATTGCAGACATTCACTACCCTCTGAGAGAAGAAATTCCTTCGCATCTCAGTTTTAAATGAGTGTCCCCTAGTTTGAGATTCCCCCATTAGTGGAAACATCTTCTCAACATCTACCCTGTCAAGCCCCCTCAGAATCTTCTACGTTTCAATAAGATCACCCCTCATTCTTCTAAACTCTAATAAATAAAGGCCCAACCTGTTCAGCCGTTCTGGATAAGTCAACCCCTTCGTCCCAGGAATCAGCCTAGTGAATCTCTTTTGAACTGCCTCCAGTATGGGGACCAAAACTGTACACAGTACTCCAGGTGCAGCCTCACCAACACCCTGTTCAGTTGTAACAAAACTTTCCTATTTTTAAACTCCAACCCCCTAGCAATAAAGGCCAAAATTCAATTTGCTTTCTTAATTACATGCTGCACCTGCATGCTAACTTTTTGTGTTTCATGCACATGAACACCCAGATCCCTCTGTACTGCACTTTTTTGAAGTCTCTCTCCATTTAACTAATAGTCTGCCATTTGATTCTTCCTACCAAAGTACATGACCTCACACTTTCCGACATTAAACTCCATCTGCCAAGTTTTTGCCCACTCACTCAACCTGTCTATATCCGCTTGCAGATTCCTTATGTCCCCATCACAACATATCCTCCCAAGCACGGAGTGATGGGTAAATGGGACTTGATAGGATACGGGCAAAACAGTTTTGAATGGCCTCAAGTTTATGGAGGGTAGAATGTGGGAGGTCAGCCAAGAAAGCATTGAAATAGACTGGTCCATAGGTAACAAAGGCATGGATAAGCGTTTCAGCAGCAGATGAGGTGAGGCGGTGTGGAATCAGGTGATGTTACGGAGGTGGAAATAGGATGGTTCAAATATGTGGCCAGCTTGAGGTCAAATATGATACCAAGGTTGCGAAAATTCTGGAACGTGGGAGGCAACAGAACCTTGGAGAGGAAAGGGCGGTTAGAGATGGGGTGGTAGTTTGCAAGGACGGAGAGGTCAAGGGTTGTTTTTTGAGGAAGGGTGATGATGGCAGATGTGAAGGTGAGAGGGTCAGTACCTGGGGTGAGAAAACTGTTAACAATGTCAGCTAATGTGGGAGCCAGGAAGAAGTTAGATAATTTAGTAGAATAGGGTCAAGAGAGCAGAAGGGGGGTCTCATGGACAAGATGAGCTCAGAGAAGGCTTGAAGAGAGAAACTAGAGATAGATGTGAGTTTAGGGTTAGGGCAGGGAGGAACATAAGAGGAAGTTTGGTCAGGTGGCCTAGTGGAAGGGAGGGAAGTGACACAGGCAGCTGATCGGATGGTCTCGATCTTAGTGACAAAGAAATCCATGAGCTCCTCACACTTGTTGTTGGAGGTGATGGTGAAGGAGACAGGGGAGAGAGGTTTAAAAAGACAAACTATCAATCTAACATGAGAGACTGTATCCAGCTCTTTCATTGTTTTATAACCCTCCATCTGGTTGCCTGTAAGTCCAAGCTGCTCTAAAGTAAATAGACCAAGGTTCTTGAGCCTATCTGAGGTTCTTTAAGCTAGGAATCATTCTTGTATCTGTCTAATGGACCTTGTCTAAGGTCACTATATCACCCACCAGGCTGGGGTACCAAAACTGAACACAGTAATCAGGATGTGGTCTGACTAGCAACCTGTATAGTCTCAAAATGGTGTCCTTCGATTTATTCTGAATGACTCCATTAATACAACCTGAAGCTTTAGCTACAGTTTCTCTACATTTGCTATGAACCTTCAATGATCTGTGTAAAATAAGATCAAGTTCTTTTCCTCTCTTGACCTCTCTCAATATTATTCCCCACAAATTATATATGTATTCTGTATTGGCCAACCACCACGCATGACACTGCATTTATCTAAATTAAATACGACTTGCCAATGTATGACCCTCTACCCTAGCACATCAAAATCCCTTTGGATTGGGTTGCACTCCTCTACATCTTAACCCTTGCACAGATTTTCTTGCCACCTGCAAACGTACTGACTGTACTTTGTTGTTAATAAAGATGCTGAAGAGTAGTGAGCCTTGGGCTGATCCCTGGGAGACACCACTAATAACATGTCCAAACTGAACCACATCTGTTAACTACAACTTTTTGGCTGTGGGATTGGAGACAATTCCTAATTCAGCTTTTCATTTTTTTATGAAAGATTCCATCGTGTGAAGTGACCTAATGTAAGGAGCCTTATCAAAAGCTTTTTGAAAGTCCAGGTAGAGAGCGTCAAGCTCTTGAAATAATTTGTCCCTTGAGGTCTAGATTTACTAGAGAGATGAATTTAGCTTGATGTAAAATGAATTCGTAATTTGCGACTGTGATTAAGGAGGCATTTATCAATTATTAGCATCTTTAACTACAGTTATAATTTGATCATTCAGCTCATTTTCCTTTGACTTATTCCAGTATTAAATCTTTACTAATTCAAGCTTAATATTAACCACTAAAGATACTAAACACACAAAGAGATATCAAGTTCCTTATGAAAATACTTATCTTCATTTTCTCAGGTTCATCCAATTCTCTTTGATATTGATGTCACTTTTTAAAATTTTCTCTGGTGCAATTCAATTCTGTTCTGACGCTCAGTTCCCACTCTTTATATAGTGCTGACCGGGCCTGATTACAGCAGACTGACCCTTACAGGGGCCTGATTACAGGACACTGACCCTTATTGGGTCTGATGACAGGACACTGACCCTTACAGGGGCCTGATTACAGGACACTGACACTTACAGGGGCCTGATTACAGGACACTGATCCTTACAGGGGCCTGATTACAGGACACTGACCCGTACAGAGGCCTGATTACAGGACACTGATCCTTACACAGGCCTGATTACAGGACACTGATCATTACAGGGGCCTGATTACAGGAGACTGACCCTTACAAGGACCTGATTACAGGACACTGACCGTTACAGGTGCCTGATTACAGGACACTGATCCTTATTAGGGCCTGATTACAGGACACTGGCCCTTACAGGGGCCTGATTACAGGACACTGATCCTTACTGGGGCCTGATTACAGGACACTGACCCTTACAGGGGCCTGATTACAAGACACTGACCCTTACAGGAGCCAGATTACCAGACATTGAACCTTATTGGGGCCAGATTACAGGACACTGACCCTTACAGGGTCCTGATTACAGGACACTGATCCTTATTGGGGCCTTTTTACAGGACACTGACCCTTACAGGGGCCTGACTACAAGACAGTGACTCTTACAGGAGCCTGATTACAGGACACTGACCCTTACAGGAGCCCGATTACAGGACATTGAACCTTATTGGAGCCTGATTACAGGATGCTAATCCTTATTGGGGCCTGATTACAGGACACTGACCCTTACAGGGTCCTGATTACAGGACACTGATCCTTACTGGGGCCTGATTACAGGACACAGACCCTTACAGGGGCCTGATTACAGGTCTTTGACCCTCAATGGGGCCTGATTACAGGACACTGACCCGTACAGGGTCCTGATTACAGGACGCTAATCCTTATTGGGGCCTGATTACAGGACACAGACCCTTACAGGAGCCTGATTACAGGACACTGACCCTTACAGGGGCCTGATTACAAGACACTGACCCTTACAGGGGCCTGATTACAGGACACTAATCCTTATTGGGGCCTGATTACAGGACACTGACCCTTACAGGGGCCTGATTACAGGACACTGATCATTACAGGGGCCTGATTACAGGACACTGATCCTTACAGGGGCCTGGTTACAAGACACAGACCCTTATTGGGGCCTAATTACAGGACACTGACCCTTAAGGGGCCTGATTACAGAACACTGACCCTTACAGGGGCCTGAATACAGGTCACTGACACTTATTGGGGCCTGATTGCAGGACACTGATCCTGATTGTGGACTGATTACAGGACACTGACCCTTACAGGGGCATCATTACAGGACATTGATCCGGATTGGGCCAGATTTCAGGACACTGACCCTTACTGGGGCCTGATTACAGGACAGTGACACTTATTGGGGCCTAATTACAGGACACTGATCCTTATTGGGGCTTGATTACAGGACACTGATTCTTATTGGAGCCTGATTACAGGAGACTGATCCTGATTGGGGCCTCATTTCATGACACTGACCCTTACAGGGGCCTGATTTCAGGACACTGATCCTGATTGGGGCCTGATTTCAGGACACTGACCCTTACAGGGGCCTGATTACAGAACACTGACCCTCACAGGGGCCTGTTTACAGGACACTGATCCTTAATGGGGCCTCATTACAGGACACTGACCCTTACGGGAGCCCCATTACAGGACACTGATCCTTATTGGGGCCTGATTACAGGACACTGATCCTTATTGGGGCCTGAATACAGGACACTGACCCTTAAAGGTGCCTGATTACAGGACACTGAACCTTCCAAGGGCCTGATTACAGGACACTAACCCGTACAGGGGCCTGATTACAGGACACTGATCCTTATTGGCGCCTGATCACAGGACATTGTCCCTTACTGGGGCCTGATTACAGGACACTGATCCTTATTGAGGCCTGATTACAGGACCAATCCTTATTGGGGCCTGATTACAGGACACTGACCCTTACTGGCGCCTGATTACAGGACACTGACCCTTACAGGGGCCTGATTACAGGACACTGATCCTTATTGGGGCCTGATTACAGGACACACCCTTAAAGGGGCCTGATTACAGGACACTAACCCTTACAGGGGCCTGGTTACAGGACACTGATCCTTATTGGCGCCTGAATACAGGACACTTACAGGGGCCTGATTACAGGACACTGACCCTTACTGGCGGCTGATTACAGGACACTGACCCTTACAGGGGCCTGATTACAGGACACTGATCCTTATTGGGACCTGATTACAGGACATTGACCCTTACTGGGGCCTGATTACAGGACATTGACCCTTACTGATGCCTGATTACAAGACACTGATCCTTCCTGAGGCCTGATTAGAGGACCGATCCTTATTGGGGCCTGATTACAGGACACTGACCCTTATTGGGGCCTGATTACAGGACACTGACCCTTACAGGGGCCTGATTACAGGACACTGACCCTTACTGGCGGCTGATTACAGGACACTGACCCTTACAGGGGCCTGATTACAGGACACTGATCCTTATTGGGACCTGATTACAGGACATTGACCCTTACTGGGGCCTGATTACAGGACATTGACCCTTACTGATGCCTGATTACAAGACACTGATCCTTCCTGAGGCCTGATTAGAGGACCGATCCTTATTGGGGCCTGATTACAGGACACTGACCCTTATTGGGGCCTGATTACAGGACACTGACCCTTACAGGGGCCTGATTACAGGACACTGATCCTTATTGGGGCCTGCTGACAGGACACAGGCCCTTACAGGAGCCTGATTACAAGACACTGATCCTTTCTGGGGCCTGATTACAGAACACTGACCCTCACAGGGGCCTGTTTACAGGACACTGATCCTTAATGGGGCCTCATTACAGGACACTGACCCTTACGGGAGCCTGATTACAGGACACTGATCCTTATTGGAGCCTGATTACAGGACACTGACCCTTAAAGGTGCCTGATTACAGGACACTGAACCTTGCAAGGGCCTGATTACAGGACACTAACCCTTACAGGGGCCTGATTACAGGACACTGATCCTTATTGGGGCCTGCTGACAGGACACAGGCCCTTACAGGAGCCTGATTACAAGACACTGATCCTTTCTGGGGCCTGATTACAGGACACTGACCCTTACGGGAGCCTGATTACAGGACACTGATCCTTATTGGAGCCTGATTACAGGACACTGACCCTTAAAGGTGCCTGATTACAGGACACTGAACCTTGCAAGGGCCTGATTACAGGACACTAACCCTTACAGGGGCCTGATTACAGGACACTGATCCTTATTGGGGCCTGCTGACAGGACACAGGCCCTTACAGGAGCCTGATTACAAGACACTGATCCTTTCTGGGGCCTGATTACAGAACACTGACCCTGACAGGGGCCTGATTACAGAAGACAGACCCATACAGCTGCCTGATTACAGGACACTAATCCTACCTGGGGCCTCATTACAGGACACTGACCCTTACAGGAGCCTGATTATCGGATATTGATCCTTATTGGGGCCTGATTACAGGACACTGATCCTTATTGGAGCCTCATTACAGGACACTGATCCTTATTGGGGCCTGAATACAGGACACTGACCCTTACTGGCGCCTGATTACAGGACACTGACCCTTACAGGGGTCTGAATACAGGACACTGATCCTTATTGGGGCCTGATTACAGGACACTGACCCTTAAAGGTGCCTGATTACAGGACACTGAACCTTCCAAGGGCCTGATTACAGGACACTAACCCTTACAGGGGCCAGATTACAGGACACTGATCCTTATTGGCGCCCGATCACAGGACATTGTCCCTTACTGGGGCCTGATTACAGGTCACTGATCCTTATTGAGGCCTGATTAGAGGACCGATCCTTATTGGGGCCTGATTACAGGACACTGACCCTTATTGGGGCCTGATTACAGGACACTGACCCTTACAGGGGCCTGATTACAGGACACTGATCCTTATTGGAGCCTGATTACAGGATACTGACCCTTACAGGGGCCTGATTACAAGACACTGATCCTTTCTGGGGCATGATTACAGGACACTGACCCTTACAGCTGCCTGATTACAGGACACTGATCCTACCTGGGGCCTGATTACAGGACACTGACCCTCACAGGGATCTGATTACAGGACACTGACCCTGATTGGGCCTGATTACAGGACACTGTCCTTTACAGGGGCCTGTTTACAGGACACTGACTCTTACTGGGGCCTGATTTGAGGACACTGACCCTTACAGGGGCCTGATTATAGGATGCTGACCCTTACAGGAGCCTGATTACAGGACACTGACCCTTATTGGGGCCTGATTGCAGGACACTGACCCTTACAGGGGCCTGATTCCAGGACACTGATCCTTATTGGGGCCTGATTACAGGACACTGACCCTTACAGGGGCCTGATTACAGGACACTGATCCTTATTGGGGCCTGATAACAGGACACTGACCCTTACTGGGGCCTGATTACAGGACACAGATCCTTACAGGGCCCTGGTTACAGGACACGGATCCTTACAGGGGCCTGATTACAGGAAACTGACCCTTACAGGGGCCTGTTTACAGCACACTGATCCTTATTGGGGCCTCATTACAGGACGCTGACCCTTACAGGAGCCTGATTACAGGACACTGATCCTTATTGGGGCCTGATTACAGGACACTGATCCTTATTGGGGCCTGAATACAGGACACTGACTCTTACTGGCGCCTGATTACAGGACACTGACCCTTACAGGGGCCTGATTCCAGGACACTGATCCTTATTGGGGCCTGATTACAGGACACTGAGAATACAGGACACTGACCCTTACTGGCGCCTGATTACAGGACACTGACCCTTACAGGGGCCTGATTCCAGGACACTGATCCTTATTGGGGCCTGATTACAGAACACTGACCCTTACAGGGGCCTGAATACAGGTCACTGACACTTATCGGGGCCTGATTGCAGGACACTGATCCTGATTGTGGACTGATTACAGGACACTGACCCTTACAGGGGCATCATTACAGGACATTGATCTGGATTGGGCCAGATTTCAGGACACTGACCCTTACTGGGGCCTGATTACAGGACAGTGACACTTATTGGGGCCTAATTACAGGACACTGATCCTTATTGGGGCTTGATTACAGGACACTGATTCTTATTGGAGCCTGATTACAGGAGACTGATCCTGATTGGGGCCTCATTTCATGACACTGACCCTTACAGGGGCCTGATTTCAGGACACTGATCCTGATTGGGGCCTGATTTCAGGACACTGACCCTTACAGGGGCCTGATTACAGAACACTGACCCTCACAGGGGCCTGTTTACAGGACACTGATCCTTAATGGGGCCTCATTACAGGACACTGACCCTTACGGGAGCCCCATTACAGGACACTGATCCTTATTGGGGCCTGATTACAGGACACTGATCCTTATTGGGGCCTGAATACAGGACACTGACCCTTAAAGGTGCCTGATTACAGGACACTGAACCTTCCAAGGGCCTGATTACAGGACACTAACCCGTACAGGGGCCTGATTACAGGACACTGATCCTTATTGGCGCCTGATCACAGGACATTGTCCCTTACTGGGGCCTGATTACAGGACACTGATCCTTATTGAGGCCTGATTACAGGACCAATCCTTATTGGGGCCTGATTACAGGACACTGACCCTTACTGGCGCCTGATTACAGGACACTGACCCTTACAGGGGCCTGATTACAGGACACTGATCCTTATTGGGGCCTGATTACAGGACACACCCTTAAAGGGGCCTGATTACAGGACACTAACCCTTACAGGGGCCTGGTTACAGGACACTGATCCTTATTGGCGCCTGAATACAGGACACTTACAGGGGCCTGATTACAGGACACTGACCCTTACTGGCGGCTGATTACAGGACACTGACCCTTACAGGGGCCTGATTACAGGACACTGATCCTTATTGGGACCTGATTACAGGACATTGACCCTTACTGGGGCCTGATTACAGGACATTGACCCTTACTGATGCCTGATTACAAGACACTGATCCTTCCTGAGGCCTGATTAGAGGACCGATCCTTATTGGGGCCTGATTACAGGACACTGACCCTTATTGGGGCCTGATTACAGGACACTGACCCTTACAGGGGCCTGATTACAGGACACTGACCCTTACTGGCGGCTGATTACAGGACACTGACCCTTACAGGGGCCTGATTACAGGACACTGATCCTTATTGGGACCTGATTACAGGACATTGACCCTTACTGGGGCCTGATTACAGGACATTGACCCTTACTGATGCCTGATTACAAGACACTGATCCTTCCTGAGGCCTGATTAGAGGACCGATCCTTATTGGGGCCTGATTACAGGACACTGACCCTTATTGGGGCCTGATTACAGGACACTGACCCTTACAGGGGCCTGATTACAGGACACTGATCCTTATTGGGGCCTGCTGACAGGACACAGGCCCTTACAGGAGCCTGATTACAAGACACTGATCCTTTCTGGGGCCTGATTACAGAACACTGACCCTCACAGGGGCCTGTTTACAGGACACTGATCCTTAATGGGGCCTCATTACAGGACACTGACCCTTACGGGAGCCTGATTACAGGACACTGATCCTTATTGGAGCCTGATTACAGGACACTGACCCTTAAAGGTGCCTGATTACAGGACACTGAACCTTGCAAGGGCCTGATTACAGGACACTAACCCTTACAGGGGCCTGATTACAGGACACTGATCCTTATTGGGGCCTGCTGACAGGACACAGGCCCTTACAGGAGCCTGATTACAAGACACTGATCCTTTCTGGGGCCTGATTACAGGACACTGACCCTTACGGGAGCCTGATTACAGGACACTGATCCTTATTGGAGCCTGATTACAGGACACTGACCCTTAAAGGTGCCTGATTACAGGACACTGAACCTTGCAAGGGCCTGATTACAGGACACTAACCCTTACAGGGGCCTGATTACAGGACACTGATCCTTATTGGGGCCTGCTGACAGGACACAGGCCCTTACAGGAGCCTGATTACAAGACACTGATCCTTTCTGGGGCCTGATTACAGAACACTGACCCTGACAGGGGCCTGATTACAGAAGACAGACCCATACAGCTGCCTGATTACAGGACACTAATCCTACCTGGGGCCTCATTACAGGACACTGACCCTTACAGGAGCCTGATTATCGGATATTGATCCTTATTGGGGCCTGATTACAGGACACTGATCCTTATTGGAGCCTCATTACAGGACACTGATCCTTATTGGGGCCTGAATACAGGACACTGACCCTTACTGGCGCCTGATTACAGGACACTGACCCTTACAGGGGTCTGAATACAGGACACTGATCCTTATTGGGGCCTGATTACAGGACACTGACCCTTAAAGGTGCCTGATTACAGGACACTGAACCTTCCAAGGGCCTGATTACAGGACACTAACCCTTACAGGGGCCAGATTACAGGACACTGATCCTTATTGGCGCCCGATCACAGGACATTGTCCCTTACTGGGGCCTGATTACAGGTCACTGATCCTTATTGAGGCCTGATTAGAGGACCGATCCTTATTGGGGCCTGATTACAGGACACTGACCCTTATTGGGGCCTGATTACAGGACACTGACCCTTACAGGGGCCTGATTACAGGACACTGATCCTTATTGGAGCCTGATTACAGGATACTGACCCTTACAGGGGCCTGATTACAAGACACTGATCCTTTCTGGGGCATGATTACAGGACACTGACCCTTACAGCTGCCTGATTACAGGACACTGATCCTACCTGGGGCCTGATTACAGGACACTGACCCTCACAGGGATCTGATTACAGGACACTGACCCTGATTGGGCCTGATTACAGGACACTGTCCTTTACAGGGGCCTGTTTACAGGACACTGACTCTTACTGGGGCCTGATTTGAGGACACTGACCCTTACAGGGGCCTGATTATAGGATGCTGACCCTTACAGGAGCCTGATTACAGGACACTGACCCTTATTGGGGCCTGATTGCAGGACACTGACCCTTACAGGGGCCTGATTCCAGGACACTGATCCTTATTGGGGCCTGATTACAGGACACTGACCCTTACAGGGGCCTGATTACAGGACACTGATCCTTATTGGGGCCTGATAACAGGACACTGACCCTTACTGGGGCCTGATTACAGGACACAGATCCTTACAGGGCCCTGGTTACAGGACACGGATCCTTACAGGGGCCTGATTACAGGAAACTGACCCTTACAGGGGCCTGTTTACAGCACACTGATCCTTATTGGGGCCTCATTACAGGACGCTGACCCTTACAGGAGCCTGATTACAGGACACTGATCCTTATTGGGGCCTGATTACAGGACACTGATCCTTATTGGGGCCTGAATACAGGACACTGACTCTTACTGGCGCCTGATTACAGGACACTGACCCTTACAGGGGCCTGATTCCAGGACACTGATCCTTATTGGGGCCTGATTACAGGACACTGAGAATACAGGACACTGACCCTTACTGGCGCCTGATTACAGGACACTGACCCTTACAGGGGCCTGATTCCAGGACACTGATCCTTATTGGGGCCTGATTACAGGACACTGACCCTTAAAGTGGCCTGATTACAGGACACTGACTCTTCCAAGGGCCTGATCACAGGACATTGTCCCTTACTGGGGCCTGATTACAGGACACTGATCCTTATTGAGGCCTGATTACAGGACCGATCCTTATTGGGGCCTGATTACAGGACACTGACCCTTATTGGGGCCTGATTACAGGACACTGACCCTTACAGGGGCCTGATTACAGGACACTGATTCTTATTGGAGCCTGATTACAGGACACAGGCCCTTAAAGGGGCCTGATTACAAGATACTGACCCTTACAGGGGCCTGATTACAAGACACTGATCCTTTCTGGGGCATGATTACAGGACACTGACCCTTACAGGGGCCTGATTACAGAAGACTGACCCTTACAGCTGCCTGATTACAGGACACTGATCCTACCTGGGGCCTGATTACAGGACACTGACCCTCACAGGGATCTGATTACAGGACACTGACCCTGATTGGGCCTGATTACAGGACACTGTCCCTTACAGGGGCCTGTTTACAGGACTGATCCTTACAGGGGCCTGATTACAGGACACTGACCCTTACAGGGGCCTGATTACAGGACACTGATCCTTACAGGAGCCTGATTACAGGACACTGACCCTTATTGGGGCTTGATTACAAGACACTAACCCTTACTGGGGCCTGATTTGAGGACACTGACCCTTACAGGGGCCTGATTATAGGACGCTGACCCTTACAGGAGCTTGATTACAGGACACTGACCCTTATTGGGGCCTGATTACAGGACACTGACCCTTACAGGGGCCTGATTCCAGGACACTGATCCTTATTGGGGCCTGATTACAGGACATTGACCCTTAAAGGGGCCTGATTACAGGACACTGATCCTTATTGGGGCCTGAATACAGGACACTGACCCTTACTGGGGCCTGATTACAGGGCACTGATCCTTACAGGGCCCTGGTTACAAGACACTGATCCTTATTGGGGCCTCATTACAGGACGCTGACCCTTACAGGAGCCTGATTACAGGACACTGATCCTTATTGGGGCCTCAGTACAGGACACTGATCCTTATTGGAGCCTGAATACAGGACACTGATCCTTATTGGGGCCTGAATACAGGACACTGATCCTTACAGGGGCCTGATTACAGGAAACTGACCCTTACAGGGGCCTGATTACAGCACACTGATCCTTATTGGGGCCTCATTACAGGACGCTGACCCTTACAGGAGCCTGATTACAGGACACTGATCCTTATTGGGACCTGATTACAGGACACAGACCCTTACAGGGGCCTGATTACAGGACACTGATCCTTATTGGAGCCTGATTAAAGGACACTGACCCTTACAGGGGCCTGATTACAGGATACTGACCCTTACAGGGGCCTGATTACAAGACACTGATCCTTTCTGGGGCATGATTACAGGACACTGACCCTTACAGGGGCCTGATTACAGGACACTGTCCCTTACAGGGGCCTGTTTACAGGACACATCCTTATTGGCGCCTGATTACAGGACACTGACCCTTACAGGGGCCTGATTACAGGACACTGATCCTTACAGGAGCCTGATTACAGGACACTGACCCTTATTGGGGCTTAACTACAAGACACTAACCCTTACTGGGGCTTGATTACTGGACACTGACCCTTACTGGGGCCTGATTTGCGGACCCTGACCCTTACAGGGGCCTGATTATAGGACACTGATCCTTATTGGGGCCTGATTACAGGACACTGACCCTTAAAGGGGCCTGATTACAGGACACTGATCCTTATTGGGGCCTGAATACAGGACACTGACCCTTACTGGGGCCTGATTACAGGGCACTGATCCTTACAGGGACCTGATTACAGGACACTGATCCTTATTGGGGCCTGAATACAGGACACTGACCCTTACTGGGGCCTGATTACAGGAAACTGACCCTTACAGGGGCCTGATTACAGCACACTGATCCTTATTGGGGCCTCATTACAGGACGCTGATCCTTATTGGGGCCTGATTACAGGACACTGATCCTTATTGGGGCCTGATTACAGGACACTGATCCTTATTGGGACCTGAATACAGGACACTGACCCTTACTGGCGCCTGATTACAGGACACTGATCCTTCTTGGGGCCTGATTCCAGGACACTGATCCTTATTGGGGCCTGATTACAGGACACTGACCCTTAAAGGGGCCTGATTACAGGACACTGACTCTTCCAAGGGCCTGATTACAGGACACTAACCCTTACAGGGGCCTGATTACAGGACACTGATCCTTATTAGCGCCTGATCACAGGACACTGACCCTTACTGGGGGCTGATTCCAGGACACAGACCCTTACAGGGGCCTGAATACAGGACACTGATCCTTATTGGGGCCTGATTACAGGACACTGATCCTTACTGAGGCCTGATTACAGGACCGATCCTTATTGGGGCCTGATTACAGGACACTCACCCTTACAGGGGCCTGATTACAGGACACTGATCCTTATTGGGGCCTGATTACATGATACATGCCCTTACAGGGGCCTGATTACAGGATACTGACCCTTACAGGGGCCTGATTACAGAAGACATATCCTTACAGCTGCCTGATTACAGGACACTGATCCTACCTGGGGCCTGATTACAGGACACTGATCCTATCTGGGGCCCGATTAGTGGACACTGATCCTTATTGGTGCCTGATTACAGGACACTGACCATTACTGGAGAAAAAAAAATCAAGAGTTGCATTTATATAGCTCCTTTCATGACTACTGTACATCTCAAAGCGCTTTACAGTCAATGAAGTACTTTTGAAGTGTATTCACTGTTGTATTGTAGGAAATGTGGCAGCCAATTGCAGACAGCAAGATGCTAAAAACATCAAAGTGGTAGTAACCAAATAATCTGTTTTCTGTGATGTTGATGGAAGGATAAATATTGGCCCCAGGACCCCGGGGAGAACACCTCTGGTCTTCTTCAAAATAGTGCCATAGGATCTTTAACATCCACCTGAGAGGGCAGATGGGCCTCAATTTAATATCTCATCCGATAGACAGCACCTCTGACAGTATAGCACTCACTAGGTACTGCACTTGTGCTCAAGTCTCTCGCGTGCAGGGCACAATTTTAAATTTTGTGGATGATACGAAACTTGGAAGCATTGTGAACTGTGAGGAGGATAGTGTAGATAAGTAGGTGGAATGGGTGGTCAGGTGGCAGATGAAGCTCAATGCAGAGAAATGGGAAGTGATTCATTTTGATAGGAAGAACATGGAGAGACAATATAAAATAAAGGGTACAATTGGGTGGCACAGTGGCGCAGTGGTTAGCACCGCAGCCTCACAGCTCCAGTGACCCGGGTTCCATTCTGGGTACTGCCTGTGTGGAGTTTGCAAGTTCTCCCTGTGTCCCTGTGTCTGCGTGGGTTTTTTCCGGGTGCTCCGGTTTCCTCCCACAGCCAAAAGACTTGCAGGTTGATAGGTAAATTGGCCATTATAAATTGCCCCTAGTATAGGTAGATGGCAGGGAAATATAGGGACAGGTGGGGATGTGGTAGGAATATGGGATTAGTGTAGGATTAGTATAAATGGGTGGTTGATGGTCGGCACAGACTCGGTGGGCCGAAGGGCCTGTTTCAGTGCTGTATCTCTAAACTAAACTAAACTAATTCTAAAGGGAGTGCAGGAGCAGAGGGATCTGGGTGTATGTGTGCATAAGTCATTGAAGGTGGCAGGACAGGTTGAGAGAGCAGTTAATAAAGCATACAGTATTCTGGGCTTTATTAATAGGAGCATAGAGTACAAGAGCAAGGAAGTTCTGTTGAACTTGTATAAGACACTAGTTCGGCCTCAGCTGGAGTATTGTGTCCAGTTCTGGGCGCCGCACTTCAGGAAAGATGTGAGGGCATTGGAGAGAGTACAGAAAAGATTCAGGAGAATGGTTCCAGGGATGAGGAATTTCAGTTATGAAGACAGATTGGAGAAGTTAGGACTGTTTTCCTTGGGGAAGGGAAGGCTGAGAGATGATTTGATCGAGGTATTCAAAATCATGAGGGGTCTGGACAGAGTAGATAGAGAGAAACTGTTCCCACTCATGAAAGGATTGAGAAGGAAAGGGCACAGATTTAATGGGTCAGAGAAGTAAAAGTGACATGAGGAAAAACTTTTTCACACAGCGAGCGGCCTGAGAATGTGGTGGAGGCAGGTTCAACTGAAGTATTCGAAAGGGAATTAGACAGTTATATGAAAAGGAAGAATGTGCAGGGTTATGGGGAGAAGGCAGGGGAATGGCACTAAGTAAATTGCTCTTTCAGAGAGCTGGTGCAGACACGATGGGTCGAATGGCCTCCTTCTGTGATTCTGAGTGGAACTTGAACCGAGAACTTTCTGACTCAGAGCTGAGAGTGCTACCAACTGAGCCAGGACTGAAACATTTACTAAAATAAAAGCAAAATACTGCGGATGCTGGAAATCTGAAATAAAAACAAGAAATGCTGGAATCACTCAGCAGGTCTGGCAGCATCTGTGGAAAGAGAAGCAGAGTTAACGTTTCGGGTCACTGACCCGAAACGTTAACTCTGCTTCTCTTTCCACAGATGCTGCCAGACCTGCTGAGTGATTCCAGCATTTCTTGTTTTTATTTCTGAAACATTTACTGCCTTGGCAGATGGAAAACTAGCATAACAAGTAAAGATAACCAGGCATTTCAATCTGGCTCTTACCTTTTGACCAACATATGGAAACTTACAAGAGATTTACTAGTTTTCAGTTAGCCGCAGCTGCAATTCCAATGCCTCGGCTTATGCCATAGGGAGAATTGGGCATTGACAGACCAGATTCGCAGCCAATCATCACAGCAGTGTCCCCTACCCCAGACTACCCATAGCTCGTCCTGTCAGAGCTCACTGAGCTTTGATACTCTACAGTTTTCTATCTCTTACCACAAGTCGGGAAATTTCCTCAGGTATGTGGATGAATTTCATCCCATGATCTTGTCCCAGGTACAGTTTTTCCAGGGATTCCACAGAGCAAATCTCCTGGGGAAAAGCCCGGAACCTGTTCCCAGTCAAACCAAGAATCTTCAACTTAGTCAAATTCTTTATTCCTGGAGCGACCTGCAAATAAAATGAGGTTTTTATTGTTTTCTTGAGAGCAGTGGGGAGTACAAAATATGGGGTATCATTGGATGTATTCATGGAACAAATGCCAATTAAAAATCAGTAACCACAAGTCAGAGTTATACTGCTAGTTTGGTTTACTCTGCTGTACCATTGGGATGACTTTCAGCTGAGCTGTGCTGGGACCATTGTCCATGCTGGAAATTTTGAATGATATGAGGATAGATAAGTCCCCGGGGCCAGACGGGATATACCCAAGGATATTACGGGAAGCGAGGGAAGAGATTGCCGCGCCTTTGGCGATGATCTTTGCGTCCTCACTGTCCACTGGAGTAGTACCGGATGATTGGAGGGTGGCAAATGTTGTTCCCTTGTTCAAGAAAGGGAATAGGGATAACCCTGGGGATTATAGACCAGTCAGTCTTACGTCGGTAGTGGGCAAATTATTGGAGAGGATTCTGAGAGACAGGATTTATGATTATTTGGAAAAGCATGGTTTGATTCGAGATAGTCAGCATGGCTTTGTGAGGGGCAGGTCATGCCTCACAAGCCTTACTGAATTCTTTGAAGATGTGACAAAACATATTGATGAAGGAAGAGCAGTGGATGTGGTGTATATGGATTTTAGCAAGGCGTTTGATAAGGTTCCCCATGGTAGGCTCATTCAGAAAGTAAGGAGGCATGGGATACAGGGAGATTTGGCTGTCTGGATACAGAATTGGCTGGCCCATAGAAGACAGAGGGTGGTAGTAGATGGAAAGTATTCAGCATGGAGCTCGGTGACCAGTGGTGTTCCACAAGGATCTGTTCTGGGACCTCTGCTCTTTGTGATTTTTATAAATGACTTGTATGAGGAAGTGGAAGGCTGGGTTAGTAAGTTTGTCGATGACACAAAGGTTGCTGGAGTTGTGGATAGTGTGGAAGGCTGTTGTAGGTTGCAACAGGACATTGACAGGATGCAGAGCTGGGCTGAGAAGTGGCAGATGGAGTTCAACCTGGAAAAGTGTGAAGTGATTCATTTTGGAAGGTCGAACTTGAATGCTGAATACAGGCTTAAAGACAGGATTCTTGGTAGTGTGGAGGAACAGAGGGATCTTGGGGTCCATGTCCATAGATCGCTCAAAGTTGCCACCCAAGTTGATAGGGTTGTTAAGAAGGCGTATGGTGTGTTGGCTTTCATTAACAGGGGGATTGAGTTTAAGAGCCGCGAGGTTATGCTGCAGCTCTATAAGGCCCTGGTTCGACCACACTTGGAATATTGTGTTCAGTTCTGGTCGCCTCATTATCGGAAGGATGTGGAAGCTTTGGAGAGGGTGCAGAGGAGATTTACCAGGATGCTGCCTGGACTGGAAGGCATGTCTTACAAAGAAAGATTGAGGGAGCTGGGGCTTTTCTCATTGGAGCGAAGAAGGATGAGAGGTGACTTGATAGAGGGGTACAAGATGATGAGAGGCATAGATAGAGTGGATAGCCAGAGACTTTTTCCCAGGGTGGAAAGGGCTATCACCAGGGGGCATAATTTTAAGGTGATTGGAGGAAGGTTTCGGGGAGATGTCAGAGGTAGGTTCTTTACACAGAGAGTGGTGGGTGTGTGGAATGCGCTGCCAGCGGTGGTAGTAGAAGCAGATACATTAGGGACATTTAAGCGACTCTTGGATAGGTACATGGATGATAGTAGAATGAAGGGTAGGTAGTTAGTTTGATCTTAGAGTAGGTTAAAGGTTCGGCACAACATCGTGGGCCGAAGGGCCTGTACTGTGCTGTACTGTTCTACGTTCTATGTTCTATGACTAGACCGGTAGAGAGGGCTTTAAACTAAGTAGTTGTTGGGGGAGGTGGGGGGAAAGCTTCATGTGAGGGGAGATGTGGAAAGTTAATGAGAAAGGACAAGGAAATAGTGCAGGGTAATGATACAGTTACTGAGAACCAGCATGTGACAGGAAGGGACAGAGCGGACAAACATAAGAGTGCACCACCAAATAAGGTCAGAGTAGGCAAAAATGGTAAGGAGACAGAATTAAAGGCTCTTTATCTGAATGCTCGCAGCATTCACAACAAGACGGATGAATTGATGGCACAAATAGAAATACGTGAGTATGATATGATATGATAGCTCATGGCTGCAAGGTGACCAAAGCTGGGACCTGAATATTCAAGAGTACTTGACATTTCGGAGGGACAGGAGGAAAGGAAATGGAGGTGGGGGTAGCTCTGTTAATAAAGGATCAGTACAATAGTGAGAAATGATCTTAGTTCAGAACATCAAGATGTAGAATCAGTTTGGGTAGTGATAAGAAATAGCAAAGGAAAGAAGTCACAGGTGGGAGTACTTTATAGGCCCCCTAAAAGTAGCTGCAAAGTAGGACAGAGCATACATCAGGCAATGGGGGCTTGCAAGAAAGGTACGGCAAGAATCGTGGGTGATTTCAATCTTCACATCGATTGGACAAATCAAATTGGAAAAGGTAGCCGAGAGGGCGTGTTCATACAGTATATTTGGGACTGTTTTTCGCAATACATTTAGAACCTACCAGGCTACTTTGGATCTGATAATGTGTAATGAGAGAGCATTAATTAAACATCTCATAGTCATAGTAGAGTCATACAGTCGTACAGCATAGAAACAGGCCCTTCGGCCCACCGCGTCCATGCCGACCATAATGCCTATCTATACTAATCCCACCTGCCTGCATTAATTCCATATCCCTCTATGCCTTGCTCATTCAAGTACCTGTCCAGATGCCTCTTAAATGTTGCTACTGTTCCTGCCTCCACCACCTCCTCAGGCAGCTCATTCCAGATACCCACTATTCTTTGTGTGAAAAATTTACCCCTTTGATCCCCTTTAAACCTCCTCCCTCTCACCTTAAATCTATGCCCTCTAGTTTTAGTCACCCCTACCATGGGAAACAGACTCTGGCTATCTACCCTATCTATGCCTCTCATAATTTTATGTACCTCTGTCATGTCCCCTCTCAGCCTTCTTCGCTCCAGGGAAAACAGACCCAGCCTATCCAATCTCTCTTTATAACTCAAGTCCTCCAAACCAGGCAACATTCTTGTGAATCTTTTCTGCACCCTCTCTTGCTTAATTTCATTGCAGCAGCTTATTCGGGAGCAGAGAGTGCGAGCAAGTGATCAGCTGGGAAGGTCAGTTTCAAAGTAAACTTAATTTCCTTTTGTTTTCGGTGGAGACCAGGGGGCTGCTGGGTAAGTAAAACCCTATATATTTGGGCCATTTAAAATAACTTGCCTTTCATTGCAGCAGCTTATTCGGGAGCAGAGAGTGCGAGCGAGTGATCAGCTGGGAAGGTCAGTTTCAAAGTAAACTTAATTTCCTTTTGTTTTCGGCGGAGACCAGGGGGCTGCTGGGTAAGTAAAACCCTATATATTTGGGCCGTTTCTGAACCCGAGACACTACACGGGTAGAGTCTCCCACCCGCCCTCCTCCTCTAACCAAAAAAAAAAGGACTCGGTGGTGTGTAGATAAGGTAAGGCATTTTCTATTTCCCTTTTTTTTTATCGTGTGATTGGTAAAAGCTTTTCGTTCCTTTTTCATTTAACTAAGTTAAGCTTAAGATTAAAAATGGCAGGAGATCTCAGACCTGTGTCATGCTCCTCTTGCTCAATGTGGGAGCTCAGGGACACGGCTGATGTCCCAGACTCCTTCACGTGCAGGAAGTGTGTCCAGCTGCAGCTCTTGTTAGACCGCATGACGGCTCTGGAGCTGCGGATGGACTCACTTTGGAGCATGCGCGATGCTGAGGAGGTCGTGGATAGCACGTTCAGCGAATTGGTCACACCGCAGATTAGGATTGCTGAGGGAGAAAGGGAATGGGTGACCAAAAGGCAGAGAAAGAGGAGGAAGGCAGCGCAGGTGTCCCCTGCGGTCAAATCCCTCCACAACAGGTATACCATTTTGGATACTGTTGAGGGAGATGGCTCACCAGGGGAAGGCAGCAGTAGCCAGGTTCATGGCACCGTGGCTGGCTCTGCTGTTTGGAAGGGCGGGTAAAAGAGTTGAAGGGCTATAGTCATCAGGGATTTGATTGTAAGGGGAGTAGATAGGCGGTTCTGTGGTCGAAAACGAGACTCCCGAATGGTATGTTGCCTCCCAGGTGCACGGGTCAGAGATGTCTCAGATCGGCTGCAGAACATTCTGAAGGGGGAGGGTGAACAGCCAGTTGTCATTGTGCACATAGGCACCAATGATATAGGTAAAAAACGGGATGAGGTCCTACAAACAGAATTAAGGGAGTTAGGAGCCAAGTTAAAAAGTAGGACCTCAGAGGTAGTAATCTCAGGATTGCTACCAGTGCCACGTGATAGTCAGAGTAGAAATGAAAGAATAGTCAGGATGAATGCGTGGCTTGAGAGATGGTGCAGGAAGGAGGGGTTCAGATTTTTGGGACATTGGGACCGGTTCTGGGGGAGGTGGGACTATTACAAATTGGATGGTCTACACCTGGGCCGGACTGGAACCAATGTCCTTGGGAGAGCTTTTGCTAACACTGTTGGGGAGGGTTTAAACTAATGTGGCAGGGGGATGGGAACCAAATGAGGAGGTCAGTGGACAGTAAGGAGGTAGTAACGAAAGCCTGTAAGGAACTAGATAATTAAGTCAGCGTGACTAAGGGGAAGAGTAGGCAGGGAGCAGATGATGAACGCAATGGAGGTGTTGGTCTGAGGTGCATTTGTTTTATTGCAAGAAGTGTAGTAGGTAAGGCAGATGAATTTAGGGCTTGGATTAGTACCTGGGAGTATGATGTTATTGCTATTACTGAGACTTGGTTGAGGGAAGGGCATGATTGGCAACTAAATATCCCAGGATATTGATTCTTCAGGCGGGATCGAGAGGGAGGTAAAAGGGGTGGAGGAGTTGCAGTACTGGTCAAAGAGGATATCACAGCTGTGCTGAAGGACGGCACTATGGAGGACTCGAGCAGTGAGGCAATATGGGCAGAACTCAGAAATAGGAAGGGTGCGGTAACAATGTTGGGGCTGTACTACAGGCCTCCCAACAGCGAGCGTGAGATAGAGGTCCAAATATGTAAACAGATTATGGAAAGATGTAGGAGCAACAGGGTGGTGGTGATAGGAGATTTCAATTTTCCCAACATTGACTGGGATTCACTTAGTGTTAGAGGTCCAGATGGAGCAGAATTTGTCAGGAGCATCCAGGAGGGTTTTCTAGAGCAGTATGTAAATAGTCCAACTCGGGAAGGGGCCATACTGGACCTGGTGTTGGGGAATGAGCCCGGCCAGGTGGTTGAAGTTTCAGTAGGGGACTACTTTGGGAATAGTGATCACAATTCCGTAAGCTTTAAAATACTCATGGACAAAGACGAGAGTGGTCCCAAAGGAAGAGTGCTAAATTGGGGGAAGGCCAACTATACCAAAATTCGGCAGGAGCTGGGGAATGTAGATTGGGAGCAGCTGTTTGAAGGTAAATCCACATTTGATATGTGGGAGGCTTTAAAAGAGAGGTTGATTAGCGTGCAGGAGAGACATGTTCCTGTGAAAATGAGGGATAGAAATGGCAAGATTAGGGAACCATGGATGACAGGTGAAATTGTGAGACTGGCTAAGAGGAAAAAGGAAGCATACATAAGGTCTAGGTGGCTGAAGGAAGACGAAGCTTTGAAAGAATATCGGGAATGTAGGACCAATCTGAAACGAGGAATTAAGAGGGCTAAAAGGGGTCATGAAATATCTTTAGCAAACAGGGTTAAGGAAAATCCCAAAGCCTTTTATTCATATATAAGGAGCAAGAGGGTAACTAGAGAAAGGATTGGCCCACTGAAGGACAAAGGAGGAAAGTTATGCGTGGAGTCAGAGAAAATGGGTGAGATTCTAAACGAGTCCTTTGCATCGGTATTCACCAAGGAGAGGGACATGAAGGATGTTGAGGTTAGGAACAGATGTTTGATTACTCTAGGTCAAGTCGGCATAAGGAGGGAGGAAGTGTTGGGTATTCTAAAAGGCATTAAGGTGGACAAGTCCCCAGGTCCGGATGGAATCTATCCCAGGTTACTGAGGGAAGCAAGAGAGGAAATAGCTGGGGCCTTAACAGATATCTTTGCAGCATCCTTAAACACGGGTGAGGTCCCGGAGGACTGGAGAATTGCTAATGTTGTCCCCTTGTTTATGAAGGGTAGCAGGGATAATCCAGGTAATTATAGACCGGTGAGCCTGACGTCAGTGGTAGGGAAGCTGCTGGAGAAGTTACTGAGGGATAGGATCTATTCCCATTTGGAAGAAAATGGGCTTATCAGTGATAGGCAACATGGTTTTGTGCAGGGAAGGTCATGTCTTACCAACTTAATAGAATTCTTTGAGGAAGTGACAAAGTTGATTGATGAGGGAAGGGCTGTAGATGTCATATACATGGACTTCAGTATGGCGTTTGATAAGGTTCCCCATGGTAGGCTGATGGAGAAAGTGAAGGCGCTTGGTGTCCAAGGTGTACCAGCTAGATGGATAAAGAACTGGCTGGGCAACAGGAGACAGAGAGTAGCAGTAGAAGGGAGTTTCTCAAAATGGAGACATGTGACCAGTGGTGTTCCACAGGGATCTGTGCTGGGACCAGTGTTGTTTGTGATATACATAAATGATTTGGAGGAAAGTATAGGTGGTCTGATTAGCAAGTTTGCAGACGACACTAAGATTGGTGGAGTAGCAGATAGTGAAGGGGACTGTCAGAGAATACAGCAGAATATAGATAGACTGGAGAGTTGGGCAGAGAAATGGCAGATGGAGTCCAATCAGGGCAAATGCGAGGTGATGCATTTTGGAAGATCCAATTCAAGAGTGAACTATACAGTAAATGGAAAAGTCCTGGGGAAAATTGATGTACAGAGAGATTTGGGTGTTCAGGTCCATTGTTCCCTGAAGGTGGCAACGCAGGTCAATAGAATGGTAAAGAAGGCATACGGCATGCTTTCCTTCATCGGACGGGGTATTGAGTACAAGAGTTGGCAGGTCATGTTACAGTTGTATAGGACTTTGGTTCGGCCACATTTGGAATACTGCGTGCAGTTCTGGTCGCCACATTACCAAAAGGATGTGGATGCTTTGGATAGGGTGCAGAGGAGGTTCACCAGGATGTTGCCTGGTATGGAGGGCGCTAGTTATGAAGAGAGGTTGAGTAGATTAGGATTATTTTCATTGGAAAGACGGAGTTTAAGGGGGGACCTGATTGAGGTGTACAAAATCGTGAGAGGTATAGACAGGTTGGATAGCAAGAAGCTTTTTCCCAGAGTGGGGGATTCAATTACGAGGGGTCACGAGTTCAAAGTGAAAGGGGAAAAGTTTAGGGGGGATATGCGTGGAAAGATCTTTACGCAGAGGGTGGGGGGTGCCTGGAACGCGTTGCCAGCGGAGGTGGTAGACGCAGGCACGATGGCGTCTTTTAAGATGTATCTAGACAGATACATGAATGGGCAGGAAGTAAAGAGATACAGACCCTTAAAAAATAGGCGTCATGTTTAGATAGAGGATCTGGATCGGCGCTGGCTTGGAGGGCCGAAGGGCCTGTTCCTGTGCTGTAATTTTCTTTGTTCTTTGTCCTTTGTTCTAAATCACATCTTTCCTGCAGTGCGGCGATCAGAACTGAACACAGTACTCCAAATGCGGCCTAACCAACGTCATGTATAACTGTAACACGATATCCCAACTCTTGTACTCAATGCCTCGGCTGATGAAGGCAAGCATGCCATATGCCTTCTTCATACCCTGTCTACCTGTGTTGCCACTTTCAGGGCACTATGTACTTGCACCCCAAGGTCTCTCTGCTCAACAACACTCCCCAGGGCCCTGTCATTCACTGTATATGTCCTGCCCTGGTTTAACTTCACAAAGTGCATCATTTCGCACTTGGCTGCGTTAAATTCTATTTGCCAATCCCTTGCCCACTTTCTCAGTTGATCCATATCCTGTTTATCTATATCCTGTTGTAACCTTAGACAACCTTAGACAACCTTCTTCACTGTCCACTATACCACCAATTTTGGTGTCATCTGCAAACTTACTAATCATGCCCCCTACATTTACATCCAAGTCATTAATATACATGACAAACAACAGAGGGCCCAGCACCGATCCCTGCAGCACGCCACTGGTCACTGGCCTCCAATCTGAAAAACAACCCTCCACTACCACCCTCTGTCTCCTATCACCAAGCCAATTTTGTATCCAATTTGCTAGCTCATCCTGGATCCCATGTGTTCGAACCTTCTGGACCAGCCTACATGTGGGACCTTGTCAAAGACCTTGCTAAAGTCCATGTAGACAATGTCCATTGCCCTGCCCTCGTCAATCCTCTTGGTCATCTCCTCAGAAACTCATTCAAATTTGTGAGACATGATTTCCCACGCACAAAGCCATGCTGACTATCCCTAATCAGACCTTGCCTTTCCAAATGCATATAAATCCTGTCTCTCAGAATCCCTTCCAATAACTTTCCCACCACTGATGTAAGGCTCACCAGCCTGTAGTTCCCTGGCTTATCCCCGCTGCCCTTCTTAAATAAAGGCACTACATTAGCTATCCTCCAGTCTTCCGGTACCTCACCCGTAGCTAACGATGATACAAAAATCTCTGCCAGGGCCCCAGCAATCTCCTCCCTTGCTTCCCATAGCATCCTAGGATACAACTGGTCAGGTTACATTGAGGAAGAAAGACTCTATCAAAAGGATGCACCATCCATTCAGTGGTATCAAACTGAATGAAAAGGCATCTCATGCTACAAAGATTAGTGGGAGGCCGGAAGATTGGGTAAATTTTGGAAACTAACAAAGGATGACTTAAAAAAAAGGGGGAGAAATTGTAGTGTGAGAGAAAACTAGCACGAAATATAAAAACAGACAGTAAAATCTTCTACAAATATATAAAAAGGTAAAGAGTAGCTGATGTGAGCATTGGTCTCTTCGAGGGAGAGACTGGGGAATTAATAATGGGAAACAAGGAAATGGCAGAGGCTTTGAACAAGTATTTTGTATCTGTCTTCACAGTAGAAAACACATAAAGCATCTCAAGAATAGCAGAAAATCAGGAGGCAAAGGGGAAGGAGGAACTTAAAACAATCACTATCACGAGAGAAAAAGTAATGGGAAAACTAATAGGACTAAAGGCCGATAATTCCCCTGGGCCTGATGGCCGGCATCCGAGGATCGTAAAGGAAGTGTCTGCAGAGATCATGGATGCATTAGCTGTGATCTTCCAAAATTCTCTAGATTCTGGAAAGGTCCCAGTGGATTGGAAATGCACAAATGTAACACCTCTGATCAAGAAAGGCGGGAGACAGAAAGCAGGAAGCAGCCTAACATCTATCACTGGTAAAATGCTGGAATCTGTTATTCAAGAGCTAGTAGCAGGACATCTAGAAAATCACAATACAATCAGGCAGAGTCAACATGGTTTTGTGAAATCGTATTTCACCAAATTAGTAGGGTATTATTTAAATGGAGAGAGACTGCAGAATGCTCTGTATAGAGGGACCTGGGTGTTCTTGTACACAAATCACAAAAGTTCAGCATGCAGGTACAGCAAGTAATTAGGAAGACAAATGGAAAGTTGGCCTTTATTGCAAGGGGGTTGGAGTATAAAAGAGGGGAAGCCTTGCTACAACTGCACAGGGCATTGGTGAGACCACACCTAGAGTACTGTTTACAGTTTTGGTCACCTTATTTATGGAGGGATATACTTGCATTGGAAGCAGTTCAGAGAATGTTCACTAGGCTGACTCCTATGTTACAAGAGTACTACTATTTTTTTTGTAAAATATGTTTTAAGGACTTATAGTTGAATTATGGACATTGATTCATCTGGAATCTTGAAGAGCTGATGAACTTTGTGTTTGAGGAACATAGGAACAGGAGTTGGCCATTCAGCCCATCAAGCCTGCTTTGCCATTCAGTATGATCATGGCTGATTATCCACTTCAATGCCTTTTTCCCACACTTCCTCACATCCCCTTATATCATTGGTATTTAGAAATCTGTCAATCTCTGTTTTAAACATACTCAATGACTGAGCTTCCACAGCCCTCTGGGGTAGAGAATTCCAAAGATTCACAACCCTCTGAGTAAAGAAATTTCTCCTCATCTCTGTCCTAAGTGGCTTCCTCCTTATTTTGAAATTGTGTCCCCTGATTCTAGACTCCCCATCTTACCTACATCTACCCTGTCTATCTCTTTAAGTATTTTGTAGGTTTCAATGAGATCACCTCTCATTCGTTGAAACTCTAGAGAATACAGGACCAGTTTCCCCAATCTCTCTTCATCGGACAGTCCCGCCATCCCAGGAACAAGTCTGGTGAATCTTCGTTGTACTCCCTCTATGGCAATAATATCATTCCTAACGTAAGGGGACCAAAACTGCACACAGTACTCCAGGTGCGATCTCACCAAAATTCTATACAATTGAAGCAAGACTTCACTACTCCTGTAATCAAATCTTCTTGCGATAAAGGCTAACATACAATTAGCTTTCTCAATTGCTTGTTAGCTATCAGTGACTTATTGACAAGGACACCGAGGTCCCTTTGTACATCTACACTTTCTAATCTCTTACTCTGCACATCTATTCCTCCTACCAAAGTGGATAACCTCTCATTTTTCCACATTCCATCTGCCATGTTCTTGCCCACTCACTAAGTCTGTCCAAATCCCCTTGAAACCACTTTGCATCTTCCTCACAACACACATTCCCACCTAGTTTAGTGTCATCTGCGAAATTGGAAATATTGCATTTGGTCCCCAAAACCAAATCATTGATATATATTGTGAACAACTGGGGCCTAAGTATTGATCCCTGCGGTACCCCACCAGTCACTGACTGCTAATGAATGACCCATTTATTCCTATTCTCTGCTTTCTGCCTGTTAAACAATCCTTAATCCATGCCAGTATATTACCTCCTATCCCATGTGCTTTAATTTTTGCTAACAAACCTCCTGTGGGGTAATTTATCAAAAGCCTTCTGAAAATCCAAGTATAACACATCCACAAACTCTCTTTTTATCAATTCTGTTAATAACATCCTCAAAAAATTCCAACACGTTCATCAAACATGATTTCCCATTCATAAATCCATGTTGACTAAGTACAGTCAGGTCATTATTATCCAACTGTCCATTTATCACATCCTTTAGAATAGATTCTAGCATTTTCCCATTGACTGATAGGTCTGCAATTCCCTGTTTTCTCTCTCCCTCACTTCTTAAATTAGTGGGGTGACATTTGCTAGCTTCCAATCTACTTTAAAGAAGTCACCAGACAGGTTCCTGGATTTGGCTTGTAAACAAGTTTTACTGGAAGGCACTTGTCTGTGGATAATCACCCAGCAGGGGTTGCTTTTGACTTGGAGATATGTTCACAGAGAAGTAACAGGTCGAGATTTATAGAGGTCAGGAGACTTGACTTCTGAACTGTTTCAGTTTCAATTTGTACTGTTACAAAAGACAGTTGGTTTTTGCCTGCCAAAAGAAGACCCAGCTCTCTCTCTCTCTCGAAAAGAAATCCTGCATACAGTGTATCAGTTTCCTATTTCTAACTGTATTTGAAGAAACCCTGTGTTGAATGTGAGGGAACTGAAACCTTGTTGCCACATTTCTGCTGTAAGACCTATCTGAAGCCTCTGTAGCTACATTTTTTGGAAGGCCTACCCAAACTGATCTTCAGCATTGCCTGGAAAGAACTGTTCTTGGAAGATCCAAGTGACAGCCATCTGTATGCATTTGGAATACCAAACCAAAACCAAAGACAAGTATTCCGCATAAGAGTTTTCTTTTGTCTTTGTTTTCTTTGTATCAGTGCTATTAACAAAAAAATCCTTTTTTTTCCCCAGTTAACCAGTGTACGTATGGGCTGAATTTTAGGAGAGTGCAGCAATTCGCGGCAGAGCACTCTGATGGCGGCGTGCATCACCCGCATCCCTGAGCCCCCGCAATATTACGTGCGGTGGCTCATTTAAATGGAGGGAGCGGGCGCTGCATCCCCAACAATGACGTCTGTCACCACTGCGCAGGCGCCAGTGCCATTTTTAAAGGGCTGCAAGCCCTTAGGAAAAGTTTTAATATTTAAAGTGATATTGTTCAGCATTGTGTCTAAAAAATTAAATAAATACTGGAGGCCCTTTCCCAGCCCCCGCGCCCCCCACCCCAATATTTGTTTTTGGGGCAGTATCATCCTAGGGGCATCCTAGGGGCGACCACTGACCAGAAACTGAACTGGAGTAGCCATATAAATACCGTGGCTACAAGAGCAGGTCAGAGGTGAGGAATCCTGAGGCGAGTAACTCACCTCCTGACTCCCCAAAGCCTGTCCACCATCTACAAGGCACAAGTCAGGAGTGTGATGGAATACTCTCCACTTGTCTGGATGGGTGCAGCTCCAACAACACTCAAGAAGCTCGACACCATCCAGGACAAAGCAGCCCGCTTGATTGACATCCCATCCACAAATGTTCACTCCTTCCACCACCGACGCACAGTGGCAGCAGTGTGTACCATCTACAAGATGCACTGCAGCAATGCACCAAGGCTCCTTGGACAGCACCTTTCAAACCCGCGACCTCTACCAACTAGAAGGACAAGGGCAACAAATACATGGGAACATCACCACCTGCAAGTTCCCCTCCAAGTCACACACCATCCTGACTTGGAACTATATCGCTGTTCCTTCACTGTCGCTGGGTCAAAATCCTGGAACTCCCTTCTTAACAGCACTGTGAGTGTACCTACCCCAAATGGACTGCAGCAGTTCAAGAAAGCAGCTCACTACCACCTTCTCAAGGGCAATTCACAGAATCACAGAATAATACAGTGCAGAAGAGGCCCATCGAGTCTGCACCGATGCATTAAAGACACCTGACCTGCCGACCTAATCCCATTTGCCAGCACTTGGCCCATAGCTTTGAATGTTATGTCGTGCCAAGTGCCCATCCAGGTACTTTTAAAGGATGTGAGGCAACCTGCCTCTACCACCCTCCCAGGCAGGACATTCCAGACTGTCACCACCCTCTGGGTAAAAAGGTTCTTCCTCAAATCCCCCTTAAACCTCCTGCCCCTCACCTTAAACTTGTGTCCCCTAGTAACTGACCCTTCAACTAAGGGGAACAGCTGCTCCCTATCCACCCTGTCCATGCCCCTAATAATCTTGTACACCTTGATCAGGTCACCCCTCAGTCTTCTCTGCTCCAGCGAAAACAACCCAAGCCTATCCAACCAATGTTCCATTCCAGGCACCATCCTGGTGAATCGCCTCTGCACCCCCTCCAGTGCAATCACATCCTTCCTATAATGTGGCGACCAGAATTGCACACAGTATTCCAGCTGTGACCTTACCAAAAAAATTAGGGATGGGCAATAAATGCTGGCCTGGCCAGTGACGCCTACATCCCATGAATGAATAAAAAAAAAAGAAGGAACTTTATTTCCAATCCAAACTGTCCCCCAACCTCTTAACATTTGCCCTTCAATATGTATCTGTGTTCCAGGAAGAGCCTGCAAAGTGGCTCAAGAAAAACACCTTAAAGCTTCCCAAACAAATAGGCAGACAAGGATGTTAAGACCCGAACGTTTTAACCAGGGGATGAAGTATTAGTTTTGCTACCTTTACAGGTTGAATGATTGAAAGCACAATTCATCGGTCCATTTCAAGTGGTCAAGAGAATTGGTAAATTATTTGATTGACACCCCAGATCACCAGAAAAAGAATCGGCTGTGTCATATCAATATATTGAAACAATATTATCACCAGGAGGAGGATAAGCAAGCCGAGGTATATCAGGTAGTAGGGACAGTGAAGAATGAAAGGGATAGTGAGGATGAGGCAGAAGGAGGCCTAGACAATTGAACCTCCTACTATCCAGTTAGCTAATGCTGAATTGTTAGGGAGATTGAATACTATGTTTTCATGTTTATGAAAGGGAAATCATGTTTGGAGTTTTTTGAGGAAGTTGCTAACAGGATTGATAAAGGGGAGTCGGTGAATGTAGTCTACTTGGATTTAGAGTCATGGAGTTATACAGCACAGAAACGGGCCCTTCGGCCCATCGTGTCTGTGCCCGCCATCAAGCACCTAACTATTCTAATCCCATTTTCCAGCACTTGGCCCGTAGCCTTGTATGCTATGGCGTTTCAAGTGTTCATCTAAATACTTCTTAAATATTGTGAGGGTTCCTGCCTCTACCACCTCTTCAGGCAATGCATTCCAGATTCCAGCCACCCTCTGGGTGAAAAAAATCTTTCCTCAAACTCCCTCTAAACCTGCTGCTGCTTACTTTAAATCTATGCTCCCTGGTTATTGACCCCTCCGCTAAGGGAAAAAGTCTCTTCCTATCTAACCTATCAATGCTCCTCATAATTTTGTACACCTCAATCAGGTACCCGCTCAGCCTTCTCTGCTGTAAGGAAAACAACCCTAGCCTTTTCAGTCTCTCTTCATACCTGAAATGCTCCAGCCCAGGCAACATCCTGGTGAATCTCCTCTGCACCCTCTCCAGTGCAATCACATCCTTCCTATAGTGTGGTGCCCAGAACTGTACACAGTACTCCAGCTGTGGCCTAACTAGCATTTTATACAGCTCCAACATAACCTCCCTGCTCTTATATTCTATGCCTCGGCTAATAAAGGCAAGTATCCCATATGCCTTCCTAACCACCTTATCTACCTGTGCTGCTGCCTTCAGTGATCCATGGACAAGTACACCAAGGTCCCTCTGACCTTCTGTACTTCCTAGGGTCCTACCATCCATTGTATATTCCCTTGCCTTGTTAGTCCTCCCAAAATGCATCACCTCACACTTCTCAGGATTAAATTCCATTTGCCACTGCTCTGCCCATCTTACCAGCCGGTCTATATCGTCCTGTAATCTAAGGCTTTCCTCCTCACTATTTACGACATCACCAATTTTCGTGCCATCTGCGAACTTACTGATCATACCTCCCATATTCACGTCTAAATCATTAATGTACACTACAAACAGCAAGGGTCCCAGCACTGATCCCTGCGGTACACTACTGGTCACAGGCTTCCACTCACAAAAACAACCCTCGACCATCTCCCTCTGCCTCCTGTCACTAAGCCAATTTTGGATCCAATTTGCCAAATTGCCCTGGATCCCATGAGCTCTTACCTTCTTAACCAATCTCCCAAGCAGGACTTTATCAAAAGCCTTACTGAAGTCCATGTAGACTACATCAACTGCTTTACCCTCATCTACACACCTAGGCACCTCATCGAAAAATTCAATCAAGTTAGTTAGATACAATCTACCCCTGACAAAGTCGTGCTGACTATTCCTGTTTAATCCCTGCCTCTCCAAGTGGAGATTAATCCTGTCCCTCAGAATTTTTTCCAATAGTTTCCCTACCACTGATGTTAGACTCACTGGCCTGTAATTACCTGGCTTATCCCTGCTACCCTTCTTGAATAATGGTACCACATTCGCTGTCATCCAATCCTCTGGTACCTCTCCTATGGCCAGAGAGGATTTGAAAATTTGTGTCAGAGCCCCTGTTATCTCCTCCTTTGCCTAACATAAAAGCCTGGGATACATCTCATCTGGGCCTGGGGATTTACCGACTTTTAAGCCCACTAAAACATCTAATACTTCCTCCCTTTCAATGCTAATATGTTCAAGTATATCATAATCCCCCTCCCTGATCGCTACACCTACATCGTCCTTCTCCACAGTGAACATGGATGAAAAGTAATCATTTAAAACCTCACCTGTGTCCTCCGTCTCCGCACACAGATTGCCACTTTGGTCCCTAATGGGCTCTACTCTTTCCTTGGTTATCCTCTTGCCCTTAATATACTTATAAAACGCCTTGGGATTTTCCTTTATCTTGCCCGCCAGTGTTTTTTCATGTCCCCTCTTCGCTCTCCTAATTATTTTTTTTAAGTAACCCTCCACTTTCTATCCTCCTCTAGTGCCTCCGCTGTTTTCAGCACTCTGAATCTGCCATAAGCCTCCTTTTTTCCCCTGATCCAATCCTCTATATCCCTTGACATCCAGGGTTCCCTGGACTTGTTGATCCTACCCTTCACCTTAACGGAAACAAGTTGGCTCTGAACTTTCACTATTTCCTCTTTGAATGACTCCCACCGGTCTGATGTAGACTTTCCTACAAGTAGCTGCTCCCAGTTCACTTTGGCCAGATCCTGTTTTATCATATTGAAATTGGCCTTCCCCCAATTCAGTACCTTTATTTCCGGTCCATCTTTGTTCTTTTCCATAACTACCTTAAATCTTACAGAGTTATGGTCGCTATCCCCGAAATGCACCCCCACTGACACTTCTACCACTTGTCCAGCTTCATTCCTTAGGATTAGGTCCAGTACCGCCCCTTCTCTTGTCGGAATTTCTATGTGCTGGCTCAAAAAGCTCTCCTGTATGTATTTTAAGAATTCCACCCCCTTTAAGCCTTTTGCACTAAGACTATCCCAGTTGATATTGGGGAAGTTGAAATCCCCTACTATTATTACCCTATTATTTTTACACCTCGCTGAGATTTGCCTACATATCTGTTCCTCGATCTCTTCCTGACAGTTTGGGGGCCTCAAGTACACTCCCAGCCAAGTGATTTCCCCCTTTTTGTTTTTAAGTTCTACCCATATGGTCTCATTTGAGGAACCTTCTCAGATATCATACCTCCTTACTGCAGTAATTGATTCCTTGATCAACAGTGCAATGCCACCTCCTCTTTTACCCCCTTCCCTGTCACGCCTGAAGATTCTATACCCTGGAATATTGAGCTACCAGTCCTGCCCCTCCCTCAGCCATGTCTCAGTGATAGCAATATCATATTCCCATGTGTTAATCAATGCCCTCAAATCATCTGCCTTACTTAAATGGTAAGAGATTCGAAAAAGTAGATGTACAAAGGGACCTGGGTGTCCTTGTCAATAGGTCGCTGAAATCTAGCATGCACGTGCAGCAAGCAATTAGGAAGGCTAATGGCAAGAGTATTTGAGTACAGGAGTCATGAAGTCTTGCTTCAATTGTATAGAACTTTGGTTAGACTGCATCTAGAGTAGTATGTGCAGTTTTGGTCCCCTAACTTTAGGAAGAATATTATTGCCATAGAGGGAGTGCAATGAAGATTCACCAGACTTGTTCCCGAGATGGCGGGACTGTCCTATGAAGAGAGATTGGGGAAACTGAGCCTGTATTCTCTAGAGTTTCAAAGAATGAGAGGTGATCTCATTGAAACCTACAAAATACTTAAAGGGATAGGGTAGATGTAAGCAAGATATAAAATTCTATATTCTATAAAATTCTAACAGGACTTGACAGGATAGATGCAGGAAGGATGTTCCCGATGGTGGGGGAGTCCAGAACCAGGGGTCATAGCCTAAGGATACGGGGTAAACCTTTCAGGACTAAGATGAGGAGAAATTTCTTCACCTAGAGAGTGTTGAACCTGTGGAAAGCAGTGGAGGCCAAAACATTGTATGTTTTCAAAAAGGAGTTAGATATAGCTCTTGGGTCTAAAGGGATCAAAGGGTATGGGGCGAAAGCAGCAACAGGTTACTGAGTTGGATGATCAGCCATGATCATAATGAATGGCGGAGCAGGTTCGAAGGGCCGAATGGCGTACTCCTGCTCCTATTTTCTCTGTTTCTATGTAAGATATTTCCCCTGGTTGGGGAGTCTAGAACCAGGGAACACAATTTCAAAATAAGGGGGGAGCCACTTAGGACTGAGATGAGGAGAAATTTCTTCACTCAGAGGGTTGTGAATCTTTGGAATTCTCTACCCCAGAGGGCTGTGGAAGCTCTGTCACTGAGTATGTTTAAAACAGAGATTGACAGATTTCTAAATACCAATGACATAAAGGGATATGAGGATAGTGTGGGAAGAAGGCATTGAAGTAGATGATCAGCCATGATCATATTGAATGGTGGAGCAGGCTCGATGGGCTGAATGGCCTACTCCTGCTCCTATGATCCTATGTCCCTATGTTCCTATGTTTGGATGTAGAACAACAAGAAGACCTAACAAGGCTTCTCACAGCATTTAGAAGAGTCTGTAGGAATAAGCCATGATGTGCAACCTTAGCCACACATGATGTGGTTGTCGGGGAATCCATTCCTATAAAACTGCATCCTTACCACTTAAGTCTAGAGTAACAGGCTCAGGTGAAAGCAGAAATCCAATACCTGCTGGAAAACCACCTAATAGAACCCAGATAAAGCAGTTGGAGTTCACCAGCTGCTTTGCCTAAATCTGACGGTTCAATTAGACTTTGCATAGACTACAAAGAGTTAATGCAGTAACAAAGGCAGACTCCTACGCAATCCCTCACTTGGAAGACTGCATTGAGAGAGTAGGCAGTGCCATATTTCCTACAAAAATAGATTTGTTAAATGGATACTGGACAATTTTTTCCAGTGCCGAGTGATGCTATTCAGGCTAGGGGCTGCCCCAGCAATATTTCAGAGACGAGTGAACCTAGTGGTAGGCAGTATTCCTAACTGTGTAGTTTATCTTGATAATGTGCTGGTTTACAGTGACACTTGGAAGGACCACTTGGCACAACTGGGGGATTCTATTTGAAAGTTTGCAGTTGGCTGATTTGGTGATAAACTTTGTGGAAAAAATTAAAAACCAGAATGCCATACTATGCCAATGGAGTTTACTATTACAGCCATATCACTTAAAGATTATCCACATTGCAGGCAAAAATAATGTTACTGCAGATGCTTTATCAAGAAAATAACGTTGTTTGAGTTGTTTGCAAAGATGGTACAAAGCAGAATTGTATTAAGTACAGGTAAACAGTGAATGGGAATGAATGTGAAAATGTGTTTTAAAATGTTGTCATCTTGTTTTTTTACACTTTGTCATGAAACGCATTTAAAAATGGTACTTCATTTCTCCAAGGGTGGAGGTGTTACAAGAGTACTACTTTTCTTTTGTAAAATGTGTGTTAAGGACTTATAGTTGAATTATGGACATTGATTCATCTGGAATCTTGAAGAGCTGATGAACTTTGTGTTTTGTTTCAAAATAAATCACCAGAAGGTTTCTGGATTTGGCTTGTAAACGAGTTTAACTGGAAGGCACCTGTCTGTGGATAATCACCCAGCAGGGGTTGTTTTTGACTTGGAGATATGTTCACAGAGAAGTGACAGGTCAAGATTTATAGAGGTCAGGAGACTTGACTTCTGAACTGTTTTTAGTTTCAATTTGTACTGTTACAAAAGACAGTTGGTTTTTGCCTGCCAAAAGAAGACCCAGCTCTCTCTCTCTCTCGAAAAGAAATCCTGCATACAGTGTATCAGTTTCCTATTTCTAACTGTATTTGAAGAAACCCTGTGTTGAATGTGAGGGAACTGAAACCTTGTTGCCACATTTCTGCTGTAAGACCTATCTGAAGCCTCTGTAGCTGCATCTCTTGGAAAGCCTACACAAAGTAACTCAAATAAGAAAAGTGATAAGCATAAAAATCAAGGGCCAGAATCAAACAGGGCTACAGTGAAATATAGTGGGAAGGGGAAAAGTAATATTAAAAAAATAAGCCTTAACGCTTTGTGCCTTAACGCACAAAGCATTCACAATAAAGTGGATGAATTAATCGCGCAAATAGATGTAAACAGCTATGATATAGTCGGGATTATGGAGACATGGCTGCAGGGATGGGAAATGAACATCCAGGGGTATACAGTATTTAGGAAGGACAGACAAAAAGCAAAAGGCGGTGGAGTTGCATTGCTGGTTAAAGAGGAAATTAACGCAACAGTGAGGAAGCATATTAGCTCTGATGATGTGGAATCTGTGTGGATAGAGCTGAGAAACACTGAGGGGCAGAAAACGTTAGTGGGGGTTGTATATAGACCCCCAAACTATAGTGGTGATGTTGGGAATGTTATTAAACAGGAAATTAGAGACTCATGCGATAAAGGAACATCTGTAATTATGGGTGACTTTAATCTGCATATAGATTGGGCAAATCAGATTAGTCACAATTCATGGAGTGTATACAGGATGGTTTTCTGGACCAATACATTGAGGAACCAACCAGAGAACAGGCTATCCTAGACTGGGTATTGTGTAATGAGAGAGGAATAATTGGCAATCTAGTTGTGCGAGACCCCTTGGGGATGAGCGATCATAATATGATAGAATTCTTCATCAAGATGGATAATGACGTAGTTGATTCTGAGACTAGGGTCCTGTATCTTAATGAAGAAAACTGCGAAGGTATGAGGCGCGGGTTGACTATGATGGATTGGGAAACGTTACTTAAAGGGATGACGGTGGGGAGGCAATGGCAAACATTCAAAGAGCGCATGGATGATCTGCAACAGTTGATTATTCTTGTCCGGCGCAAAAGTAAAATAGGAAAGGTAGCCAAACCATGGCTTACAAGGGAAATTAGGGATAGCATTAGATCCAAGGAAGAGGCATACAAATTCGCCAGAAAAAACAACAGACCTGAGGATTGGGAGCAGTTTAGAATTCAACAAAGGAGGACAAAGGGATTGATTAAGAAGGGGAAAATAGAGTACGAGAGCAAGCTTGGGGGGAACATAAAAACTGACTGTAAAAGTTTCTATAGGTATGTGAAGAGAAAAAGATTGGTGAAGACAAATGTAGGTCCCTTACAGTCAGAAACGGGAATTTATTATGGGGAAGAAAGAAATGGCTGACCAACTAAATGCATACTTTGTTTCTGTCTTCACAAAGGAGGACACAAATAACATACCAGAGATGTTGGGGAACACAGGGTTTAGTGAGAGAGAGGAACTGAAAGAAATCAGTATTAGTTGAGAAATGGTGTTGGGGAAATTAATGGGATTGAAGGCCAATAAATCCCCAGGGCCTGATGATCTACAATCCCCGAGTACCTAAGGAAGTGGCCCTAGAAATAGTGGATGCATTGGTGGTCATCTTCCGAGATTCTATAGACTCTGGAACAGTTCCTACAGATTGGAGGGTAGCTAATTTAACCCCACTACTTAAAAAGGGAGGTAGAGAAAAAACAGGGAATTATAGACCAGTCAGCGTGATGTTGGTAGTGGGGAAAATTCTAGAGTCCATTACCAAAGATTTTATAGCAGAGCACTGAGAGAACAGTGGTAGAATTGGGCAGAGTCAGCATGGATTTACAAAAGGGAAATCATGCTTGACAAATCTGCCAGAATTCTTCGAGGATGTAATGTCTAGAGTTGATGAGGGGGAGCCAGTGGATGTGGTTTATTTGGACTTTCAGAAGGCTTTCGACAAAGTCCCACATAAGAGATTAGCGTGTAAAATTAAAGTGTATGGGATTGGGGGTAGTGTATTGCGATGGATAGAAAATTGGTTGGCAGGCAGGAAACAAAGAGTGGGAATAAACGGGTATTTTTCCAAATGGCAGGCAGTGACAAGACGGGTACCGCAGGGATCGGTGCTAGGACCCCAGCTATTCACAATATATATTAATGTTTTAGATGAGGGAACTAAATGTAATATCTCCAAATTTGCAGATGACACTAAACTGGGTGGGAGGGTGAGTTGTGAGGAGGATGCAGAGAGGCTTCAGGGTGATTTGGACAAGTTAGTGAGTGGGCAAATGCATGGCAGATGCAGTATAATGTGGATAAATGTTAGGTTATCCACTTTGGTAACAAAAACAGGAAGGCAGATTATTAGCTGAACAGCTATAAACTGAGAGAGAGGAATATGCAACGAGACCTGGGTGTTCTTGTACACCAGTCGCTGAAGGTAAGCATGCAGGTTTAACAGGCAGTAAAAAAGGCAAATGGTATGTTGGCCTTCATAGCGAGAGGTTTGAGTACAGGAGCAGGGATGTCTTGCTGCAACTTTACAGGGCCTTGGTGAGGCCACACCTGGAATCTTGTGTGCAGTTTTGGTCTCCTTATCTGAGGAAGCATGTTCTTGCTATAGAGGGAGTGTAGCAAAGGTTTACCAGACTGATTCCTGGGATGGTGGGACTGACGTATGAGGAGAGATTGAGTCTGTTAGCATTATATTTGCTGGAGTTCAGGAGAGTGAGTGGGGGGGGATCTCATAGAAACCTATAAGATTCTAACCGGATTTGACAGGGTAGATGCAGGATATTCCTGATGGTGGGGGAGTCCAGAACCAGGGGTCATAGTCTAAGGATACGGGGTAAACCTTTCAGGACTGAGATGAGGAGAAATTTCTTCACCCAGAGAGTGGTGAGCCTGTGGAATTCGCTACCATAGAAAGCAGTTGAGGCCAAAACATTGTATGTTTTCAAGAAGGAGTTAGATATAGCTCTTGGGGCAAAAGGGATCAAAGGATAAGGGGAGAAAGCGGGAACAGGTTACTGAAACAAAAACAAGAAATGCTGGATTCACTCAGCAGGTCTGGCAGCATCTGTGGAAAGAGAAGCAGAGTTAACGTTTCGGGTCAGTGACCCTTCTTCGGAACTCTGTCAGTTTACTGAGTTGGATGATCAGCCATGATCATAATGAATGGCGGAGCAGGCTCGAAGGACCGAGTGACCTACTCCTGCTCCTATTTTCTATGTTTCTATGTGAACTGATCTTCAACATCGCCTGGAAAGAACTGTTAAAAGATGATCCCAGTGACAGCCGTCTATACGCATTTGGGACGCCAAACCAAAACCAAAGATAAGTATTCTGCCTAAGTCTTTTTTTTTGCTTTTGTTTTCTTTGTAACGTGCTATAAAAAAAAACTTTTATTTTTCCCAGTTAACTGGTGTATCTGTGTGTGTGTGTGTGTGCATGTGTATTTGTGTGTGTGTGTACGTATGTGTGTGTGTACGTATGTATATGTGTGAGGGGCTAAGATAAATAAGGGGCTTTAATATTTCAATTTGTCTGTCTCTGTTGTACTTAGTTATTGGTTGGGACTGGTTTTATAATCAACTGATAATTTTGTTCTTTATTAAAGAAACCTGGTTGGTGTGTTTTATTCTGGGAAAAACAGAGTATATGACTGACCGTATCGGTAAGTGGGAAAATTTAAATATATGCTGTGACCTGTGGAGAAGTGGCACTAGAATAACAGTGTACTCCTCCCGCCTCGGTCATAACACCTAAATGAAGAGTTGTCTTATGAGGAAAGGTTGAGCAGTTTGGGCCTATACACATTGGCATTTAGAAGATTGAGATCTGATCTTATTGAAACGTATAAGAATCTGAGGGGGCTTGACAGGGTAGATGTTGAGAGGGTGTTTTCCCACGTCAGGGAGTCTAGCACTAGTTTCAAAATAAGTGGTCTCCCATTTAAGCTGGAGATGAGGAGGAATTTCTTCTCTCAGAGGGTTGTTAATGTTTGGAATTCTCTTCCCCAGAGAGCAGTGGAGTCTGGGTCATTGAATATATTCAAGGCTGAGTTAGACAGATTTTTGATTGACAAGGGAGTCCAGGGTTATGGGGGGCAGACAACTAAGTGGAGTTAAGACCACAGTCAGATCAGCCATGATCTTATTAAATGGCAGAGCAGGCTCAAGTGGCCGAATAGCTCCTATTTCTTATGTTCGTATGTTCTGTCTAGAGAGAGCAGGGCTGGGATATTCCTATTGTCCAATAGGGAAAGCTTTCCAATAGTACAGGATTTTGCCCATCACTAAAATTCACCCTTGATTTTGGCCACATTTTCAGCCCAGGGTCATTTACTGGCAGTAGCTTGGTGGATGATGCCCACAGTTGACCTGTCTTTGACCTGTCCAGGCCAATGCACAGGAAAGCAGGAAAGTTGCCAAAAAAAGATTCCATGGCCCCTGCTAACTCTCAGAATGCTGTATGCCTGGGCATAGCAATCCTTGAATCCAGATTTCAAATAAATAGAGATAAATTGGAGAATACATTTCCTTCAAAATTTGCAAATGACACATAACTCAATAATGTAGCACACACTGATAGACAGAATGGTGAAGTGGGCAGGCACATGGCAAATTATATTTAAAACAGCATGAAGCGTGAATGATAGCATCATACAGCACAAAAGGAGGCTGTATGGCCAATTGACTTTGCACCAACTCTCTCAAAGAACAAGCAATAAGTCTTGCTCCCTCTGCCCTTTCCCCATATCCCTGCAATTTTTTTCTCCTTCCAGTATTTATCCAATTTTCTTTTGAAGGCTACTATTGAATTGTTTCCACTGCCCTATCAGGCAGTGCATTCCAAATACTAACCACTCAGTGCATCAGCTTTTCCTCGTCACCTCTGCTTTTGCATCACCTTAAATCTGGGCCCTCTGAATATCAACCCTTCTGCCATTGGAAATAGTTTCTCTATCTAAACCCTTCCTGATTTTAAGCACATCTATCAAATTAATTCTTGTCCTCTGCTATAAGAACAACCCCAGCTTCTCCAGTAAAATAAAAGCAAAATACTGCGGATGCTGGAAATCTGAAATAAAAACAAGACATGCTGGAACCACTCAGCAGGTCTGGCAGCATCTGTGAAAAGAGAAGCAGAGTTAAAGTTTCGGGTCAGTGACCCTTCTTCGGAACTGATAAATATTAGAAAAGTCACAGGTTATAAGCAAGTGAGGTGGGGTTGGGGCAAGAGATAACAAAGGAGGTCTAGATTGGACCAGGCCACATGGCTGACCAAAAGGTCATGGAGCAAAGGCAAACAATATGTTAATGGTGTGTTGAAAGACAAAGCATTAGTACAGATTAGGTGTTAATGCACTGAATATTGAACAACAGCAAGTGCAAACCTGAAAAAAGAAACAGTGGGTAAGCAAACTGAACAAACTAAGATGAAATGAAATAAATGCAAAAAAAAGATTGTAAAAAAAAAGAAGAAAAAATAACTAAAAATGAAAGTAAAATGGGGGGTTGTCATGCTCTGAAATTATTGAACTCAATGTTCAGTCCGGCAGGCTGTGGTGTGCCCAATCGGTAGATGAGATGCTGTTCCTCGAGCTTGTGTTGATGTTCACTGGAACACTGCAGCAATCCCAGGACAGAGATGTGAGCATGAGAGCAGGGGGGAGTGTTGAAATGGCAAGCAACCGGAAGCTCAGGGTCCTGCTTGCGGACTGAGCGGAGATGTTCCGCAAAGCGGTCACCCAGTCTGCGCTTGGTCTCCCCAATGTAGAGGAGACCACACTGTGAGCAGCGAGTACAGTATACTACATTGAAAGAAGTACAAGTAAATCGCTGCTTCACCTGAAAGGAGTGTTTGGGGCCTGGGATAGTGAGGAGAGAGGAGGTAAATGGGCAGGTATTACACTTCCTGCGATTGCAGGGGAAGGTGCCATGGGATGGGGACGAGGTGGTGGGGGTAATGGAGGAGTGGACCAGGGTGTCGCGGAGGAAACAATCCCTTCGGAATGCTGACAGGGGAAGGGAGGAGAAGATGCGACTGGTAGTGGCATCATGCTGGAGGTGGCGGAAATGGCGGAGGATGATCCTTTGGATATGGAGGCTGATGGGGTGGAAAGTGAGGACAAGGGGAACCCTGTCACGGTTCTGGGAGGGAGGGGAAGGGGTGAGGGTAGAGGTGCGGGGAATGGGCCTGACACGGTTGAGGGCCCTGTCAACCACAGTGGGGGGAAATCCTCGGTTGAGGAAAAAGGTCATATCAGAAGCACCGTCATGGAAGGTAGCATCATCAGAGCAGATGCGTCGGAGACGGAGAAACTGGGAGAATGGAATGGAGTCCTTACAGGAGGTAGGGTGTGAAGAAGTGTAGTCGAGGTAGCTGTGGGAGTCAGTGGGCTTATAATGGATATTAGTAGACAACCTATCCCCAGAGATGGAGACAGAGAAGTCGAGGAAGGGGAGGGAAGTGTCAGAGATGGACCAGCTTCTCCAGTCTGTCTAATGATACATTTTGGTCAGAAGAATGAAAAAAGGCAATATAAAGTAAATGTTACAATTCTAAAGAGGGTCCCGGAACAGAGAGACCTGGGGGTTTTGAAGGTGGTCGGACAAGTTGAGATGGGTGTTAAAAAGGCATATGGGATCCTTGGCTTTATAAACAGAGACGTAGAGTACAAAAGCAAGGAAGTTATGATGAACATTTATAAAACACTGGTTAGTCCCTGGCTGCAGTACCGTGAACAATTTTGGGCACCACACTTTAGGAAGGATGTCAAGCCCTTAGACAGAATGCAGAGGAGCTTTACTAGAATGGTAACAGGGTTGAAAAACTCAGATTGTTCTCCTCAGAGCAGAAAATGTTAAGATGAGATTTAATAAAGGCGCTCAAAGTTATCAAGGATTTTGATAGAGTAAATAAGAAGAAACTGTTTTCAGTGGCAGGAGGGTCAGTAATGAGAGAACACAGATTTACGGTAATTGGTAAAAGAACGAGAGATGACATGAGAAAATTTTTAACTGCTAGTTGTTGTGATCTGGATTGCGCTGCCTGAAAGGGCAGTGGAAACAGATTCAAAGTAACATACTTCAATCACAAACACAAATCTTAAACAAAGCCAATTACATAGGCATGAGGGGAGAACTGTCTAAGGTTGATTGGGTAGAGAGACTAAAAGGTATAGTGGTAAATTAACAGTGGGAAACATTAAAAGAAACAATTCAATATGTTCAACAAAGATATATTCCATTGAGAAACAAAACATAGCAAGGAGGAGGTTAAGATAGTATTAGTTTTAAAAAGAGGCTTATAATGTTGCAAAGAACAGCAGCAAATCTGAGGATTGGGAGTGTTTTAGAAACCAACAAAGCACCACTAAAAAGTTGATAAAAAGGGAAAAAATAAAATGAGTAAACTAGCCAGAAATATAAAAACAGATTGTAAGAGATTTGTTAATTATATAAAAAGGAGGAGAGTAGCTAAAGTAAACATTGGTCCCTACGAAGAGAAATTATCATGGAGAATGAAGAAATTGCAGTGGCATTGAACAAATACTTTGTGACTGTCTTCACAGTAGAAGACACAAGTTGCACAGCAGAAATAGAGGGTAACCTAGGGGCTAACAAGAGTGAAGAAATTAAGGTCATTATTATCAATGGAAAAAAAGTATTGGGGAAACTTAAGGGACTAAAATGTGACAAATCCCTGGGACCAGATGGCCTACATCCTAGGGTTCTAAAAGAGATAGCTGCAGAGATAGTGGATGCACTAGCTTTGAATTTCCAAAATTCCTTAGATTTGATAATGGTCCCATCAGATTGGAAGTTGGCAAATGTTACACTGCTTTTCAAGAAAGGAGGGAGAGAGAAAACAGGGAACTACAGGCCAGTTAAGTTAACATCAGTTGTTGGGGAAATGCTGAAATCTGTTATTAAAGAAATCTAACAAAGCACTTAAAAAAGCACAGTATGATCAGAACAAGTCAACAAGGAAAGGTTGGATAGGCTAGGCTTGTATCCGCTGAAATTTAGAAGAGTAAGAGGTGACTTGATTGAAACATATAAGATCCTGTGAGGTCTTGACAAGGTGGATGTGGAAAGGATGTTTCCCCTCATGGGAGAATCTAGAACTAGGGGTCACTATTTAAAAATAAGGGGTCGCCCATTTAACACAGATGTGGAGAATTTTTTTCAGTCTTGATCTTTGGAATTCTCTTCCTCACAAGGCGGTGGAAGCAGAGTCTTTGAATATTTTTAAGGCAGAAGTAGATAGATTCTTGATAAGCAAGGAGGTGATAATAATTACCTTAATTTCTTCACTCTTGTTAGCCCCTAGGTTACCCTCTATTTCTGCTGTGCAACTTGTGTCTTCCACTTATCGAGCGTAGATGGAAATGTGGAGTAATCAGTTCAGCCATGAACTTATTGAATGGCGAAGCAGGCTCAAAAGGCTGAGAGGCCTACCCCTGCTCCTAATTCGTATGTCGTATGTATGTTCATATGGTTTTACAAAATTTATTAGAGTTTTTTGGGGATCTAACTAGTAGGGTAGATAAAAGGGAACCAGTGGAGGTAGTATACCTGGATTTCCAAAAGGCATTGGATAAGGTGCCACACAAAAGGTTACTAGGCAAGATAAGGGCTCTTGAAGTTGGGGATAATATATTAGCATCAATAGAGGTTAATAGACAGGAAGCAGAGAGTGGGAATAAACGGGGCATTTTCAAGTTGGCAGCAGGTGACTTTTCCGAGAGTGGCCACTCAACCCAATACCTCAGGAATTACACAAGATTGGGCATTTAGCCCAATCGTACTAAATGTGTTCTTCAATGGGAGCAATCTACATGAATACCAGTTTCCCACCCTCCTCCATTCCCTTTTATAGTCTTTGTTTTCAAATGCTTATCCAATGATGTTACAGTTTCTGCCTCAATAACCTCTTGTAATATTGCATTCCACATTCCAATAATCCTGTCTAAAAATGTGCTTCTCGTGGTAATCCCATGTCGACATACCTCATTACAAATTATGGAAACAATCTTTCACTGTTTACACTCTTAAGAACATTCATAATTTTGAAAACCTCCATCAGATAAAAAGCCAAATATTTTGAGCCTTTCTTTATTGGCCCATGCTCCAGTCCTGTCCAGGTATGCTCCAGTTAACCCATCTCCCCAATCCAGCCCACAGAATCTCACAGAATCATACAGCACAGAAGGAGGCCATCTGGCCCATCGTGCCTGTGCTGGTCCTTATTCAGTTAGTCTCATTCTCTGGCTTTTTCCTATTGCTGTAACCTTTCATTTATGATATCCCTGAGGTGCATCTTAACTGCCCCTCTTTCTATGGCTCTAGATCTTTCCATAGTCGAGCTCTGAGAGTTTCACACAATATCCAACTGTGAGTAACAAATGTTTTGTACACATTCAACATCACTCTCTTGCTTTTGTGTGCAAAAGCCAGCTTCCCATCTCCACCTTTATGACCATTGCTACCCTGTGTTAAAGATCTTCATATGGGATCCTTCTTTTCCCCTATGAACATTCTTACTGTTTAGGATATAATTCCCTTCACTGTTCTTTCCCATACAATCGCCTACTTCCCATCACTGTGCCTGGCTGTGGTGGCTTATCCCTTTGTTGGAAAGACTTGTACCTGTTTCAGTTTGCTGTCATCCAGAGACAGAATCTCCAACTGGGTCAGTTTGCAGATTTGCTTCGGAAAATACCTGAGAACGTTTTGACTGAGGTCCAAGAGGCGAATTCCTATTAATTGGGAGAAGCAGCAGCTCAGAGACTTTAACTGTGTGTTTTTCAGGTAGAGGAGCTGTAAGGCCACACCGAGCCGGCAGACTGCAGTCGGGACTGTGTGCAGCTGATTATCAGACAGAGCAAGTTCGGACAGACTGGCTGGCAATGAGTGGAGGAGATTCCCATCCAGTCTGTTTCTGCTGATGTCCAACACACACAGGTTATTACAGCTGCCCAGGGAGTGGGGAATCACCTTCAGATTGTTATCTCTGAGGTAGAGGTGTTTGAGGTTTTGTAAAGAGCAAATATCATCAGGGAGATGAATCAAATCATTCTGACTCAGATCCAAAATCTCCAAACGATCCAGTTGGCAAAAGCCAAGTGGTAAGAGCTGCAAGTTGTTGTTGTGAAGGTAGAGTTGCTGCAGTTCGGTGAGGCTGCTGATCTCCCAGGGCAGGAAGTCCAGGTTATTCCCGGATAATCCCAGTAACTGCAGGTGATGCAGTTTCTTACACAACTGGCCCGGGAATTGTCTCAGTTCCATGTTGTAGAGGCGGAGTTCCCGCAGCGCCTGTAATCGGCACAAGGTGTCAGTGAGGAAGCTATTCCTGATGGGATTGTCACTCAGATCCAGACTCTGGAGTTGGGATAAATCCCCGAGCTGTTCACACACACTCTGCAGTTTGTTCTTGTTCAGATAGAGAACTCGCAGATTCCGCAGCCAGCTGATTGCGGGCGGGATTTCCTCAATGTTATTCTTTTCCAGGTGTAATTCCTGCAGATGCTGCAGCTGGAAGATTGCGGGAGGAAAGTTCAGCAACTCATTCCGCGCCAAATCTTTAAAGAAGACTCTGCCCCTCAGCAAGTGCGGAATCTCAGCATCCCGCCTCCAAACTGCAGAAAACCCCAAGTTCAACATGTCCGGGAGACCCCGAGAGAGCGGCAAATCCGCAAGGGGCATGAGGCAGAGAGATAAAACCGGAGTCCGTTAATAATCCCGGAGTCAGTCAGTGATCCCGGAGTCAGTCAGTGATCCCGGAGTCAGTCAGTGATCCCGGAGTCGGTCAATAATCCCGGAGTCAGTCAGTGATCCCGGAGTCAGTCAGTGATCCCGGAGTCGGTCAGTGAACCCGGAGTCGGTCAGTGATCCCGGAGTCGGTCAATAATCCCGGAGTCAGTCAGTGATCCCGGAGTCGGTCAGTGATCCCGGAGTCGGTCAGTGATCCCGGAGTCAGTCAGTGATCCCGGAGTCAGTCAGTGATCCCGGAGTCCGTTAATAATCCCGGAGTCAGTCAGTGATCCCGGAGTCAGTCAGTGATCCCGGAGTCGGTCAGTGATCCCGGAGTCAGTCAGTGATCCCGGAGTCAGTCAGTGATCCCGGAGTCCGTTAATAATCCCGGAGTCAGTCAGTGATCCCGGAGTCCGTTAATAATCCCGGAGTCAGTCAGTGATCCCGGAGTCAGTCAGTGATCCCGGAGTCAGTCAGTGATCCCGGAGTCGGTCAGTGATCCCGGAGTCAGTCAGTGATCCCAGAGTCAGTCAGTGATCCCGGAGTCAGTCAGTGATCCCGGAGTCAGTCAGTGATCCCGGAGTCCGTTAATAATCCCGGAGTCAGTCAGTGATCCCGGAGTCCGTTAATAATCCCGGAGTCAGTCAGTGATCCCGGAGTCAGTCAGTGATACCGGAGTCGGTCAGTGATCCCGGAGTCAGTCAGTGATCCCGGAGTCGGTCAGTGATCCCGGAGTCGGTCAGTGATCCCGGAGTCAGTCAGTGATCCCGGAGTCCGTTAATAATCCCGGAGTCAGTCAGTGATCCCGGAGTCGGTCAGTGATCCCGGAGTCGGTCAGTGATCCCGGAGTCGGTCAGTGATCCCAGAGTCGGTCAGTGATCCCGGAGTCGGTCAGTGATCCCGGAGTCGGTCAGTGATCCCAGAGTCGGTCAGTGATCCCAGAGTCAGTCAGTGATCCCGGAGTCGGTCAGTGATCCCAGAGTCAGTCAGTGATCCCGGAGTCGGTCAGTGATCCCGGAGTCGGTCAGTGATCCCGGAGTCGGTCAGTGATCCCAGAGTCAGTCAGTGATCCCGGAGTCGGTCAATAATCCCGGAGTCAGTCAATAATCCCGGAGTTGGTCAATAATCCCGGAGTCAGTCAGTGATCCCGCAGTCGGTCAATAATCCCGGAGTCGGTCAATAATCCCGGAGTCAGTCAGTGATCCCGGAGTCGGTCAATAATCCCGGAGTCAGTCAGTGATCCCGCAGTCGGTCAATAATCCCGGAGTCGGTCAATAATCCCGGAGTCAGTCAGTGATCCCGGAGTCGGTCAATAATCCCGGAGTCAGTCAGTGATCCCGCAGTCGGTCAATAATCCCGGAGTCGGTCAATAATCCCGGAGTCAGTCAGTGATCCCGGAGTCGGTCAATAATCCCGGAGTCAGTCAGTGATCCCGGAGTCGCTTGAACAGTTTCTGCTCTCGGCGGCGGCGAGGTGGGGGGCGTCACCATGGAGACCAGAGACGCGGTGACTCATCAGAAATAAAAACACGGCACCGGGAACAATTAACCTGACCCGGGACAGGGAACATTAACCTGACCCGGGACCGGTAACAATAACCTGACCCAGGACCGGGAACAATAACCTGACCCGGGACAGGGAACATTAACCTGACCCGGGACCGGGAACAATAACCTGACCCAGGACCGGGAACAATAACCTGACCCGGGACAGGGAACATTAACCTGACCCGGGACCGGGAACAATAACCTGACCCAGGACCGGGAACAATAACCTGACCCGGGACAGGGAACATTAACCTGACCCGGGACCGGGAACAATAACCTGACCCAGGACCGGGAACAATAACCTGACCCGGGACAGGGAACATTAACCTGACCCGGGACAGGGAACAATAACCTGACCCGGGACCGGTAACAATAACCTGACCCAGGACCGGGAACAATAACCTGACCCGGGACAGGGAACATTAACCTGACCCGGGACCGGGAACAATAACCTGACCCGGGACAGGGAACATTAACCTGACCCGGGACAGGGAACAATAACCTGACCCGGGACCGGTAACAATAACCTGACCCAGGACCGGGAACAATAACCTGACCCGGGACAGGGAACATTAACCTGACCCGGGACCGGGAACAATAACCTGACCCAGGACCGGGAACAATAACCTGACCCGGGACAGGGAACATTAACCTGACCCGGGACCGGGAACAATACCTGACCCGGGACAGGGAACATTAACCTGACCCGGGACAGGGAACATTAACCTGACCCGGGACCGGGAACAATAACCTGACCCGGGACAGGGAACATTAACCTGACCCGGGACAGGGAACAATAACCTGACCCGGGACAGGGAACATTAACCTGACCCGGGACAGGGAACAATAACCTGACCCGGGACAGGGAACATTAACCTGACCCGGGACCGGGAACAATAACCTGACCCGGGAAAGGGAACATTAACCTGACCCGGGATAGGGAACAATAACCTGACCCGGGACAGGGAACAATAACCTGACCCGGGACAGGGAACATTAACCTGACCCGGGACCGGGAACAATAACCTGACCCGGGACAGGGAACATTAACCTGACCCGGGACAGGGAACAATAACCTGACCCGGGACAGGGAACATTAACCTGACCCGGGACCGGGAACAATAACCTGACCCGGGACAGGGAACATTAACCTGACCCGGGACAGGGAACAATAACCTGACCCGGGACAGGGAACATTAACCTGACCCGGGACCGGGAACAATAACCTGATCCGGGACAGGGAACATTAACCTGACCTGGGACAGGGAACAATAACCTGACCCGGGACAGGGAACATTAACCTGACCCGGGACAGGGAACATTAACCTGACCCGGGACCGGGAACATTAACCTGACCCGGGACAGGGAACATTAACCTGACCCGGGACAGGGAACATTAACCTGACCCGGGACAGGGAACATTAACCTGACCTGGGACAGGGAACAATAACCTGACCCGGGACAGGGAACATTAACCTGACCCGGGACAGGGAACATTAACCTGACCCGGGACCGGGAACATTAACCTGACCCGGGACAGGGAACATTAACCTGACCCGGGACCGGGAACATTAACCTGACCCGGGACAGGGAACATTAACCTGACCCGGGACAGGGAACATTAGCCTGACCTGGGACAGGGAACATTAACCTGACCCGAGACCAGGACCGGGAACATTAACCTGACCCGGGACAGGGAACATTAACCTGACCCGGGACAGGGAACATTAACCTGACCCGGGACCAGGACCGGGAACAATAACCTGACCCGGGACAGGGAACATTAACCTGACCCGGGACCGGGAACAATAACCTGACCCGGGACAGGGAACATTAACCTGACCCGGGACAGGGAACAATAACCTGACCCGGGACAGGGAACATTAACCTGACCCGGGACCGGGAACAATAACCTGACCCGGGACAGGGAACATTAACCTGACCCGGGATAGGGAACAATAACCTGACCCGGGACAGGGAACAATAACCTGACCCGGGACAGGGAACATTAACCTGACCCGGGACCGGGAACAATAACCTGACCCGGGACAGGGAACATTAACCTGACCCGGGACAGGGAACAATAACCTGACCCGGGACAGGGAACATTAACCTGACCCGGGACCGGGAACAATAACCTGACCCGGGACAGGGAACATTAACCTGACCCGGGACAGGGAACAATAACCTGACCCGGGACAGGGAACATTAACCTGACCCGGGACCGGGAACAATAACCTGATCCGGGACAGGGAACATTAACCTGACCTGGGACAGGGAACAATAACCTGACCCGGGACAGGGAACATTAACCTGACCCGGGACAGGGAACATTAACCTGACCCGGGACCGGGAACATTAACCTGACCCGGGACAGGGAACATTAACCTGACCCGGGACAGAGAACATTAACCTGACCCGGGACCGGGAACATTAACCTGACCCGGGACAGGGAACATTAACCTGACCCGGGACAGGGAACATTAGCCTGACCTGGGACAGGGAACATTAACCTGACCCGAGACCAGGACCGGGAACATTAACCTGACCCGGGACAGGGAACATTAACCTGACCCGGGACAGGGAACATTAACCTGACCCGGGACCAGGACCGGGAACAATAACCTGACCCGGGACAGGGAACATTAACCTGACCCGGGACCGGGAACATTAACCTGACCCGGGACAGGGAACATTAACCTGACCCGGGACAGGGAACATTAACCTGACCCGGGACCGGGAACATTAACCTGACCCGGGACCGGGAACATTAACCTGACCCGGGACCGGGAACATTAACCTGACCCGGGACAGGGAACATTAACCTGACCCGGGACCAGGACCGGGAACAATAACCTGACCCGGGACAGGGAACATTAACCTGACCCGGGACCGGGAACATTAACCTGACCCGGGACAGGGAACATTAACCTGACCCGGGACAGGGAACATTAGCCTGACCTGGGACAGGGAACATTAACCTGACCCGAGACCAGGACCGGGAAAATTAACCTGACCCGGGACCGGGAACATTAACCTGACCCGGGACAGGGAACATTAACCTGGCCCGGGACAGGGAACATTAACCTGACACGGGACCAGGACCGGGAACATTAACCTGACCCGGGACAGGGAACATTAACCTGACCCGGGACCAGGACCGGGAACAATAACCTGACCCGGGACAGGGAACATTAACCTGACCCGGGACCGGGAACATTAACCTGACCCGGGACAGGGAACATTAACCTGACCCGGGACAGGGAACATTAGCCTGACCTGGGACAGGGAACATTAACCTGACCCGAGACCAGGACCGGGAACATTAACCTGACCCGGGACCGGGAACATTAACCTGACCCGGGACAGGGAACATTAACCTGGCCCGGGACAGGGAACATTAACCTGACACGGGACCAGGACCGGGAACATTAACCTGACCCGGGACAGGGAACATTAACCTGACCCGGGACAGGGAACATTAACCTGACCCGGGACAGGGAACATTAGCCTGACCTGGGACAGGGAACATTAACCTGACCCGGGACCAGGACCGGGAACATTAACCTGACCCGGGACCGGGAACATTAACCTGACCCGGGACAGGGAACATTAACCTGGCCCGGGACAGGGAACATTAACCTGACACGGGACCAGGACCGGGAACATTAACCTGACCCGGGACAGGGAACATTAACCTGACCCGAGACCGGGAACAATAAACTGACCCGGGACCGGGAACATTAACCTGGCCCGGGACAGGGAATATTAACCTGGCCCGGGACAGGGAACATTAAACTGGCCCGGGACCAGGACCGGGAACATTAACCTGACCCGGGACAGGGAACATTAACCTGACCCGAGACCAGGAGCGGGAACATTAACCTGACCCGGGACAGGGAACATTAACCTGACCCGGGACAGGGAACATTAACCTGACGCTGGACCAGGAGCGGGAACATTAACCTGACCCGAGACCGGGAACAATAAACTGACCCGGGACCGGGAACATTAACCTGACCGGGGACCGGGAACATTAACCTGACCCGGGACAGGGAACATTAACCTGACCCGGGACAGGGAACATTAACCTGACCCGGGACCAGGAACATTAACCTGACCCGGGACAGGGAACATTAACCTGACCTGGGACAGGGAACATTAACCTGACCCGAGACCGGGAACAATAAACTGACCCGGGACCGGGAACATTAACCTGACCCGGGACAGGGAACATTAACCTGGCCCGGGACAGGGAACATTAACCTGGCCCGGGACAGGGAACATTAACCTGACCTGGGACAGGGAACATTAACCTGACCCGAGACCGGGAACAATAAACTGACCCGGGACCGGGAACATTAACCTGACCCGGGACAGGGAACATTAACCTGACCCGGGACAGGGAACATTAACCTGACCCGGGACAGGGAACATTAACCTGACCCGGGACCAGGAACATTAACCTGACCCGGGACCAGGAACATTAACCTGACCTGGGACAGGGAACATTAACCTGACCCGAGACCGGGAACAATAAACTGACCCGGGACCGGGAACATTAACCTGACCCGGGACAGGGAACATTAACCTGGCCCGGGACAGGGAACATTAACCTGACCCGGGACCGGGAACATTAACCTGACCCGGGACAGGGAACATTAACCTGGCCCGGGACAGGGAACATTAACCTGACCCGGGACCAGGACCGGGAACATTAACCTGACCCGGGACAGGGAACATTAACTTGACCCGAGACCGGGAACAATAAACTGACCCGGGACCGGGAACATTAACCTGGCCCGGGACAGGGAATATTAACCTGGCCCGGGACAGGGAACATTAACCTGACCCGAGACCAGGACCGGGAACATTAACCTGACCCGGGACAGGGAACATTAACCTGACCCGGGACAGGGAACATTAGCCTGACCTGGGACAGGGAACATTAACCTGACCCGGGACCAGGACCGGGAACATTAACCTGACCCGGGACCAGGTACATTAACCTGACCCGGGACCAGGACCGGGAACATTAACCTGACCCGGGACAGGGAACATTAACCTGATCCGAGACCGGGAACAATAAACTGACCCGGGACCAGGAACATTAACCTGGCCCGGGACAGGGAATATTAACCTGGCCCGGGACAGGGAACATTAAACTGGCCCGGGACCAGGACCGGGAACATTAACCTGACCCGGGACAGGGAACATTAACCTGACCCGAGACCAGGACCGGGAACATTAACCTGACCCGCGACAGGGAACATTAACCTGACCCGGGACAGGGAACATTAGCCTGACCTGGGTCAGGGAACATTAACCTGACCCGGGACCAGGACCGGGAACATTAACCTGACCCGGGACCGGGAACATTAACCTGACCCGGGACCAGGACCGGGAACATTAACCTGACCCGGGACCGGGAACATTAACCTGACCCGGGACCAGGACCGGGAACATTAACCTGACCCGGGACCGGGAACATTAACCTGACCCGGGACAGGGAACATTAACCTGACCCGGGACCAGGACCGGGAATATTAACCTGACCTGGGACAGGGAACATTAACCTGACCCGGGACCGGGAATATTAACCTGACCTGGGACAGGGAACATGAACCTGACCCGGGACAGGGAACATTAACCTGACCCGGGACCGGGAACATTAACCTGACCTGGGACAGGGAACATTTACCTGACGCTGGACCAGGAGCGGGAACATTAACCTGACCCGAGACCGGGAACAATAAACTGACCCGGGATCGGGAACATTAACCTGACCCGAGACCGGGAACAATAAACTGACCCAGGAAAGGGAACATTAACCTGACCCGGGACCAGGAACATTAACCTGACCCGGGACAGGGAACATTAACCTGACCTGGGACAGGGAACATTAGCCTGACCTGGGACAGGGAACATTAACCTGACCCGAGACCGGGAACAATAAACTGACCCGGGACCGGGAACATTAACCTGACCCGGGACAGGGAACATTAATCTGACCCGGGACCGGGAACATTAACCTGACCCGGGACAGGGAACATTAACCTGGCCCGGGACAGGGAACATTAACCTGACCCGGGACCAGGACCGGGAACATTAACCTGACCCGGGACAGGGAACATTAACCTGACCCGAGACCGGGAACAATAAACTGACCCGGGACCGGGAACATTAACCTGGCCCGGGACAGGGAAAATTAACCTGACCAGGGACAGGGAACATTAACCTGACCCGGGACAGGGAACATTAATCTGACCCGGGACCGGGAACATTAACCTGACCCGGGACAGGGAACATTAACCTGGCCCGGGACAGGGAACATTAACCTGACCCGGGACCAGGACCGGGAACATTAACCTGACCCGGGACAGGGAACATTAACCTGACCCGAGACCGGGAACAATAAACTGACCCGGGACCGGGAACATTAACCTGACCCGGGAAAGGGAACATTAACCTGACCCGGGACCAGGACCGGGAACATTAACCTGACCCGGGACAGGGAACATTAACCTGACCCGGGACCAGGACCGGGAACATTAACCTGACCAGGGACAGGGAACATTAACCTGGCCCGGGACCAGGACCGGGAACATTAACCTGACCTGGGACAGGGAACATTAACCTGACCCGGAGCAGGGAACATTAACCTGACCCGGGACCAGGACCGGGAACATTAACCTGACCCGGGACAGGGAACATTAACCTGACCTGGGACAGGGAACATTAACCTGACCCGGGACCAGGACAGGGAACATTAACCTGACCCGTGACCGGGACCGGGCACATTAACCTGACCCGGGACCGGGAACATTAAACTGACCCGGGACCGGGAAAATTAACCTGACCCGGGACCGGGACCGGGAACATTAACCTGACCCGGGACCGGGAACATTAACCTGACCCGGGACAGGGAACATTAACCTGACCCGGGACCAGGACCGGGAACATTAACCTGACCCCGAACAGGGAACATTAACCTGACCTGGGACAGGGAACATTAACCTGACCCGGGACCGGGACCAGGAACATTAACCTGACCCGGGACCGGGAACAGAAAACTGACCCGGGACCGGGAACATTAACCTGACCCGGGACCGGGACCTGGAACATTAACCTGACCCGGGACAGGGAACATCAACCTGACCCGGGACAGGGAACATTAACCTGACCCAGGACCGGGACCAGGAACATTACCCTGGCCCGGGACAGGGAACATTAACCTGACCCGGGACAGGGAACATTAACCTGACCCGGGACCGGGACCAGGAACATTACCCTGACCCGGGACAGGGAACATTAACCTGACCCGGGACCAGGACCGGGAACATTAACCTGACCCGGGACAGGGAACATTAACCTGACCCGGGACCAGGACCGGGAACATTAACCTGAACTGGGACAGGGAACATTAACCTGACCCGGAGCAGGGAACATTAACCTGACCCGGGACCAGGACCGGGAACATTAACCTGACCCGGGACCGGGAACATTAATCTGACCCGGGACCAGGACCGGGAACATTAATCTGACCCGGGACAGGGAACATTAACCTGACCCGGGACCAGGACCGGGAACATTAACCTGACCCGGGACCGGGAACAATAACCTGACCCGGGACCAGGACCGGGAACATTAACCTGACCCGGGACAGGGAACATTAACCTGACCCGGGACCGGGAACATTAACCTGACCCGGGACAGGGAACATTAACCTGACCCGGGACCGGGAACATTAACCTGACCCGGGACCGGGAACATTAACCTGACCCGGGACAGGGAACATTAACCTGACCCGGGACAGGGAACGTTTACCTGACCCGGGACCAGGACCGGGAACATTAACCTGACCCGGGACAGGGAACGTTTTCCTGACCCGGGACCGGGACCGGGTACATTAACCTGACCCGGGACCAGGAACATTAACCTGACCCGGGACAGGGAACATTAACCTGACCCGGGACCGGGAACATTAACCTGACCCGGGACAGGGAACATTAACCTGACCCGGGACAGGGAACATTAGCCTGACCTGGGACAGGGAACATTAACCTGACCCGAGACCAGGACCGGGAAAATTAACCTGACCCGGGACCGGGAACATTAACCTGACCCGGGACAGGGAACATTAACCTGGCCCGGGACAGGGAACATTAACCTGACACGGGACCAGGACCGGGAACATTAACCTGACCCGGGACAGGGAACATTAACTTGACCCGGGACCAGGACCGGGAACAATAACCTGACCCGGGACAGGGAACATTAACCTGACCCGGGACCGGGAACATTAACCTGACCCGGGACAGGGAACATTAACCTGACCCGGGACAGGGAACATTAGCCTGACCTGGGACAGGGAACATTAACCTGACCCGAGACCAGGACCGGGAACATTAACCTGACCCGGGACCGGGAACATTAACCTGACCCGGGACAGGGAACATTAACCTGGCCCGGGACAGGGAACATTAACCTGACACGGGACCAGGACCGGGAACATTAACCTGACCCGGGACAGGGAACATTAACCTGACCCGGGACAGGGAACATTAGCCTGACCTGGGACAGGGAACATTAACCTGACCCGGGACCAGGACCGGGAACATTAACCTGACCCGGGACCGGGAACATTAACCTGACCCGGGACAGGGAACATTAACCTGGCCCGGGACAGGGAACATTAACCTGACACGGGACCAGGACCGGGAACATTAACCTGACCCGGGACAGGGAACATTAACCTGACCCGAGACCGGGAACAATAAACTGACCCGGGACCGGGAACATTAACCTGGCCCGGGACAGGGAATATTAACCTGGCCCGGGACAGGGAACATTAAACTGGCCCGGGACCAGGACCGGGAACATTAACCTGACCCGGGACAGGGAACATTAACCTGACCCGAGACCAGGAGCGGGAACATTAACCTGACCCGGGACAGGGAACATTAACCTGACCCGGGACAGGGAACATTAACCTGACCTGGGACCGGGAACATTTACCTGACGCTGGACCAGGAGCGGGAACATTAACCTGACCCGAGACCGGGAACAATAAACTGACCCGGGACCGGGAACATTAACCTGACCCGGGACCGGGAACATTAACCTGACCCGGGACAGGGAACATTAACCTGACCCGGGACAGGGAACATTAACCTGACCCGGGACCAGGAACATTAACCTGACCCGGGACAGGGAACATTAACCTGACCTGGGACAGGGAACATTAGCCTGACCTGGGACAGGGAACATTAACCTGACCCGAGACCGGGAACAATAAACTGACCCGGGACCGGGGACATTAACCTGGCCCGGGACAGGGAACATTAACCTGACCAGGGACAGGGAACATTAACCTGACCCGGGACAGGGAACATTAATCTGACCCGGGACAGGGAACATTAACCTGGCCCGGGACAGGGAACATTAACCTGACCCGGGACCAGGACCGGGAACATTAACCTGACCCGGGACAGGGAACATTAACCTGACCCGAGACCGGGAACAATAAACTGACCCGGGACCGGGAACATTAACCTGGCCCGGGACAGGGAATATTAACCTGGCCCGGGACAGGGAACATTAACCTGACGCTGGACCAGGAGCGGGAACATTAACCTGACCCGGGACAGGGAACATTAACCTGACCCGGGACAGGGAACATTAGCCTGACCTGGGACAGGGAACATTAACCTGACCCGGGACCAGGACCGGGAACATTAACCTGACCCGGGACCGGGAACATTAACCTGACCCGGGACCAGGACCGGGAACATTAACCTGACCCAGGACAGGGAACATTAACCTGATCCGAGACCGGGAACAATAAACTGACCCGGGACCGGGAACATTAACCTGGCCCGGGACAGGGAATATTAACCTGGCCCGGGACAGGGAACATTAAACTGGCCCGGGACCAGGACCGGGAACATTAACCTGACCCGGGACAGGGAACATTAACCTGACCCGAGACCAGGACCGGGAACATTAACCTGACCCAGGACCGGGAATATTAACCTGACCTGGGACAGGGAACATTAGCCTGACCTGGGTCAGGGAACATTAACCTGACCCGGGACCAGGACCGGGAACATTAACCTGACCCGGGACCGGGAACATTAACCTGACCCGGGACCAGGACCGGGAACATTAACCTGACCCGGGACCGGGAACATTAACCTGACCCGGGACCAGGACCGGGAACATTAACCTGACCCGGGACCGGGAACATTAACCTGACCCAGGACAGGGAACATTAACCTGACCCGGGACCGGGAATATTAACCTGACCTGGGAAAGGGAACATGAACCTGACCCGGGACAGGGAACATTAACCTGACCCGGGACCGGGAACATTAACCTGACCTGGGACAGGGAACATTAACCTGACCCGGGACAGGGAACATTAACCTGACCTGGGACAGGGAACATTAACCTGACCCGGGACCGGGAACATTAAACTGACCCGGGACCGGGAACATTAACCTGACCCGGGACCAGGTACATTAACCTGACCCGGGACCGGGAACATTAACCTGACCCGGGACCAGGACCAGGAACATTAACCTGACCCAGGACAGGGAACATTAACCTGACGCGGGACCCGGAACATTAACCTGACACGGGACCAGGACCGGGAACATTAACCTGACCCGGGACCGGGAACATTAAACTGACCCGGGACCGGGAACATTAACCTGACCCGGGACAGGGAACATTAACCTGACCCGGGACAGGGAACATCAACCTGACCCGGGACAGGGAACATTATTGAACGTTGATTGATGACGGAAGGGCTGTCGATGTCATATACATGGACTTCAGTAAGGCGTTTGATAAGGTTCCCCATGGCAGGCTGATGGAGAAAGTGAAGGCGCTTGGGGTCTAAGGTGTACTAGCTAGATGGATAAAGAACTGGCTGGGCAACAGGAGACAGAGAGTAGCAGTAGAAGGGAGTTTCTCAAAATGGAGACGTGTGACCAGTGGTGTTCCACAGGGATCCGTGCTGGGACCACTGTTGTTTGTGATATACATTAATGATTTGGAGGAAAGTATAGGTGGACTGATTAGCAAATTTGCAGACGACACTAAGATTGGTGGAGTAGCAGATAGTGAAGGGGACTGTCAGAGAATACAGCAGAATATAGATAGATTGGAGAGTTGGGCAGAGAAATGGCAGATGGAGTTCAATCAGGGCAAATGCGAGGTGATGCATTTTGGAAGATCCAATTCAAGAGTGAACTATACAGTAAATGGAAAAGTCCTGGGGAAAATTGATGTCCAGAGAGATTTGGGTGTTCAGGTCCACTGTTCCCTGAAGGTGGCAACGCAGGTAAATAGAGTGGTCAAGAAGGCATACGGCATGCTTTCCTTCATCGGACGGGGCATTGAGTACAAGAGTTGGCAGGTCATGTTACAGTTGTATAGGACTTTGGTTCGGCCACATTTGGAATACTGCGTACAGTTCTGGTCGCCACATTATCAAAAGGATGTGGATGCTTTGGAAAGGGTGCAGAGGAGGTTCACCAGGATGTTGCCTGGTATGGAGGGCGCTAGCTATGAAGAGAGGTTGAGTAGATTAGGATTATTTTCATTAGAAAGACGGAGGTTGAGGGGGGACCTGATTGAGGTGTACAAAATCATGAGAGGTATAGACAGGGTGGATAGCAAGAAGCTTTTTCCCAGAGTGGGGGTTTCAATTACTAGAGGACACGAGTTCAAAGTGAAAGGGGAAAAGTTTAGGGGGGATATGCGTGGAAAGTTCTTTACGCAGAGGGTGGTGGGCACCTGGAACGCATTGCCAGCGGAGGTGGTAGATGCGGGCACGATGGAGTCTTTGAAGATGTATCTAGACAGATACATGAATGGGCAGGAAGAAAAGAGATACAGAAGCTTAGAAAATAGGCGACATGTTTAGAGAGAGGATCTGGATCGGCGCAGGCTTGGAGGGCCGAAGGGCCTGTTCCTGTGCTGTAATTATCTTTGTTCTTTGTTTGTTCTATTAACCTGACCCGGGACCGGGACCAGGAACATTACCCTGAACCGGGACAGGGGACATTCACCTGACCCGGGACAGGAAACATTAACCTGACCCGGGACCGGGACCAGGAACATTACCCTGACTCGGGACCGGGAACATTAAACTGACCCGGGACAGGGAACATTAACCTGACCCGGGACCAGGACCGGGAACATTAACCTGACCAGGGACAGGGAACATTAACCTGGCCCGGGACCAGGACCGGGAACATTAACCTGACCTGGGACAGGGAACATTAACCTGACCCGGGACCGGGAACATTAACCTGACCCGGGACCAGGACCGGGAACATTAACCTGACCCGGGACCGGGAACATTAACCTGACCCGGGACAGGGAACATTAACCTGACCCGGGACCAGGACCGGGAACATTAACCTGACCCGGGACCGGGAACATTAACCTGACCCGGGACAGGGAACATTAACCTGACCCGGGACCAGGACCGGGAACATTAACCTGACCAGGGACAGGGAACATTAACCTGGCCCGGGACCAGGACCGGGAACATTAACCTGACCTGGGACAGGGAACATTAACCTGACCCGGAGCAGGGAACATTAACCTGACCCGGGACCAGGACCGGGAACATTAACCTGACCCGGGACAGGGAACATTAACCTGACCTGGGACAGGGAACATTACCCTGACCCGGGACCGGGCACATTAACCTGACCCGGGACCGGGAACATTAAACTGACCCGGGACCGGGAAAATTAACCTGACCCGGGACCGGGGCCGGGAACATTAACCTGACCCTGGACCGGGAACATTAACCTGACCCGGGACAGGGAACATTAACCTGACCCGGGACCAGGACCGGGAACATTAACCTGACCCCGAACAGGGAACATTAACCTGACCTGGGACAGGGAACATTAACCTGACCCGGGACCGGGACCAGGAACATTAACCTGACCCGGGACCGGGAACATTAAACTGACCCGGGACCGGGAACATTAACCTGACCCGGGACCGGGACCTGGAACATTAACCTGACCCGGGACAGGGAACATCAACCTGACCCGGGACAGGGAACATTAACCTGACCCAGGACCGGGACCAGGAACATTACCCTGGCCCGGGACAGGGAACATTAACCTGACCCGGGACAGGGAACATTAACCTGACCCGGGACCGGGACCAGGAATATTACCCTGACCCGGGACAGAGAACATTAACCTGACCCGGGACCAGGACCGGGAACATTAACCTGACCCGGGACAGGGAACATTAACCTGACCCGGGACCAGGACCGGAAACATTAACCTGAACTGGGACAGGGAACATTAACCTGACCCGGAGCAGGGAACATTAACCTGACCCGGGACCAGGACCGGGAACATTAACCTGACCCGGGACAGGGAACATTAACCTGACCCGGGACAGGGAACATTAACCTGACCCGGGACCGGGAACATTAACCTGACCCGGGACAGGGAACATTAACCTGACCCGGGACAGGGAACGTTTACCTGACCCGGGACCAGGACCGGGAACATTAACCTGACCCGGGACAGGGAACGTTTTCCTGACCCGGGACCGGGACCGGGTACATTAACCTGACCCGGGACCGGGAACATTAACCTGACCCGGGACCAGGACCAGGAACATTAATCTGACCCAGGACAGGGAACATTAACCTGACGCGGGACAGGGAACATTAATCTGACCTGGGACAGGGAACATTAACCTGAGACGGGACCAGGACCGGGAACATTAACCTGACCTGGGACAGGGAACATTTACCTGACGCTGGACCAGGAGCGGGAACATTAACCTGACCCGAGACCGGGAACAATAAACTGACCCGGGACCGGGAACATTAACCTGACCCAGGAAAGGGAACATTAACCTGACCCGGGAAAGGGAACATTAACCTGGCCTGGGACAGGGAACATTAACCTGACCCGGGACCAGGATCGGGAACATTAACCTGACCCGAGACCGGGAACAATAAACTGACCCGGGACCGGGAACATTAACCTGACCCGAGACCGGGATCAATAAACTGACCCGGGACCGGGAACATTAACCTGACCCAGGAAAGGGAACATTAACCTGACCCGGGAAAGGGAACATTAACCTGGCCTGGGACAGGGAACATTTACCTGACGCTGGACCAGGAGCGGGAACATTAACCTGACCCGAGACCGGGATCAATAAACTGACCCAGGAATGGGAACATTAACCTGACCCGGGAAAGGGAACATTAACCTGGCCTGGGACAGGGAACATTAACCTGACCCGGGACCAGGATCGGGAACATTAACCTGACCCGGGACCGGGAACATTAACCTGACCCGGGACAGGGCACATTAACCTGACCCGGGACAGGGTACATTAACCTGACCTGGGACAGGGAACATTAACCTGACCCGGGACCAGGACCGGGTACATTAACCTGACCCAGGACCGGGAACATTAACCTGACCCGGGACCAGGACCAGGAACATTAACCTGACCCAGGACAGGGAACATTAACCTGACGCGGGACAGGGAACATTAACCTGACCTGGGACCGGGAACATTAACCTGACACGGGACCAGGACCGGGAACATTAACCTGACCCGGGACCGGGAACATTAAACTGACCCGGGACCGGGAACATTAACCTGACCCGGGACAGGGAACATTAACCTGACCCGGGACAGGGCACATTAACCTGACCCGGGACAGGGAACATTAACCTGACCTGGGACAGGGAACATTAACCTGACCCGGGACCAGGACCGGGTACATTAACCTGACCCAGGACCGGGAACATTAACCTGACCCGGGACAGGGAACATTAACCTGACCCGGGACCAGGACCGGGTACATTAACCTGACCCAGGACCGGGAACATTAACCTGACCTGGGACAGGGAACATTAACCTGACCCGGGACCAGGACCGGGTACATTAACCTGACCCAGGACCGGGTACATTAACCTGACCCAGGACCAGGAACATTAACCTGACCCAGGACAGGGAACATTAACCTGACGCGGGACAGGGAACATTAACCTGACCTGGGACCGGGAACATTAACCTGACACGGGACCAGGACCGGGAACATTAACCTGACCCGGGACCGGGAACATTAAACTGACCCGGGACCGGGAACATTAACCTGACCCGGGACAGGGAACATTAACCTGACCCGGGACAGGGAACATCAACCTGACCCGGGACATGGAACATCAACCTGACCCGGGACCGGGACCAGGAACATTACCCTGACTCGGGACCAGGAACATTAAACTGACCCGGGACAGGGAACATTAACCTGACCCGGGACCAGGACCGGGAACATTAACCTGACCAGGGAATGGGAACATTAACCTGGCCCGGGACCAGGACCGGGAACATTAACCTGACCTGGGACAGGGAACATTAACCTGACCCGAGACCGGGAACATTAACCTGACCCGGGACCAGGACCGGGAACATTAACCTGACCCGGGACCGGGAACATTAACCTGACCCGGGACAGGGAACATTAACCTGACCCGGGACCAGGACCGGGAACATTAACCTGACCCGGGACCGGGAACATTAACCTGACCCGGGACAGGGAACATTAACCTGACCCGGGACCAGGACCGGGAACATTAACCTGACCAGGGACAGGGAACATTAACCTGGCCCGGGACCAGGACCGGGAACATTAACCTGACCCGGGACAGGGAACATTAACCTGACCTGGGACAGGGAACATTAACCTGACCCGGGACCAGGATCGGGAACAATTAACCTGACCCGGGACTGGGAACATTAAACTGACCCGGGACCGGGAACATTATCCTGACCCGGGACCGGGAACATTAACCTGACCCGGGACCAGGACCGGGAACAATAAACTGACCCAGGACCGGGAACATTATCCTGACCCGGGACAGGGAACATTAACCTGACCCGGGACCAGGACCGGGAACATTAACCTGACCCGGGACAGGGAACATTAACCTGACCCGGGACCAGGACCGGGAACATTAACCTGACCCGGGACAGGGAACATTAACCTGACCCGGGACCAGGACCGGAACATTAACCTGACCCGGGACCGGGAACATTAACCTGACCTGGGACAGGGAACATTAACCTGGCCCGGGACCAGGACCGGGAACATTAACCTGACCCGGGACCAGGACCGGGAACATTAACCTGACCCGGGACCGGGAACATTAACCTGACCCGGGACAGGGAACATTAACCTGACCCGGGACCAGGACCGGGAACATTAACCTGACCCGGGACCGGGAACATTAACCTGACCCGGGACCAGGACCGGGAACATTAACCTGACCCGGGACCGGGAACATTAACCTGACCCGGGACCGGGAACATTAACCTGACCCGGGACAGGGAACATTAACCTGACCCGGGACCAGGACCGGGAACATTAACCTGACCAGGGACAGGGAACATTAACCTGGCCCGGGACCAGGACCGGGAACATTAACCTGACCTGGGACAGGGAACATTAACCTGACCCGGAGCAGGGAACATTAACCTGACCCGGGACCAGGACCGGGAACATTAACCTGACCCGGGACAGGGAACATTAACCTGACCTGGGACAGGGAACATTAACCTGACCCGGGACCAGGATCGGGAACAATTAACCTGACCCGGGACTGGGAACATTAAACTGACCCGGGACCGGGAACATTATCCTGACCCGGGACCGGGAACATTAACCTGACCCGGGACCAGGACCGGGAACAATAAACTGACCCAGGACCGGGAACATTAACCTGGCCCGGGACAGGGAATATTAACCTGGCCCGGGACAGGGAACATTAAACTGGCCCGAGACCACGACCGGGAACATTAACCTGACCCGGGACAGGGAACATTAACCTGACCCGGGACCAGGACCGGGAACATTAACCTGACCCGGGACAGGGAACATTAACCTGACCTAGGACAGGGAACATAAACTGACCCGGGACCAGGACCGGGACCATTAACCTGACCCGGGACAGGGAACATTAACCTGACCCGGGACCAGGACCGGAACATTAACCTGACCCGGGACCGGGAACATTAACCTGACCTGGGACAGGGAACATTAACCTGACCCGGGACCAGAACCGGGAACATTAACCTGACCCAGGACCGGGAACATTAACCTGACCCGGGACAGGGCACATTAACCTGACCCGGGACAGGGAACATTAACCTGACCTGGGACAGGGAACATTAACCTGACCCGGGACCAGGACCGGGAACATTAACCTGACCCGGGACCGGGAACATTAAACTGACCCGGGACCGGGAACATTAACCTGACCCGGGTCAGGGAACATTAACCTGACCCGGGACCGGGAACATTAAACTGACCCGGGACCGGGAACATTAACCTGACCCGGGACCGGGACTGGGAACATTAACCTAACCCGGGACAGGGAACATCAACCTGACCCGGGACAGGGAACATTAACCTGACCCGGGACCAGGACCGGGTACATTAACCTGACCCAGGACCGGGAACATTAACCTGACCCGGGACAGGGAACATTAACCTGACCTGGGACCGGGAACATTAACCTGACACGGGACCAGGACCGGGAACATTAACCTGACCCGGGACCGGGAACATTAACCTGACCCGGGACCAGGACCGGGAACATTAACCTGACCCGGGACCGGGAACATTAACCTGACCCGGGACAGGGAACATTAACCTGACCCGGGACCAGGACCGGGAACATTAACCTGACCCGGGACCGGGAACATTAACCTGACCCGGGACAGGGAACATTAACCTGACCCGGGACCAGGACCGGGAACATTAACCTGACCAGGGACAGGGAACATTAACCTGGCCCGGGACCAGGACCGGGAACATTAACCTGACCTGGGACAGGGAACATTAACCTGACCCGGAGCAGGGAACATTAACCTGACCCGGGACCAGGACCGGGAACATTAACCTGACCCGGGACAGGGAACATTAACCTGACCTGGGACAGGGAACATTAACCTGACCCGGGACCAGGATCGGGAACAATTAACCTGACCCGGGACTGGGAACATTAAACTGACCCGGGACCGGGAACATTATCCTGACCCGGGACCGGGAACATTAACCTGACCCGGGACCAGGACCGGGAACAATAAACTGACCCAGGACCGGGAACATTAACCTGGCCCGGGACAGGGAATATTAACCTGGCCCGGGACAGGGAACATTAAACTGGCCCGAGACCAGGACCGGGAACATTAACCTGACCCGGGACAGGGAACATTAACCTGACCCGGGACCAGGACCGGGAACATTAACCTGACCCGGGACAGGGAACATTAACCTGACCTAGGACAGGGAACATAAACTGACCCGGGACCAGGACCGGGACCATTAACCTGACCCGGGACAGGGAACATTAACCTGACCCGGGACCGGGACTGGGAACATTAACCTAACCCGGGACAGGGAACATCAACCTGACCCGGGACAGGGAACATTAACCTGACCCGGGACAGGGAACATTAACCTGACCCGGGACCAGGACCGGGAACATTAACCTGACCCGGGATCGGGAACATTAACCTGACCCGGGACAGGGAACATTATCCTGACCCGGGACCAGGACCGGGAACATTAACCTGACCCGGGACAGGGAACATTAACCTGACGCGGGACAGGGAACATTAACCAGACCTGGGAGTGGAAAGAAATAAGAGGTGGATGATCTCGAGATCCAGAACAAGGCAAGTCTGCCAATTTCTCCTGGGCTGTTGCTCATTATCTAACAGGTCTAACCTTCAATCCTATCCCAGCAACTCCAGGAAATACCTTGCTCAGTTGCCCACTGACAGGGCAATAGTATGGGGCCATTTACTCATTTTGTGTCTGTCACAAAGAGATGTTTGAAGTTAAATAAGGTTGTTTCTTACTGTTACTCTGCACACTGACTGGTTGTAAATAAAGCATCTCAATGCTTACTGTGTGACCTCCTTTCACTAAAATGTTCTGAAACGTTAACTCTGTTTTCACAGATGCTGTCAGACCTGCTGTGTATTTCCAGCACTTTCTGTTTTTCTTTCAGATTTCCAGCATCTGCAGTATTTTACTTTTTTGAGAGCAGTGGGTTGGATTTGAAAAAGGCAAGTGGTGTCTAACAAATTTTGTTCATTGAGGAAATACTAATACATCGTCAAGGAAGTGCAGTGGATGTTGTGTGTATGGATTTTCAAAGGTTACATACGAACATACGAATCCAGAGCAGGAGTAGGCCACTCGGCCCCTCGAGCCTGCTCCTCCATTCAATAAGTTCATGGCTGATCTGATTGTAACCTCAACTCCACAGTCCTGCCTACCCCCGATAACATTTCACCCCTTGCCTATCAAGAATCTATCTACCTCTGCCTTAATCATATTCAAAGACTCTGCTTCCACCACCTTTTGAGGAAAAGAGTTCCAAAAACTCACGACTCACTGAGAGAAATAATTTCTCCTCATCTCTGTCTTAAATGGGCGACTCCTTATTTTTAAACAGTGACCCCTAGTTCGAGATTCTCCCACAAGGGGAAACATCCTTTCCACATCCACCCTTTCAAGACCCCTCAGGACCTTATATGTTTCAATCAAGTCACCTCTTACTCTGCGAAACTCTGGCGGATACAAGCCTAGACTGTACAACATTTCCTCATTAGACAACCCACCCTTCTAAGTATTAGTCAAGTAAACCTTCTCTGTACTGAAGCATAACCTCTCTACTTTTGTATTCAATTCCCCTGCAATAAGCGATAACATTTTATTAGCTTTCCTAATTACGTGCTGTACCTGCATACTAACATTTTGCGATTCACGCACTACGATACCCAGATCCCTCTGCATCTCAGAGCTCTGCAATCTCTCACCATTTAGATAATATGCTTCTTTTTTATTCTTCCTGCCAAAGTGGACAATTTCACACTTTCCCCATTATACTCCATTTGCCAGGTCTTTGCCCACTCACTTAACCTATTTATATCCCTTTGGAGCCTCTTTATGTCCTCTTCACAACTTATTTTCCTAGCTATATTTGTGTCATCAACAAATTTAGCAACCATACCTTCGGTCCCTTCATCCAAGTCATTTATATAAATTGTAAAAAGTTGAGGCCCCAGCACAGATCCCTCTGGCACACCACTCGTTACATCTTGCTAACCAGAAAATGACCCATTTATGTATACTCTGTTTCCTGTTAGCTAGCCAATCTTCTATCCATGCCAATATGTTACTCCCTACACCATGAGCTTTTATCTTCCACAATGACCTTTGATGTGGCACCTTATCAAATGCCTTGTATTTGATAAGGTGTTTGATAAAGTGCCGCATGGAGGCTGGTTGATAAAATTTAGGCTTACGGTACTAAAGGGAGTGTGACAACATGGGTAAGGAGTTGGTTAAATGACAGAAGGCAGAGCCTTGGTTAATTTCCTGGCCACATATCAGCTCACATTATTAATGGTTCTCTGTCCTCAGGTTCTGTCCCTCTCTCCTTCAAATCTGTCATCAAAAATGTCTCAAAAAAAACCCTTGACCCCCACCATCCTTGCAAACTACTTCCCCATCTCAAGCCTCCTTTTCCTCTCCAAACTCCTTGTATGTGGAATCTCAGAATGGTTACAGCACAAAAGGAGGCCACTCGGCCCATTGATGCCATGTCGGCGCCCTACAAGAGCAATTTAGCTAGTCCCACTCCTGCACCTTTCCCCGTAGCACTGCAATTTTTTACTCATCAGATAACTATCTAATTCCCTTTTGAAAGCCACGATTAAATCTGCCTCCACTACACTCTCAGGTAGTGCATTCCAGATCCTAACCACTCGCTGCATCAAAAAATGTTCCCTCATGTCACCTTTGGTTCTTTGGTCAATCACCTTAAACTGGTGTCCTCTGGTTCTAGATCTTTCCACTAATGGGAACAATTTCACCCTATCTATCCTAAAGCCTGCTTACCCGATCTGAACCCGACTAGACCCGACTACATGTATTGGGTTCGGGTCGAGTCGGGTCAGGCTGGACAGTGCTGCTTCCGGGAAGTCACAGGATCAGGCTTACCTGTGATTCCCCACAACTCCATCTGCAGGAATAGCCTCCTGTCAGAACAGATGAATGATATTTGTCTCCATCCAGTCTCCAGTAACCAGTCCCCATCCACCACCACCCTCCTCTGCCTGGCTGAACTTGTTCTCACATTGAACAACTTCTCCTTCAACTCCACGCACTTCCTTCAAGTAAAAGGTGTCGCGATGGGTACCCGCATGGGTCCTAGTTATGCCTGTCTTTTTGTGGGATATTTCGAGCATTCTTTGTTCCAGTCCTACTCAGGCCCCCTCCCCCAACTCTTTTTCCGGTACATTGATGACTGTATCGGTGCCGTTTCCTGCTCCCGCCCCGAACTGGAAAACTTTATCAACTTTGCTTCCAATTTCAACCCTTCTCTCACCTTCACATGGTCCATCTCTGACACTTCCTTTCCCTTCCTCGACTTCTCTGTCTCCATCTCTGGGGATAGGTTGTCTACCAATATCCATTATAAGCCCACCGACTCCCACAGCTACCTCGACTACACGTCTTCACACCCTACCTCCTGTAAGGACTCCATTCCATTCTCCCAGTTTCTCCATCTCCGACGCATCTGCTCTGATGATGCTACCTTCCATGACGGTGCTTCTGATATGACCTCCTTTTTCCTCAACCGAGAATTTCCCCCCACTGTGGTTGACAGGGCCCTCAACCGTGTCAGGCCCATTCCCCGCACCTCTACCCTCACCCCTTCCCCTCCCTCCCAGAACCGTGACAGGGTTCCTCTTGTCCTCACTTTTCACCCCATCAGCCTCCATATCCAAAGGATCATCCTCCGCCATTCCCGCCACCTCCAGCGTGATGCCACTATCAAACGCATCTTCCCCTCCCTTCCCCTGTCAGCATTCCGAAGGGATCGTTCCCTCCGCAACACCCTGGTCCACTCCTCCATTAGCCCCTCGTCCCCGTCCCATGGCACCTTCCCCTGCAATCGCAGGAGGTGTAATACCTGCCCATTTACCTCCTCTCTCCTCACTATCCCAGGCCCCAAACACTCCTTTCAGGTGAAGCAGCGATTTACTTGTACTTCTTTCAATGTAGTATACTGTATTCGCTGCTCACAGTGTGGTCTCCTCTACATTGGGGAGACCAAGCGCAGACTGGGTGACCGCTTTGCGGAACACCTCTGCTCAGTCCACAAGCAGGGCCCTGAGCTTCCGGTTGCTTGCCATTTCAACACTCCCCCCTGCTCTCATGCTCGCATCTCTGTCCTGGGATTGCTGCAGTGTTCCAGTGAACATCAACGCAAGCTCGAGGAACAGCATCTCATCTACCGATTAGGCACACCACAGCCTGCCGGACTGAACATTGAGTTCAATAATTTCAGAGCATGACAACCCCCCATTTTACTTTCATTTTTAGTTATTTTTTCTTCTCTTTTTTTACATTCTTTTTTACATTTTTTACAATCTTTGTTTTGCATTTATTTCATTTCATCTTAGTTTGTTCAGTTTGCTTACCCACGGGTTTTTTTTTCAGGTTTGCACTTGCTGCTGTTCAATATTCAGTGCATTAACACCTAATCTGTACTAATGCTTTGTCTTTCAACACATCATTAACATATTGTTTGCCTTTGCTCCATGACCTTTTGGTCAGCTATGTGGCCTGGTCCAATCTCGACCTCCTTTGTTATCTCTTGCCCCACCCCCACCTCACTTGCTTATAACCTGTGACTTTTCTAATATTTGTCAGTTCCGAAGAAGGGTCACTGACCCGAAACGTTAACTCTGCTTCTCTTTTCACAGATGCTGCCAGACCTGCTGAGTGGTTCCAGCATTTCTTGTTTTTATTATGAACGATATTTGTGTCGGGTCGGGCGCAGAAAAATTTAAATGACTTGTGTTTGGGTTGGGTTTGGGTTGGCTGTGGTTGGGTCGGGCCCGGGTTGGGTTTTAATTTTATACCTGAGCCAGGATTTAATCTACTCTGTCTGGACCCCTCATGAGTTTGAACATTTCTATCAAATCTCCTCTCAACCTTCTCTTTAAGATATGCTGTTGTTGTAATAGCCGGGTTACTATACTCTTTGTACCAAATAAAGATGGTCGGCTGTGGGTTAAGGTAACTGGAGTTTATTTACAAATGTCTATCATCGATGGCTGCCACTAAAATACTCCTCACACAAGGATCTGTACAATCTGTGACAATCTGTGATGAGATATAGACGGGATGGTCAAATGGGCAGAAAAGTGGCAGATGGAATTTAACGCTGAAAAGTGTGAGGTGGTACACTTTGGAAGGAGTAATGTGACACGGAAGTATTCAATGAATGGCCTGACACTGGGAAGTTCCGAGGAACAAACGGACCTTGGCGTGTTTGTCCATAGATCTCTGAAGGCAGAAGGGCAGGTTAATAGGGTGGTGAAAAAGGCATATGGGACACTTGCCTTTATCAATCAAGGCATAGATTACAAAAGCAGGGAGGTCATGTTGGAGTTGTATAGAACTTTGGTAAGGCCACAGCTGGAGTACTGTGTGCAATTCTGGTCGCCACATTATAGGAAGGATGTGATTGCATTGGAGGGGGTGCAGAGGCGATTCACCAGGATGGTGCCTGGGATGGAACATTTAAGCTATGAAGAGAGGTTGGATAGGCTTGGATTGTTTTCACTGGAGCAGGGAAGACTGAGGGGTGACCTGATCGAGGTGTACAAGATTATGAAGGGCATGGACAGGGTGGATAGGGAGCAGCTGTTCCCCTTAGTTGAAGGGTCAGTTAAGAGGGGACACAAGTTTAAGGTGAGGGGCAGGAGGTTTAAGGAGGATTTGAGGAAGAACCTTTTTACCCAGAGGGTGGTGACGGTCTGGAATGCACTGCCTGGGAGGGTGGTAGAGGCAGGTTGCCTCACATCCTTTAAAAAGTACCTGGATGAGCACTTGGCACGTCATAACTTTCAAGGCTATGGGCCAGGTGCTGGCAAATGGGATTAGGTACACAGGTCAGGTGTTTTAATGCATCGGTGCAGACTCAATGGGCCAAAGGGCCTCTTCTGCACAGTATTATTCTGTGTTTCTGTGAATACCACATATTACTGCTCTTTAGCAGTTGTTGCAAGGGCTCGTTTATCATAGTTAAATTTGGTAAGAATTTCCCTTTCTGATTCACCATTCCCATGAATCTTTGCAGTTCTGTTATATTCTTTGGTTCTGGGAAATCTTTTATTATCGTCACCTTCTGTGGATCTGCCTAATGACTGTTACGAGCTCACAGGACACCAGTCTGGTGTAGATTCTGTCCTTACTGAAACGGCTGCCCACAGTCAGAGTAGAATCATATGACTATGGCAAGCCAGGAGGCACATTAGTACGGTATTGCATTTCTATCCCAAACACCTTCCTTTTCATACAAAAAAAAACAAAAATAAATTGCATGCATTATCATTTACTCTGTGAGTTGCCCAGGTTACCCACTGTACACACAACTGTGTGTACAGTGGGTAACCTGGGCGGCACAGTGGCGCAGTGGTTAGCACCGCAGCCTCACAGCTCCAGGGACCCGGGTTCGATTCCGGGTACTGCCTGTGTGGAGTTTGCAAGTTCTCCCTGTGTCTGCGTGGGTTTTCTCCGGGTGCTCCGGTTTCCTCCCACAAGCCAAAAGACTTGCAGGTTGATAGGTAAATTGCCCATTATAAATTGTCACTAGTATAGGTAGGTGGTAGGGAAATATAGGGACAGGTGGGGATGTGGTAGGAATATGGGATTAGTGTAGGATTAGTCTAAATGGGTGGTTGATGGTCGGCACAGACTCGGTGGGCCGAAGGGCCTGTTTCAGTGCTGTATCTCTAATCTAAAAATCTAATCTAACTGTTCTCATGCATTAGCAGTTCATTATTCTGATCAGTCTCTGCACATGCATTGCACACATAGTCATTAAATCGTGCCCGCCTCTTAATGGTGTGCATGCGCGTTGTCATTGGTTGTTCATCTGGTTGATTTTTCTTCTCTGGTGAGTATCGTTCCCTTGTCACTTGTTGCCATGGTAACTGTTGTTCCACTACCGTTGTTGTGGTACTGTGGAGCTCTGGGACTGATGGTTGATCTGTGGTCTGTGCAGTTGCTGAGTTCTCATCTTCCTGACTGGCCCCCTGCCATGATGGAACAGCTTCTCCTGTTGTGCGTCTGCAGTTGCAACGGTATATCTGGTCGTTCACTTCCACTGCATATGATCGAGGTGACAACTGCTCTACACAGATCCCAAGTTGCCACTTGGGCTGACTGTTGTTGAGAGTGTTGAAGGTTTATACCCTGACTGGCTCTCCAATGCTCAATTCTGGCAATGGTTTGGCAGTTTTGTCAATGTGAAATTTGACTTTCTCAGTTTCACCTTGATTTTGTCACTCGCACCTGTTACTACTTCTGGCTGCAGTAGCATTTTGCTATTGGAAGACTAGTTTGGGTGCAGCTTATCATCAGTCTTTGTACCGGGACTACTTTCCATGCCTTCGGTAGGTGTGTTTCACCACTCGAGGATTGCCTTGTATATATCTGTGCCGGATTTGCTCGATTTCTTTATGATTCCTTTGGCGATTTTCACTGCCACTTCAGCCATTCCATTTGACTGGGGATAGCGTGGAGATGATGTATGGTGTTGAATTTCCCAATCATTTATGAAGCAGCTGAATTCTTCATTCGTGAACTGAGGGCCATTGTTGTTCATCACAATGTCTGGAATGCCGCAATGACCAAAGTGTGCTTTCAGGCATTCTACAATCTCACTGGTCGTCATTGAGGTCAGCTGATCCACCTCCCAGTAGTCAGAATAGTAAGACTGTGGTGACAAGATAATCAGTTCCTGCGAGGGTGAAGAGGTCTACTCCCAGCTTCATCCATGGTCTGTCTGGGATGTCATGTGGCATCAGCGGCACTTTAACTTTCTTAGCTTGGTAGTCATTACACGCACTGCACTGGCTGATGTGGTCCTTGATTTCATTGCTCATGTTTGATCAGTAGAGCACTTCTCTTGCCTTCCTCAGACTCAACTCAATTCCTTTCTGGTTTGCATGGATGCGTTTTAGCATCTCTCCTCTCAACTCTTTAGGGTTAATGACTCTATTTCCTTTGCACAAGATGCTGTCTTGGGCTGTCAATTCATCTCTGTCCGCCCAATATGCTCTTGTGACCACAGGAGTGTCTTTGATGCTGTCAGGTCATCCTTTCATCACTATTTCTTGTAACACTTGTAGAGATGGATTTTGTTGGGTAGTTTGCTTGATTTGAGCAAGGCGTGTGACTGTCAGATTCAATGTCTCTGCTGGGTTGATGACTTCCAGAACATGTTGAGCTGCAGCTTCACATTGGATTTAGAAGCTTTCACACTCAGTCGTAGCATCCCCTACTTTCTTCATAGGGAGTTCAGCTAGCGACAGCATGTCAGCGATGTACATCTCGTGAAATGATTTATGACTTTAACCCCTTAAAGGGACTAAACCAAATCAAGCGTACATTCCTATGAGTCTCCTTCAATTAAGTTCAAACTACAAAGATTCCCACAGACAATTGTTTGGGTCTGAAGAACTGAACTAGTCTTTCAAAGAAAGAAAATCAACAGAGAATATTACTATCTTTCGGAAAGCCTATTTTAAAATAATTATAGCTAAGTCATAAATATCCCAGATATTATAAGGGTCTGGGAAACTCTCTTCAATAAGTATCTCCCCACTTAAGGAGACACAGAGAGGGGGTTCTTGTAGTTGTATACGGAATTCTACATGAGATGATTTATTAACTTTTATAAATTTAGCAAAGAATTGAACATGCAATACACTTTAAGTGGCTAAGTACACTACAATATCAAAGATTGCTAAAAGATGTAAAACATAATATTATTTCTAAAATAAAATCCAAAAGTTCAACCTTGACAATGTTGCAGCAAAATATCTTAAAATATCCATCAAAATTCAAAATAAACTGTTACCTTAAATTCCCGAGTAAGCATCCTGCTTAACAAGACAAAACACTCTCGGTTAAGAGCAGAATTCTCTTGTCATGCAGTCAGCCATTCTTACCATGAGTTGAGAAGCATTGATGAGGAATTCAATACCTCGGATTTTTCGATTCAAAACTCTCACATTCATACTGTTTCTAATTGATTATCTCATCTTTCGGAATGTAGGTGTTACCTTTCTGTGTGGGTTTCTCCCACTTTTGTTGTCCATATATGGTAATATCATTAGCTATTATTCCCAATTAATTATCTGTTGAGAATTCCCTTCTCATGAAGTTGTGAGCTTTTATCTGGTCTAAATGTTTGTAGTGTTTTATAGTAACACTAATACTTTGTTTTATTGTTTACTTAACTTCATAAATGTGTTTTATACTTAAAAGTTTTTCAATTAAACTTGTGCAGCAACTGTTTTTTTCCTTTTTTGGTTAGACTGAGTTTTTGTGGCATTTGTTTTTGTCGGTAACGTGCCATTTTGTGATTGTTCTTCTGTGAGGGTTCTTTGATGCTACCTTGTACCATCTGCTGAAGTCAGTCTGTCTTTCTATGAGAAGCAGCTGTTAGTGCATTTAAACATCTTAAAAAAAATAAGGGGAGGAGTTTTTTTTGTCATAAAAAAAACCTCTGGTGAAAAGGTGAGTACTACTAAAGTGTTTTTTTTTAAGGACTTTAGATTGGAGTGGGTAGAACAAGGCCCCCAGTGTAATTAGTATTTTTTAATTAAGCGAGTAACTAATTAATCTAAGGGTAAGTCATGACAGGAGAGCTCAGCCCCGTGATATGCTCCTCCTGCGCTATGTGGGAAATCAGGGATGCTTCCAGTGTCCCTGACAACCATGTGTGCAGGAAGTGTATCCATCTGCAGCTACTGGCTACCCACATTATGGAGCTGGAGCTGCGGGTGGATTCACTGTGGAGCATCTGTGATGCTGAGGACGTCGTGGATAGCAAGTTTAGTGAGGTGGTCACACCGCAGGTAATGGCTGCAGAGGCAGAAAAGGGATGGGTGACCACCAGGCGGAGTAGTAGGTGCAGGCAGATAGTACAGGAGTCCCCTGTGGCCATCCCCCTCTCAAACAGATATACCGCTTTGGATACTGTTGGGGGGGGAAGACCTCCCTGGGGAAAGCAGCAAAAGCTAAGTTCGTGGTACCACGGAGGGCTCTGCTGCACAGCAGGGGAGGAAAAGGGGTGGAACAGCTATCGTGATAGGGGATTCTATCTTAAGAGGTGCAGATAGGCGTTTCTGTGGCCACAAACGAGACTCCAGGAAGGTATGTTGCCTCCCTGGTGCGAGGGTCAAGGATGTCTCGGAGCGGCTGCAGGACATTCTGAAAGCGGAGGGTGAGCACAGAGGTCATGATCCATATTGGTACTAACAACATAGGCAGGAAGAGAGATGAGGTCCTGCAAAGTGAATATAGGGAGTTAGCCATAAGGTTAAAAAGCAGGACCTCTGGGGTTGTAATCTCAGGATTACTCCCAGTGCCACATGCTAGTGAGGGTAGGAATAGGAGGATAAGGAAAATGGATGCATGGCTGAAGAGCTGGTGTAGGCAGAAGGGCTTCAGCTACTTGGATCATTGGGATCTCTTCTGGTGCAGAGGTGACCTGTACACGAAGGTCGGGTTGCATCTGAACTGGAGGGGGACCAATATCCTTGTGGGGAGGTTTGCTAGTACTACTTGGGAGGGTTCAAACTAGTCTTGCAGGGGGGTGGGACCCAAAGTAGTGGTCTCTCCGATGAGATATTTGAGGCAAATGTAGAAGTTAAAGCAAGCAAGTCGAGTAGGCAGGCAGGGCAGGGGCAGGACAGGGAGCGTGGAAGGTCTGGTAGGCTAAACTGCATTTACTTTAATGCAAGAAGCCTTACAGGTAAGGCAGATGAACTCAGAGCATGGATCGGTACATGGGATTGTGATATTATAGCTATTTTGGAAACGTGGTTGAGGGATGGGCAGGACTGGCAGCTCAATGTTCCGGGGTACCGATCGTTAAGGCGTGACAGAGGTGGAGGTAAGAGAGGAGGGGGAGTTGCACTATTGATTAGGGAGGACATCACGGCAGTACTTAGAGAGGATATCCCGGGAGGAATGTCCAGCGAGGCCATATGGGTAGAACTTAGAAATAAAAAAGGGGTGATCACTTTGATGGGATTATACTATAGGCCCCCAATAGTCAGAGGGAATTGGAGGAGCATATATGCAGGGAAATCACAGATAGGTGTAGGAATTACAGAGTTGTAATAGTAGGTGATTTTAACTTCCCTAATATTGACTGGGACTGCCTTAGTGCTAAGGGATCAAATGGGGAAGAATTTGTTAAGTGTGTCCAGGACAGTTTTCTGAAGCAGTATGTGGCTGGCCCTACTAGAGAAGGGGCTACACTTGACCTCCTCTCAGGAAATGAGGCTGGGCAGGTGGTTGATGTGTCAGTGGGGGAACACTTTGGGACCAGTGACCATAACTCTGTTAGCTTCAAGATAGTTATGGAAAAGGATAGGACTCGTCCTCAGGTTGAAGCCCTAAATTGGGGGAAGGCTAATTTCGATGGTATCAGACAGGAACTCTCAAAAGTTGAATGGGAGAAGCTGTTTACAGGTAAAGGGACGTCTGGCAAGTTGGAAGCTTTTAATAGTGAGATAGGAAGAGTTCAGGGCCGGCATGTTCCTGTTAGATGGAAGGCAAGGCTGGCAAGTTTAGGGAACCTTGGTTGACGAGGGATATTGAGGGTCTGGTCAGGATAAAGAAGGAGGCATATGTCAGGTCTAGGCAGCTGGGATCAAGCGAGTCCCTCGAGGAGTATAAGGGATGTAGGACTTAAGAAGGAAATTAGGAGGGCGAAAAGGGGCCATGAGATTTCCCTGGCAGATAAGATAAAAGGAGAATCCTAAAAGATTCTATAAGTATATTAAGAGTAAAAGGGTAGCTCGGGAGAGTGTAGGTCCCATTAAGGATCAGTGTGGCAATCTATGTGTGGAGCCATGGGAAATGGGCGAGGTCTTAAATGAATTCTTCTTGTCTGTATTTACTGTGGAGAAGGTCATGGAAGCTAGTGAGTTCAAAGGAGAGAACAGCGATATCCTGAAGCATATCAACATTACAAAGGAGGAGGTGTTGGAGGTTTTGAAGTTCATTAAAGTGGATAAATCCCCACGGCCTGACCAGGTATATCCTAGGATGCTATGGGAAGCAAGGGAGGAGATTGCTGGGGCCCTGGCAGAGATTTTTGTATCATCGTTAGCCACGGGTGAGGTACCGGAAGAATGGAGGATAGCTAATGTTGTGCCTTTATTTAAGAAGGGCAGCAGGGATAAGCCAGGGAACTACAGGCCGGTGAGCCTTACATCAGCAGTGGGAAAGTTATTGGAAGGGATTCTGAGAGACAGGATTTATATGCATTTGGAAAGGCGGGATCTGATTAGGGATAGTCAGCATGGCTTTGTACGTGGGAAATCATGTCTCACAAATTTGTTTGAGTTTTTCGAGGAAGTGACCAAGAGGATTGACGAGGGCAGGGTGATGGATGTTGTCTACATGGACTTTAGCAAGGCCTTTGACAAGGTCCCGCATGGTAGGCTGGTCCAGTAGGTTCGAACACATGGGATCCAGGCTGAGCTAGCCAATTGGATACAAAATTGGCTTGGTGATAGGAGGCAGAGGGTGGTAGTGGAGGGTTGTTTTTCAGATTGGAGGCCGGTGACCAGTGGTGTGCCACAGGGATCGGTGCTGGGCCCTCTGTTGTTTGTCATATATATTAATGACTTGGATGTGAATGTAGGGGGCATGATTAGTAAGTTTGCAGATGACACTAAAATTGGTGGTATAGTGGACAGTGAAGAAGGTTGTCTAAGGTTACAACAGGATAGAGATCAACTGGGAAAGTGGGCATGGGAGTGGCAAATGGAATTTAACGCAGACAAGTGCGAAGTGATGTATTTTGTGAAGTTAAACCAGGGCAGGACATATACAGTGAATGGCAGGGCCCTGGGGAGTGTTGCTGAGCAGAGAGACCTTGGGTTGCAAGTACATAGTTCCCTGAAAGTGGCAACACAGGTAGACAGGGTGGTGAAGAAGGCGTATGGCATGCTTGCCTTCATCGGCCGAGGCATTGAGTGCAAGAGTTGGGACGTCATGTTACAGTTGTATATAACGTTGGTTAGGCTACATTTGGAGTACTGTGTGCAGTTCTGGTCGCCGCACTACAGGAAAGATGTGATTTAAGCTAGAGAGGGTGCAGAAAAGATTCACCAGGATGTTGCCTGGTTTGGAGGGCTTGAGTTATAAAGAGAGATTGGATAGGCTGGGTTTGTTTTCCCTGGAGCGAAGGAGGCTGAGAGGGGACATGATAGAGGTATATAAAATTATGAGAGACATAGATAGGGTAGATAGCCAGAGTCTGTTTCCCATGGTAGGGGTGATTAAAACTAGAGGGTACAGATTTAAGGTGAGAGGGAGGAGGTTTAAAGGGAATCAAAGGGGTAAATTTTTCACAGAAAGAATAGTGGGTATCTGGAATGAGCTGCCAGAGGAGGTGGTGGAGGCAAGAACAGTAGCGACATTTAAGAGGCATCTGGACAGGTACTTGAATGAGCAAGGCATAGAGGGATATGGAATTAATGCAGGCAGGTGGGATTAGTATAGATAGCCATTATGGTCGGCATAGATGCGGTGGGCCGAAGGGCCTGTTTCTATGCTGTACGACTGTATGACTATATATCATTATCAATAAATTAGGATTATAGTTATCAGTATGGACCACGTATCACATGTCTTGGTATGTTTCATCTTCAAATTCCAATGTAGCAGAGGCATTGGAATGGATTTTTTAACTTAAAAGGTGTTTCTGGTTCACATTCTATTGTAACAGGGATGTTCATGGATTCTTAACTCTGCCCTTAAAGGGAATTTCAGTGAGTTTTGAAAACTGACCAATTATTCAATCTTTCATTCTAAAAGGTATAATGTATTAATTCTTGCTAAATGCTAACTAATTAAACCTATAATACCTATATTTCATCACACTTGTATTTCACATCTAGATGATTCTCTATAATCGGAGTAACATCCTTTGCAGACAGTTTGGATCAGACAGTAGCCGCTTATGGAAAATGCTTTGGAGTGGTTTGTGGTCGGACTCAACTGTCACTTTGTCTTTGCCAAGTAGGTATTGATGAAAATGTTCACAAGCAAAGGCAATGGCCAGGCACTCTTTCTCGAGCTGAGTGTAGCATCGTTCCATTTGCGTTAACGCCCTGGATGCAAACGTAACCGGTTGTGACCGGTGACAGCGGCCATAAAAGAGCGGGAGAGAGGAGGATCCTGATGTCAGGATTCAAAAAGTGACGCAGGTGCAGGGAAGCAGCTGATTGGTAAGTAGGTTCAGGTGAGTTTTTCTACTTTTTCTACTATTTATACTACTGCAGTCCATTAGCTTCAAAAGTAAAGGTAAGGACTTTAGATTGTAGTGGGTAGTGTTTGGAGTAGAACAAAGCCCCTAGCGTTATTAGTATTTTTAATTCAAGGGAGTAACTAAGTAATCTAAAGGTATATCATGGCAGGAGAGCTCGCACCCGTGATATGCTCCTCCTGTGTTGTGTGGGAAATCATGGACACTTCCAGTGTCTTTTATGGCCTTTTATGGCCACTGCCACCAGTCTCTGGGTCCTCAGTGCCCCTGATGACCATGTGTGCAGGAAGTGTATCCATCTGCAGCTACTGGCTACTTGCATTATGGAGCTGGAGCTGCGGGTGGATTCATGTCAAGCATCAGCAATGCTGAGATTGTTGTGGATAGCAAAATGGTCACACCACAGGCAAATGCTGCAAAGGCATAAAGGGTGACCACCAGACAGAGTAGAGAAAGGCAGGTAGTGCAGGAGTCCCTGTGGCCATTCCCCTCTCTAACAGATATGTCACTTTGGATATTGTTGGGGGAGATTGCTCAGGGGAAAGCAGCAAGAGCCAAGTTAATGGCACCATGTGTGGCTCTGCTGCACAGGAGGGGAGGAAGAAGAGTGGCAGGGCTATAGGGGAGGGCGAGCAGCCAGTTGTCATGCTACATATCGGTACCAACGACATAAGTAAAAAAAGGGATCAGGTCCTACAAGCTGAATATAGGGAGTTAGGACATAAATTAAAAAGTAAGACCTCAAAGGTAGTAATCTCAGGATTACTACCAGTGCCACATGCTAGCGAGAGCAGTAACAGCAGGATATATCAGATGAATACGTGGCTGGAGAAATGGTGTAGGGGGGAGGGATTCAGACTCTTGGGACATTGGGAGCGGTTCTGGGGAAGGTGGGACCAGTACAAGTTGGACGGGTTGCATTTGGGCAGGACCAGGACCAATTTCCTCGGGGGGTTGTTTGCTAGTGCTGTCGGGGATGGGAATCTGAACAGGGAGACAGAGGAGACGGAAATAAGGATAGAAATGAAAGACAAGAAGGTAAGAAGCAAAAGTGGAAGGCAGAGAAAACAAGGGCGAGAAACAAATGGGGCCGTAGTGAAAAATAAAGCTAAGATGACTAACAATTCAAAAAGACAAGTCTAAAGTCATTGTGTCTTAATGCGCGGAGCATTCACAATAAGGTAGATGAATTAACAGTGCAAATTGATATAAACGGTTATGATATAGTTGCGATTACGGAGACATGGCTGCAAGGTGACCAAGGATGGGAACTGAACGTCCAGAGGTTTTCAATATTTAGGAAGGACAGGCAAAAAGGAAAAGGAGGTGGAGTAGCATTGTTAGTAAAGGAGGAAATCAATGCAATAGTGAGGAAGTATATTGGCTCGGAAAATCATGATGTGGAATCTGTATGGGTGGAGCTAAGAAATACCAAGGGGCAGAAAATGTTGGTGGGGGTGGTCTATAGGCCCCCAAACAGTAGTGGAGATGCAAGCGATGGCATTAAACAGGAAATTAGAGACGCATGCAATAAGGGTACAACTGTAATCATGGGTGACTTTAATCTACATATAGATTGGTCAAACCAAATTAGCAATGATACTGTGGAGGAGGCTTTCCTCGAGTGTGTATGTGATTTCTTTTAGACCAATACGTTGAGGAACCAACGAGAGAACAGGCTATACTAGACTAGGTATTGTGCAATGAGAAAGGATTAATTAACAATCTTATTGTGCGGGGTCCCTTGGGGAGGAGCGACCATAACATGATGAAGAATTCTTCATTAAGATGGAGAGTGAAATAGTTGAATCCGAAATTCGGGTCCTGAATCTAAATAAAGGAAACTACGAAGGTATGAGGTATGAGTTGGCTATGATAGATTGGGGAACTTTACTAAAAGGGTTGACGGTGGATAGGCAATGGATAATATTTAAAGGACGTGTGCATGAATTACAAAAATTATTAATTTCTGTCTGGCGCAAAAATAAAACCGGACAGGTAGCTTAACCGTGGCTTACAAAAGAATTTAAGGATAGTATTAGATCCAAAGAGGAGCATATAAAATTGCCAGAAAAAGCAGCAAGTCTGAGGATTGGGAGCAGTTTAGAATTCAGCAAAGGAGGACAAAGAGGATGATTAAGCAGGGGAAAATAGAGTATGAGAGTAAACTTGCAGGGAACATAAAAACTGATTGTAAAAGCTTCTATAAATATGTGAAGAGAAAAAGATTAGTGAAGACAAATGTAGGTCCCTTACAGTCAGAAACAGGGGAAATTATAATGGGGAACAAAGAAATGGCAGAACAATTAAACACATACTTTGGTTCTGTCTTCACAAACGAGGACACAAATAACCTCCCAGAAATGTGAGGGAACCAAGGGTCCAATGAGAGGGAGGAACAGAAGGAAATCAGTATTAGTAAAATATTAGAGCTAGGGAAATTAATGCGGTTAAAGGCTGACAAATCCCCAGGGCCTGATAATCTACATCCCAGAGTACTGAATGAAGTGGCCCTGGAAATAGTGGATGCATTGATGGTCATCTTCCAAAATTCTATAGACTCTGGAGCAGTTTCTACAGATTGGAGGGTGGCAAATGTAACCCCACTATTTAAAAAAGGAGGGAGAAAAAACAGGGAATTACAGAACAGTTAGCCTTACATCAGTAGAGGGGAAAATACTAGAGTCTATGATAAAGGATGTGATAGCAGAACACCTGGAAAGCAGAAACGGGATTGGGCAAAGTCAGTATGGGTTTACGAAAGGGAAATCATGCTTAACAAACCTAATGGAGTGTTTTGAGGATGTAACTAGTAGAATAGATAAGGGAGAACCAGTGGATGTGGTGTATTTGGATTTTCAGAAGGCTTTTGATAAGGTCCCACATAAGAGGTTAGTGAGCAAAATTAAAGCACATGGGATTGGGGGTAATATACTGGCATGGATTTAGAATTGGTTGATGACAGGAAACAGAGTGTAGGAATATACGGGTCTTTTTCCATGTGGCAGGCAGTGACTAGTGGGGTACCTCAGGGATCAGTGCTTGGGCCCCAGCTATTCATAATATATATTAATGACTTGGGTGAGGGAACTAAATGTAACATTTCCAAGTTTGCAGATGACACAAAACTAGGGAGGAAAGTGAGCTGTGAGGAGGATGCAAAGAGGCTCCAATGTGATTTGGACAAGTTGGGTGAGCGGGCAAATGCATGGCAGATGCAGTATAACGTGGATAAATGTGAGGTTATCCACTTTGGTTGTAAAAACAGAAAGGCAGATTATTATCTGAATGGTGATAGATTGGGAAAGGGGAGGTGCAACGAGACCTGGGTGTCCTTGTACACAGTCGCTGAAAGCAAGCATTCAGGTGCAGCAAGCAATTAGGAAGGCGAATGGTATGTTGGCCTTCATTGCAAGAGGATTTGAGTACAGGAGCAAGGATGTCTTACTGCAGTTATACAGGGCCTTGGTGAGACCACATCTGGAGTATTGTGTGCAGTTTTGGTCTCCTTATCTGAGGAAGAATGTTCTTGCCATGGAGGGAGTGCAAAGACGTTTTACTTGGCTGATTCCTGGGATGGCAGGATTGACGTATGGCGAGAGAGTGGGTCGACTAGGCCTATATTCACTAGAGTTTAGAAGAATGAGAGGGGATCTCATAGTAATCTATAAATTTCTAACGGGACTAGACAGGCGAGATGCAGGGAGGATGTTCCCGATGGCTGGGGAGTCCAGAACCAGGGGTCACAGACTCAGGATACAGGGAATGTCATTTAGAACCGAGATGAGGAGAAATTTCTTCACCCAGAGGGTGGCGAACCTGTGGAATTCTCCACCACAGAAGGCAGTGGAGGCCAAGTCATTAAATATATTCAAGAAGGAGATAGATATATTTCTTAATGCCAAAGGGTTTAACTGATATGGGGAGAAAGCGGGAACAGGGTACTGAATTAGACAATCAGCCATGATCTTTTTTGAATGGCGGAGCAGGCCCGAAGCGCTGAATGACCTACTCCTGCTCCTATTTTTCTATGTTCTTACTGCATTAGGGTTGCTCCAAGTCCAGTCTCACTGGAGTCACACTGCTGGGTAACTTCATCATTTACATCATAGTATTTCAGCACTGGCGTTGCAGTCACTAGTTGCTTGATTTTAGTGAATGCTGCTTCTTGTTCTGTGTCCCAATACCAGAGCACATCCTTGGCAGTGGGTTGGCGTAATGGTTCACACTCCGATGACAAATTGGGCAAGAATTTTGCTAAATAGTTGACGAATCTAACAAATCATTGCACTGCTTTTACATCTGTTGGTCGCCGCATCGCTGCTACTGCTCTCATCTTTTCGGGATCTGGGAGAAGGCCTTTTGCTGTCAGTACATGACCTATGTACTTGACTTCGCGCATCTTTAATAGCAATGTTTTCTTGTTCAACTTCAGGTTTATCTGGCGAGCTCTGTCCAGCTGTTGCAGTAGATTTTGATTGTGGTCAGGATTGGCTTCTTCCATTGAGTCTCTGCATCCATAAACTAGCAGATCATCCACTATAGCTTCCACTCCGGGAAGATCACTAACTATCTCATACCGTCTGTGTTGATACTCCGCTGGAGCCATGAAAATGCCAAACAGCATGTGCAATACCTGTATCTCCCGAGCGGCAGGCAGAATGTGGTTAGAAAGCTGTTGCTTTCATCCAGTTTAACTTGCCAGTAATCATTCTTCACATCTAGGGTAGTGAAGACTTTTGCCTTTGCAAGTTGTGGCAAAACTCCTTCGATGGTTGGCATGGGGGTAGAGTGATCTTTTCAGAGCGTTATTTAGACCCTTTGGGTTGATGCATACTCTCAGTTTTCCAGGTTGTTTCACTGCTCCCATGCTGCTAATCCATTCTGTAGGGGTTGTCACTTTCTTGATTACTCCTTTCTTTTCCAACTCTTCTATCTTGTCTTTCAGGCTGGTCTTGAGGGCAGCTGGAACTTTCCTCGGCAGTTGCTGAATTGGTCTTACCCTCTCATCAACTTCAAGATGATATTCTCCAGGAAGACATCCTAAACCTATAAATACATTGTTGTACTCCTCTAGGATCTGATTCAGCTTCTTGCAGTGAGAACACTGCTCACCCACGCTGGAAATGTCTTCTTTTCCTGTACGTGATGTCCTCTGCAGTATTTGCATCCTGCCATTTGTCCATGATCTTTCTGCCCTTTCGGTCTGGAATGTCTATCAGCATAAAGCAAGGCCTGGTCTGTTCCGTCATGAATATGCTCGAGCTGCTGATTTACAACCTCAGAGTTTCTGCACACATCGATTTCCCTATCTGATTTACCATTCTCATGAATCTTTGTAGTTCTGTTATGTTCTTTGGTTCTGGGAAATCTTTTATTGTTGTCATCTTCTGTGGATCTGCCTAATGTCTGTTACGAGCTGACAGGACACCAGTTTGGTACGGACTCTGTCTTTCATGAAACTGACAGTAATGGCTGTCCCCAGTCAGAGTCCCTCATGGTGGAGGTCACATGAAACAGCAAGCCAGGAGGTACAATAGTACAGTATTGCATTTCTATTCCAAACAATGTCTGACCCATCAATTACGTGACCAAGGAACTTGACTATTGTCTGTGAAAGTACACACTTCTCCTTTAACTTGAAACCTGCTTCTTCTAGTCTTTGTAATATACCTCTTACCCTTGTGTCATGTTCTTTCTGGTTTGCTCTGTTAATTAGGATGTTGTGCATGTGACAGATTATTCCATCTGAGCTTTCCAGGATTCTTGACATCATTCTCTGAAAGATCTCTGGTGCTGATGTTGTACCAAATTGTAACTTGTTGAAATAGAATATTCCAAATGGCGTTCGATATGTTGTCAACAATTTAGACTCTGTCCAATGGTAACTGCCAGAATCCACTGTTTGCATCTAATTTCGTAAATATGGAGCTTTTTCCCAGTTTTGCAAAACTTTCATCCACTGATGCTATAGGGTGCATGCCTCTCTGTCTACTGCTTTGTTGATTGAGATCTGCACAGATTCTTATGGATCCATTTGATTTCTTTACTGGAACCATACCAGAACACAATGTAGTTGGTTTACTTTCTGCTGATATCATTCCTTGGTTCTCCATTACTTCTATTTCTTTTTTAACCTTTTTCAGAAGTGGGTGTGGGACATTTCTCGTGAATAAACACACAGGCTCTGCCTCTTTCCTCAGACTTATGTGATATTCTGTCTTCAATTTTCCCAATCATCTAAATCAGTCTTCTTGCTGAGTAATGAACAACTCAGATTCTTAATAATATACAGTGTTTCAGGATAAAGGCCTGCTCAAGTCTGCAAATGAGACCTGACCCAAGCCCCACAGAATCCCGTCCGAACCCGAGCCCAACCCGGCCCGAGTCCTTCCATTTTTTCCTGCGCTCAACCCAACCTGACCCAACCATCAGTTAACCGACCTTCCATTTTTCACTTTGTTCCTTACCTGCACAAGCTTAAAATAACTGTAACAAAACCACCTTTAAAGTCCAGAAAGTAAATTAACATTAAAGTCACTTACCTGAGGTGGTGATAGAGCACGTCCGATCCAGCCCAAATGCCGGACCCGGAATTGTGACCCGAACCAACCTCAACCTGACATATGTTTAGTTTAGTTTAGTTTAGAGATGCAGCACTGAAACAGGCCCTTCGGCCCACCGAGTCTGTGCCGACCATCAACCACCCATTTATACTAATCCTACACTCATCCCATATTCCTACCACATCCCCACCTGTCCCTATATTTCCCTACCGCCTACCTATACTAGGGGCAATTTATAATGGCCAATTCACCTATCAACCAGCAAGTCTTTGGCATGTGGGAGGAAACCGGAGCACCCGGAGGGTCGGGTCTCGTCGGGTTCAGGTCAGGTAGCAGGCCTTTATTTCAGGAATCTCCTTATTCTTGTATCTTAAAGTCATTCGCAGATCCCCGATAACTTTAAGCTCAATGCCTCCAGGCCCATATAGCTTCTTGTTTGATGTTCAAAAGCTTCCCTTCTTTAGCCATGATTACTTATCGGATAAAACAGAAACCATGTCAAACTTAAAGCTACTTTTATTTTCTCCTACCATGATACCAGCTGCCGAGCAATTTTCATTTGCTCCTTGTATCTCTCCAAAGAAAGGAGTTTCAATCGTTTGCTCATCTTTTACCTCATTTATTCCCTTGTTTAAATGATTAGCCCCTTTGCTGGTCTGCAGCATTTGCTTCTTGCTGCGACTTATCGGCTGGAAATGTCCCTTATTTCCACATTGGAAACAATCCGCCTCCCTGGCTGGGCAATTTTCCCACTGGTGCCCCTCAGTCACACCTACTGCAATTCAGTGCTGCTGCATCCAGACGACGTTCCCACCTTTCGGGCTTTTTGGCACCATTCCGTTCCATTTTTTTTTTGCAAACTCCACTGAGTCTAATGTCTTTGAGCTCAAACTCTCCTCATCCCCTCGAACTATGGGTCGGTTATATTTCCAACCCACCACTGTCTGCTTATTTGAATGGCTTTTTGTAAACTCAAGTCTTCCCTCGACTGTAATTGATCTGGCAGCACATTATCAATGTGACAGCGATTCTATCTCGAATCAATTCCGCACACGGGCTTCCATACTCACAATCTTCAGCAATCTTGTCCAGGTCATTCATAAATGATTCAATGCTTTCCCCTTTTCTCTGGGACGTTTGTCAATTTTTGCTCGTTCAACTATAACATTTTTCCTGATCTTGAAATACCCTTCTATAGCTTTCATGACTTCAGCCACGCCTCCGTTTGGTATCTCAGCCACGCCTTGGCTTGATAATTCAGCCACGCCTCCGTTTGGTATCTCAGCCACGCCTCGGCCTGGTATTTCAGCAATGCCTCGGTTTGGTATCTCAGCCACGCCTCCGTTTGGAATTTCACCAACGCCTCCGTTTGCTGTCTCAGCCACGCCTCGGTTTAGTATCTCAGCCACGCCTCCGTTTGGTATTTCAGCCACGCCTAGGTTTGGTAACTCAGCCACGCCTCCATTTGGTATCTCAGCCACCACTCGGCTTGGTATTTCAGCCACGCCTCGGCCTGATATCTCAGCCATGCCTCGGTTTAGTATCTCAGCCACGCCTCGGCCTGGTATCTCAGCCACGCCTCGGTTTGGTATCTCAACCACGTCTCAGATTGGTATCTCAGCCACGCCTCGGTTTGGTATTTCAGCCACGCCTCCGTTTGGTATCTCAGCCAAGACTCAGTTTGGTATCTCAGCCACGTCTCCGTTTGGTATTTTAGCCACGCCTTGGTTTGGTATTTCAGCCACGCCTTGGCGTGCTTTTCAGCCACGCCTCCGTTTGGTATTTCAGCCACGCCTCCGTTTGGTATCACAGCCTTGCCTCCGTTTGGTATTTTAGCCACGCCTCGGTTTGGTATCTCAGCCACGCCTCCGTTTGGTATCTCAGCCAAGCCTCAGTTTGGTATCTCAGCCACGTCTCCGTTTGGTATTTTAGCCACGCCTTGGTTTGGTATTTCAGCCACGCCTTGGCGTGCTTTTCAGCCACGCCTCCGTTTGGTATTTCAGCCACGCCTCCGTTTGGTATCTCAGCCACGCCTCCGTTTGGTATCTCAGCCAAGCCTCAGTTTGGTATCTCAGCCACGTCTCCGTTTGGTATTTTAGCCACGCCTCCGTTTGGTATCTCAGCCACGTCTCCGTTTGGTATTTCAGCCACGTCTTGGTTTGGTATTTCAGCCACGCCTCCGTTTGGTATCTCAGCCATGCCTCGGTTTGGTATTTCAGCCACGTCTCGGTTTGGTATTTCAGCCACGCCGCGGTTTGGTATTTCAGCCACGCCTACGTTTGGTATCTCAGCCATGCCTCGGTTTGGTATTTCAGCCACGTCTCGGTTTGGTATTTCAACCACGCCGCGGTTTGGTATTTCAGCCACGCCTCCGTTTGGTATTTCAGCCACGCCTCCGTTTGGTATTTTAGCCACGCCTTGGTTTGGTATTTCAGCCACGCCTTGGTTTGGTATTTAAGCCACGTCTCGGTTTGGTATTTCAGCCACGCCTCCGTTTGGTATTTCAGCCACGCCTCGGTTTGGTATTTCAGCCACGCCGCGGTTTGGTATTTCAGCCACGCCTCTGTTTGGTATTTCAGCCACGCCTCCATTTGGTATTTCAGCCACGCCTCGGTTTAGTATTTCAGCCACGCCTTGGTTTGGTATCTCAGCCATGTCTCGGATTGGTATTTCAGCCACGCCTTGGTTTGGTATTTCAGCCACGCCTCGGTTTAGTATTTCAGCCATGCCTCGGCTTGGTATTTCAGCCACGCCTCGGTTTGGTTTCTCAGCCATGCCTCGGCCTGGTATCTCAGCCACGCCTCGGTTTGGTATTTCAGCCACGCCTCGGTTTGGTAGCTCAGCCACGCCTTGGCGTGCTTTTCAGCCACGCCTCCGTTTGGTATCTCACCCTTGTCTCGGATTGGTATTTCAGCCACGCCTCGGTTTGGTATCTCAGCCACGCCTTGGCGTGCTTTTCAGCCACGCCTCGGTTTGGTTTCTCAGCCATGCCTCGACCTGGTATCTCAGCCACGCCTTGGTTTGGTATTTCAGCCACGTCTCGGATTGGTATTTCAGCCACGCCTCGGTCTGGTATTTCAGCCACGCCTCCGTTTGGTATCTCAGCCACGCCTCCGTTTGGTATTTCAGCCACGCCTCGGTTTAGTATTTCAGCCATGCCTCGGCTTGGTATTTCAGCCACGCCTCGGTTTGGTTTCTCAGCCATGCCTCGGCCTGGTATCTCAGCCATGCCTCGGCCTGGTATCTCAGCCATGCCTCGGTTTGGTATTTCAGCCACGTCTCGGTTTGGTATTTCAACCACGCCGCGGTTTGGTATTTCAGCCACGCCTCCGTTTGGTATTTCAGCCACGCCTCCGTTTGGTATTTTAGCCACGCCTTGGTTTGGTATTTCAGCCACGCCTTGGTTTGGTATTTAAGCCACGTCTCGGTTTGGTATTTCAGCCACGCCTCCGTTTGGTATTTCAGCCACGCCTCGGTTTGGTATTTCAGCCACGCCGCGGTTTGGTATTTCAGCCACGCCTCTGTTTGGTATTTCAGCCACGCCTCCATTTGGTATTTCAGCCACGCCTCGGTTTAGTATTTCAGCCAGGCCTTGGTTTGGTATCTCAGCCATGTCTCGGATTGGTATTTCAGCCACGCCTTGGTTTGGTATTTCAGCCACGCCTCGGTTTAGTATTTCAGCCATGCCTCGGCTTGGTATTTCAGCCACGCCTCGGTTTGGTTTCTCAGCCATGCCTCGGCCTGGTATCTCAGCCACGCCTCGGTTTGGTTTCTCAGCCATGCCTCGGCCTGGTATCTCAGCCATGCCTCGGCCTGGTATCTCAGCCATGCCTCGGTTTGGTATTTCAGCCACGTCTCGGTTTGGTATTTCAACCACGCCGCGGTTTGGTATTTCAGCCACGCCTCCGTTTGGTATTTCAGCCACGCCTCCGTTTGGTATTTTAGCCACGCCTTGGTTTGGTATTTCAGCCACGCCTTGGTTTGGTATTTAAGCCACGTCTCGGTTTGGTATTTCAGCCACGCCTCCGTTTGGTATTTCAGCCACGCCTCGGTTTGGTATTTCAGCCACGCCGCGGTTTGGTATTTCAGCCACGCCTCTGTTTGGTATTTCAGCCACGCCTCCATTTGGTATTTCAGCCACGCCTCGGTTTAGTATTTCAGCCACGCCTTGGTTTGGTATCTCAGCCATGTCTCGGATTGGTATTTCAGCCACGCCTTGGTTTGGTATTTCAGCCACGCCTCGGTTTAGTATTTCAGCCATGCCTCGGCTTGGTATTTCAGCCACGCCTCGGTTTGGTTTCTCAGCCATGCCTCGGCCTGGTATCTCAGCCACGCCTCGGTTTGGTATTTCAGCCACGCCTCGGTTTGGTAGCTCAGCCACGCCTTGGCGTGCTTTTCAGCCACGCCTCCATTTGGTATCTCACCCTTGTCTCGGATTGGTATTTCAGCCACGCCTCGGTTTGGTATCTCAGCCACGCCTTGGCGTGCTTTTCAGCCACGCCTCGGTTTGGTTTCTCAGCCATGCCTCGGCCTGGTATCTCAGCCACGCCTTGGTTTGGTATTTCAGCCACGTCTCGGATTGGTATTTCAGCCACGCCTCGGTCTGGTATTTCAGCCACGCCTCCGTTTGGTATCTCAGCCACGCCTCCGTTTGGTATTTCAGCCACGCCTCGGTTTAGTATTTCAGCCATGCCTCGGCTTGGTATTTCAGCCACGCCTCGGTTTGGTTTCTCAGCCATGCCTCGGCCTGGTATCTCAGCCATGCCTCGGCCTGGTATCTCAGCCATGCCGCGCTTTAGTATCTCAGCCATGCCTCGGTTTAGTATCTCAGCCACGCCTCGGCCTGGTATCTCAGCCACGCCTCCGTTTGGTATTTCAGCCACACCTCCATTTGGTATCTCAGCCAGGCCTCGGCTTGGTATCTCAGCTACGCCACCATTTGGCACTTCAGCCACACCTCCGTTTAGTATTTTAGCCATGCCTCAGTTTGGTATTTCAGCCACGCCTCGGTTTGGTATCTCAGCCATGCCTATGTTTGGTATCTCAGCCACGCCTCGTTTTGGTATCTCTGCCACGTCTCCGTTTGGTATTTTAGCCACGCCTTGGTTTGGTATTTCAGCCACGCCTTGGTGTGTTTTTCAGCCACGCCTCCGTTTGGTATTTCAGCCACGCCTCCGTTTGGTATCTCAGCCACGCCTCCGTTTGGTATCTCAGCCAAGCCTCAGTTTGGTATCTCAGCCACGTCTCCGTTTGCTATTTTAGCCACGCCTCCGTTTGGTATCTCAGCCATGCCTCGGTTTGGTATTTCAGCCACGTCTCGGTTTGGTATTTCAGCCACGTCTTGGTTTGGTATTTCAGCCACGCCTCCGTTTGGTATCTCAGCCATGCCTCGGTTTGGTATTTCAGCCACGTCTCGGTTTGGTATTTCAGCCATGCCGCGGTTTGGTATCTCAGCCACGCCTCCATTTGGTATTTCAGCCACACCTCCGTTTGGTATCTCAGCCACGCCTCGGTTTGGTATCTCAGCCACGCCTCCGTTTGGTATCTCAGCCATGCCTCCATTTGGTATCTCAGCCACGCCTCCGTTTGGTATCTCAGCCATGCCTCCATTTGGTATTTCAGCCACGCCTCCATTTGGTATCTCAGCCACGCCTCCATTTGGTATCTCAGCCACGCCTCCATTTGGTATTTCAGCCACGCCCCGGTTTGGTATTTCAGCCACGCCTCCGTTTGGTATCACAGCCTTGCCTCCGTTTGGTATTTTAGCCACGCCTCGGTTTGGTATCTCAGCCACGCCTCCGTTTGGTATTTCAGCCACGCCTCCGTTTGGTATCTCAGCCAAGACTCAGTTTGGTATCTCAGCCACGTCTCCGTTTGGTATTTTAGCCACGCCTTAGTTTGGTATTTCAGCCACGCCTTGGCGTGCTTTTCAGCCACGCCTCCGTTTGGTATTTCAGCCACGCCTCCGTTTGGTATCACAGCCTTGCCTCCGTTTGGTATATAAGCCACGCCTCGGTTTGGTATCTCCGCCAAGCCTCAGTTTGGTATGTCTGCCACGTCTCCGTTTGGTATTTTAGCCACGCCTCGGTTTGGTATTTCAGCCACGCCTTGGCGTGTTTTTCAGCCACGCCTCCGTTTGGTATTTCAGCCATGCCTCCGTTTGGTATCTCAGCCACGCCTCCGTTTGGTATCTCAGCCAAGCCTCAGTTTGGTATCTCAGCCACGTCTCCGTTTGCTATTTTAGCCACGCCTCCGTTTGGTATCTCAGCCATGCCTCGGTTTGGTATTTCAGCCACGTCTCGGTTTGGTATTTCAGCCACGTCTCGGTTTGGTATTTCAGCCACGCCTCCGTTTGGTATCTCAGCCATGCCTCGGTTTGGTATTTCAGCCACGTCTCGGTTTGGTATTTCAGCCACGCCTTGGTTTGGTATTTCAGCCACGCCTTGGTTTGGTATTTAAGCCACGTCTTGGTTTGGTATTTCAGCCACGCCTCCGTTTGGTATCTCAGCCACGCCTCGGTTTGGTATTTCAGCCACGCCTTGGTTTGGTATTTAAGCCACGTCTTGGTTTGGTATTTCAGCCACGCCTCCGTTTGGTATCTCAGCCACGCCTCGGTTTGGTATCTCAGCCACGCCTCCGTTTGGTATTTTAGCCACGCCTTGGTTTGGTATTTCAGCCACGCCGCGGTTTGGTATTTAAGCCATGTCTCGGATTGGTATTTCAGCCACGCCTTGGTTTGGTATTTCAGCCACGCCTCCATTTGGTATTTCAGCCACGCCTCGGTTTAGTATTTCAGGCACGCCTTGGTTTGGTATCTCAGCCACGTCTCGGATTGGTATTTCAGCCACGCCTTGGTTTGGTATTTCAGCCACGCCTCGGTTTAGTATTTCAGCCATGCCTCGGCTTGGTATTTCAGCCACGCCTCGGTTTGGTTTCTCAGCCATGCCTCGGCCTGGTATCTCAGCCACGCCTCGGTTTGGTATTTCAGCCACGCCTCGGTTTGGTAGCTCAACCACGCCTTGGCGTGCTTTTCAGCCACGCCTCCGTTTGGTATCTCAGCCATGTCTCGGATTGGTATTTCAGCCACGCCTCGGTTTGGTATCTCAGCCACTCCTTGGCGTGCTTTTCAGCCACGCCTCGGTTTGGTTTCTCAGCCATGCCTCGGCCTGGTATCTCAGCCACGCCTTGGTTTGGTATTTCAGCCACGTCTCGGATTGGTATTTCAGCCACGCCTCGGTTTGGTATTTCAGCCACGCCTCCGTTTGGTATCTCAGCCACGCCTCCGTTTGGTATTTCAGCCATGCCTCGGTTTAGTATTTCAGCCATGCCTCGGCGTGGTATTTCAGCCACGCCTCGGTTTGGTTTCTCAGCCATGCCTCGGCCTGGTATCTCAGCCATGTCTCCGTTTGGTATTTTCGGTTTGGTATCTCAGCCACGCCTCGGTTTGGTATCTCAGCCATGCCTATGTTTGGTATCTCAGCCACGCCTCGTTTTGGTATCTCTGCCACGTCTCCGTTTGGTATTTCAGCCACGCCTCCGTTTGGTATCTCAGCCACGCCTCCGTTTGGTATCTCAGCCAAGCCTCAGTTTGGTATCTCAGCCACGTCTCCGTTTGCTATTTTAGCCACGCCTCCGTTTGGTATCTCAGCCATGCCTCGGTTTGGTATTTCAGCCACGTCTCGGTTTGGTATTTCAGCCACGCCTCCGTTTGGTATCTCAGCCATGCCTCGGTTTGGTATTTCAGCCACGTCTCGGTTTGGTATTTCAGCCACGCCGCGGTTTGGTATCTCAGCTACGCCTCGGTTTGGTATCTCAGCCATGCCTCCATTTGGTATTTCAGCCACACCTCCGTTTGGTATCTCAGCCACGCCTCGGTTTGGTATCTCAGCCACGCCTCGGTTTGGTATCTCAGCCATGCCTCCATTTGGTATCTCAGCCACGCCTCCGTTTGGTATCTCAGCCATGCCTCCATTTGGTATTTCAGCCACGCCTCCATTTGGTATCTCAGCCACGCATCCATTTGGTATCTCAGCCACGCCTCCATTTGGTATTTCAGCCACGCCCCGGTTTGGTATTTCAGCCACGCCTCCGTTTGGTATCACAGCCTTGCCTCCGTTTGGTATTTTAGCCACGCCTCGGTTTGGTATCTCAGCCACGCCTCCGTTTGGTATTTCAGCCACGCCTCCGTTTGGTATCTCAGCCAAGACTCAGTTTGGTATCTCAGCCACGTCTCCGTTTGGTATTTTAGCCACGCCTTAGTTTGGTATTTCAGCCACGCCTTGGCGTGCTTTTCAGCCACGCCTCCGTTTGGTATTTCAGCCACGCCTCCGTTTGGTATCACAGCCTTGCCTCCGTTTGGTATTTTAGCCACGCCTCGGTTTGGTATCTCAGCCAAGCCTCAGTTTGGTATGTCTGCCACGTCTCCGTTTGGTATTTTAGCCACGCCTCGGTTTGGTATTTCAGCCACGCCTTGGCGTGTTTTTCAGCCACGCCTCCGTTTGGTATTTCAGCCACGCCTCCGTTTGGTATCTCAGCCACGCCTCCGTTTGGTATCTCAGCCAAGCCTCAGTTTGGTATCTCAGCCACGTCTCCGTTTGCTATTTTAGCCACGCCTCCGTTTGGTATCTCAGCCATGCCTCGGTTTGGTATTTCAGCCACGTCTCGGTTTGGTATTTCAGCCACGTCTTGGTTTGGTATTTCAGCCACGCCTCCGTTTGGTATCTCAGCCATGCCTCGGTTTGGTATTTCAGCCACGTCTCGGTTTGGTATTTCAGCCACGCCGCGGTTTGGTATTTCAGCCACGCCTCCGTTTGGTATCTCAGCCATGCCTCGGTTTGGTATTTCAGCCACGTCTCGGTTTGGTATTTTAGCCACGCCTTGGTTTGGTATTTCAGCCACGCCTTGGTTTGGTATTTAAGCCACGTCTCGGTTTGGTATTTCAGCCACGCCTCCGTTTGGTATCTCAGCCACGCCTCGGTTTGGTATCTCAGCCACGCCTCCGTTTGGTATTTTAGCCACGCCTTGGTTTGGTATTTCAGCCACGCCGCGGTTTGGTATTTAAGCCATGTCTCGGATTGGTATTTCAGCCACGCCTTGGTTTGGTATTTCAGCCACGCCTCCATTTGGTATCTCAGCCACGTCTCCGTTTGGTATTTTAGCCACGCCTCCGTTTAGTATCTCAGCCACGTCTCCGTTTGGTATTTCAGCCACGTCTTGGTTTGGTATTTCAGCCACGCCTCCGTTTGGTATCTCAGCCATGCCTCGGTTTGGTATTTCAGCCACGTCTCGGTTTGGTATTTCAGCCACGCCGCGGTTTGGTATTTCAGCCACGCCTACGTTTGGTATCTCAGCCATGCCTCGGTTTGGTATTTCAGCCACGTCTCGGTTTGGTATTTCAACCACGCCGCGGTTTGGTATTTCAGCCACGCCTCCGTTTGGTATTTCAGCCACGCCTCCGTTTGGTATTTTAGCCACGCCTTGGTTTGGTATTTCAGCCACGCCTTGGTTTGGTATTTAAGCCACGTCTCGGTTTGGTATTTCAGCCACGCCTCCGTTTGGTATTTCAGCCACGCCTCGGTTTGGTATTTCAGCCACGCCGCGGTTTGGTATTTCAGCCACGCCTCTGTTTGGTATTTCAGCCACGCCTCCATTTGGTATTTCAGCCACGCCTCGGTTTAGTATTTCAGCCACGCCTTGGTTTGGTATCTCAGCCATGTCTCGGATTGGTATTTCAGCCACGCCTTGGTTTGGTATTTCAGCCACGCCTCGGTTTAGTATTTCAGCCATGCCTCGGCTTGGTATTTCAGCCACGCCTCGGTTTGGTTTCTCAGCCATGCCTCGGCCTGGTATCTCAGCCACGCCTCGGTTTGGTATTTCAGCCACGCCTCGGTTTGGTAGCTCAGCCACGCCTTGGCGTGCTTTTCAGCCACGCCTCCGTTTGGTATCTCACCCTTGTCTCGGATTGGTATTTCAGCCACGCCTCGGTTTGGTATCTCAGCCACGCCTTGGCGTGCTTTTCAGCCACGCCTCGGTTTGGTTTCTCAGCCATGCCTCGGCCTGGTATCTCAGCCACGCCTTGGTTTGGTATTTCAGCCACGTCTCGGATTGGTATTTCAGCCACGCCTCGGTCTGGTATTTCAGCCACGCCTCCGTTTGGTATCTCAGCCACGCCTCCGTTTGGTATTTCAGCCACGCCTCGGTTTAGTATTTCAGCCATGCCTCGGCTTGGTATTTCAGCCACGCCTCGGTTTGGTTTCTCAGCCATGCCTCGGCCTGGTATCTCAGCCATGCCTCGGCCTGGTATCTCAGCCATGCCGCGCTTTAGTATCTCAGCCATGCCTCGGTTTAGTATCTCAGCCACGCCTCGGCCTGGTATCTCAGCCACGCCTCCGTTTGGTATTTCAGCCACACCTCCATTTGGTATCTCAGCCAGGCCTCGGCTTGGTATCTCAGCTACGCCACCATTTGGCACTTCTGCCACACCTCCGTTTAGTATTTTAGCCATGCCTCAGTTTGGTATTTCAGCCACGCCTCGGTTTGGTATCTCAGCCATGCCTATGTTTGGTATCTCAGCCACGCCTCGTTTTGGTATCTCTGCCACGTCTCCGTTTGGTATTTTAGCCACGCCTTGGTTTGGTATTTCAGCCACGCCTTGGTGTGTTTTTCAGCCACGCCTCCGTTTGGTATTTCAGCCACGCCTCCGTTTGGTATCTCAGCCACACCTCCGTTTGGTATCTCAGCCACGTCTCCGTTTGCTATTTTAGCCACGCCTCCGTTTGGTATCTCAGCCATGCCTCGGTTTGGTATTTCAGCCACGTCTCGGTTTGGTATTTCAGCCACGTCTTGGTTTGGTATTTCAGCCACGCCTCCGTTTGGTATCTCAGCCATGCCTCGGTTTGGTATTTCAGCCACGTCTCGGTTTGGTATTTCAGCCATGCCGCGGTTTGGTATCTCAGCCACGCCTCCATTTGGTATTTCAGCCACACCTCCGTTTGGTATCTCAGCCACGCCTCGGTTTGGTATCTCAGCCACGCCTCCGTTTGGTATCTCAGCCATGCCTCCATTTGGTATCTCAGCCACGCCTCCGTTTGGTATCTCAGCCATGCCTCCATTTGGTATTTCAGCCACGCCTCCATTTGGTATCTCAGCCACGCCTCCATTTGGTATCTCAGCCACGCCTCCATTTGGTATTTCAGCCACGCCCCGGTTTGGTATTTCAGCCACGCCTCCGTTTGGTATCACAGCCTTGCCTCCGTTTGGTATTTTAGCCACGCCTCGGTTTGGTATCTCAGCCACGCCTCCGTTTGGTATTTCAGCCACGCCTCCGTTTGGTATCTCAGCCAAGACTCAGTTTGGTATCTCAGCCACGTCTCCGTTTGGTATTTTAGCCACGCCTTAGTTTGGTATTTCAGCCACGCCTTGGCGTGCTTTTCAGCCACGCCTCCGTTTGGTATTTCAGCCACGCCTCCGTTTGGTATCACAGCCTTGCCTCCGTTTGGTATTTAAGCCACGCCTCGGTTTGGTATCTCCGCCAAGCCTCAGTTTGGTATGTCTGCCACGTCTCCGTTTGGTATTTTAGCCACGCCTCGGTTTGGTATTTCAGCCACGCCTTGGCGTGTTTTTCAGCCACGCCTCCGTTTGGTATTTCAGCCACGCCTCCGTTTGGTATCTCAGCCACGCCTCCGTTTGGTATCTCAGCCAAGCCTCAGTTTGGTATCTCAGCCACGTCTCCGTTTGCTATTTTAGCCACGCCTCCGTTTGGTATCTCAGCCATGCCTCGGTTTGGTATTTCAGCCACGTCTCGGTTTGGTATTTCAGCCACGTCTCGGTTTGGTATTTCAGCCACGCCTCCGTTTGGTATCTCAGCCATGCCTCGGTTTGGTATTTCAGCCACGTCTCGGTTTGGTATTTCAGCCACGCCTTGGTTTGGTATTTCAGCCACGCCTTGGTTTGGTATTTAAGCCACGTCTTGGTTTGGTATTTCAGCCACGCCTCCGTTTGGTATCTCAGCCACGCCTCGGTTTGGTATTTCAGCCACGCCTTGGTTTGGTATTTAAGCCACGTCTTGGTTTGGTATTTCAGCCACGCCTCCGTTTGGTATTTTAGCCACGCCTTGGTTTGGTATTTCAGCCACGCTGCGGTTTGGTATTTAAGCCATGTCTCGGATTGGTATTTCAGCCACGCCTTGGTTTGGTATTTCAGCCACGCCTCCATTTGGTATTTCAGCCACGCCTTGGTTTAGTATTTCAGGCACGCCTTGGTTTGGTATCTCAGCCACGTCTCGGATTGGTATTTCAGCCACGCCTTGGTTTGGTATTTCAGCCACGCCTCGGTTTAGTATTTCAGCCATGCCTCGGCTTGGTATTTCAGCCACGCCTCGGTTTGGTTTCTCAGCCATGCCTCGGCCTGGTATCTCAGCCACGCCTCGGTTTGGTATTTCAGCCACGCCTCGGTTTGGTAGCTCAACCACGCCTTGGCGTGCTTTTCAGCCACGCCTCCGTTTGGTATCTCAGCCATGTCTCGGATTGGTATTTCAGCCACGCCTCGGTTTGGTTTCTCAGCCATGCCTCGGCCTGGTATCTCAGCCACGCCTTGGTTTGGTATTTCAGCCACGTCTCGGATTGGTATTTCAGCCACGCCTCGGTTTGGTATTTCAGCCACGCCTCCGTTTGGTATCTCAGCCACGCCTCCGTTTGGTATTTCAGCCATGCCTCGGTTTAGTATTTCAGCCATGCCTCGGCGTGGTATTTCAGCCACGCCTCGGTTTGGTTTCTCAGCCATGCCTCGGCCTGGTATCTCAGCCATGTCTCCGTTTGGTATTTTCGGTTTGGTATCTCAGCCACGCCTCGGTTTGGTATCTCAGCCATGCCTATGTTTGGTATCTCAGCCACGCCTCGTTTTGGTATCTCTGCCACGTCTCCGTTTGGTATTTCAGCCACGCCTCCGTTTGGTATCTCAGCCACGCCTCCGTTTGGTATCTCAGCCAAGCCTCAGTTTGGTATCTCAGCCACGTCTCCGTTTGCTATTTTAGCCACGCCTCCGTTTGGTATCTCAGCCATGCCTCGGTTTGGTATTTCAGCCACGTCTCGGTTTGGTATTTCAGCCACGCCTCCGTTTGGTATCTCAGCCATGCCTCGGTTTGGTATTTCAGCCACGCCTCGGTTTGGTATCTCCGCCAAGCCTCAGTTTGGTATGTCTGCCACGTCTCCGTTTGGTATTTTAGCCACGCCTCGGTTTGGTATTTCAGCCACGCCTTGGCGTGTTTTTCAGCCACGCCTCCGTTTGGTATTTCAGCCACGCCTCCGTTTGGTATCTCAGCCACGCCTCCGTTTGGTATCTCAGCCAAGCCTCAGTTTGGTATCTCAGCCACGTCTCCGTTTGCTATTTTAGCCACGCCTCCGTTTGGTATCTCAGCCATGCCTCGGTTTGGTATTTCAGCCACGTCTCGGTTTGGTATTTCAGCCACGTCTCGGTTTGGTATTTCAGCCACGCCTCCGTTTGGTATCTCAGCCATGCCTCGGTTTGGTATTTCAGCCACGTCTCGGTTTGGTATTTCAGCCACGCCTTGGTTTGGTATTTCAGCCACGCCTTGGTTTGGTATTTAAGCCACGTCTTGGTTTGGTATTTCAGCCACGCCTCCGTTTGGTATCTCAGCCACGCCTCGGTTTGGTATTTCAGCCACGCCTTGGTTTGGTATTTAAGCCACGTCTTGGTTTGGTATTTCAGCCACGCCTCCGTTTGGTATTTTAGCCACGCCTTGGTTTGGTATTTCAGCCACGCTGCGGTTTGGTATTTAAGCCATGTCTCGGATTGGTATTTCAGCCACGCCTTGGTTTGGTATTTCAGCCACGCCTCCATTTGGTATTTCAGCCACGCCTCGGTTTAGTATTTCAGGCACGCCTTGGTTTGGTATCTCAGCCACGTCTCGGATTGGTATTTCAGCCACGCCTTGGTTTGGTATTTCAGCCACGCCTCGGTTTAGTATTTCAGCCATGCCTCGGCTTGGTATTTCAGCCACGCCTCGGTTTGGTTTCTCAGCCATGCCTCGGCCTGGTATCTCAGCCACGCCTCGGTTTGGTATTTCAGCCACGCCTCGGTTTGGTAGCTCAACCACGCCTTGGCGTGCTTTTCAGCCACGCCTCCGTTTGGTATCTCAGCCATGTCTCGGATTGGTATTTCAGCCACGCCTCGGTTTGGTATCTCAGCCACTCCTTGGCGTGCTTTTCAGCCACGCCTCGGTTTGGTTTCTCAGCCATGCCTCGGCCTGGTATCTCAGCCACGCCTTGGTTTGGTATTTCAGCCACGTCTCGGATTGGTATTTCAGCCACGCCTCGGTTTGGTATTTCAGCCACGCCTCCGTTTGGTATCTCAGCCACGCCTCCGTTTGGTATTTCAGCCATGCCTCGGTTTAGTATTTCAGCCATGCCTCGGCGTGGTATTTCAGCCACGCCTCGGTTTGGTTTCTCAGCCATGCCTCGGCCTGGTATCTCAGCCATGTCTCCGTTTGGTATTTTCGGTTTGGTATCTCAGCCACGCCTCGGTTTGGTATCTCAGCCATGCCTATGTTTGGTATCTCAGCCACGCCTCGTTTTGGTATCTCTGCCACGTCTCCGTTTGGTATTTCAGCCACGCCTCCGTTTGGTATCTCAGCCACGCCTCCGTTTGGTATCTCAGCCAAGCCTCAGTTTGGTATCTCAGCCACGTCTCCGTTTGCTATTTTAGCCACGCCTCCGTTTGGTATCTCAGCCATGCCTCGGTTTGGTATTTCAGCCACGTCTCGGTTTGGTATTTCAGCCACGCCTCCGTTTGGTATCTCAGCCATGCCTCGGTTTGGTATTTCAGCCACGTCTCGGTTTGGTATTTCAGCCACGCCGCGGTTTGGTATCTCAGCTACGCCTCGGTTTGGTATCTCAGCCATGCCTCCATTTGGTATTTCAGCCACACCTCCGTTTGGTATCTCAGCCACGCCTCGGTTTGGTATCTCAGCCACGCCTCGGTTTGGTATCTCAGCCATGCCTCCATTTGGTATCTCAGCCACGCCTCCGTTTGGTATCTCAGCCATGCCTCCATTTGGTATTTCAGCCACGCCTCCATTTGGTATCTCAGCCACGCATCCATTTGGTATCTCAGCCACGCCTCCATTTGGTATTTCAGCCACGCCCCAGTTTGGTATTTCAGCCACGCCTCCGTTTGGTATCACAGCCTTGCCTCCGTTTGGTATTTTAGCCACGCCTCGGTTTGGTATCTCAGCCACGCCTCCGTTTGGTATTTCAGCCACGCCTCCGTTTGGTATCTCAGCCAAGACTCAGTTTGGTATCTCAGCCACGTCTCCGTTTGGTATTTTAGCCACGCCTTAGTTTGGTATTTCAGCCACGCCTTGGCGTGCTTTTCAGCCACGCCTCCGTTTGGTATTTCAGCCACGCCTCCGTTTGGTATCACAGCCTTGCCTCCGTTTGGTATTTTAGCCACGCCTCGGTTTGGTATCTCAGCCAAGCCTCAGTTTGGTATGTCTGCCACGTCTCCGTTTGGTATTTTAGCCACGCCTCGGTTTGGTATTTCAGCCACGCCTTGGCGTGTTTTTCAGCCACGCCTCCGTTTGGTATTTCAGCCACGCCTCCGTTTGGTATCTCAGCCACGCCTCCGTTTGGTATCTCAGCCAAGCCTCAGTTTGGTATCTCAGCCACGTCTCCGTTTGCTATTTTAGCCACGCCTCCGTTTGGTATCTCAGCCATGCCTCGGTTTGGTATTTCAGCCACGTCTCGGTTTGGTATTTCAGCCACGTCTTGGTTTGGTATTTCAGCCACGCCTCCGTTTGTTATCTCAGCCATGCCTCGGTTTGGTATTTCAGCCACGTCTCGGTTTGGTATTTCAGCCACGCCGCGGTTTGGTATTTCAGCCACGCCTCCGTTTGGTATCTCAGCCATGCCTCGGTTTGGTATTTCAGCCACGTCTCGGTTTGGTATTTTAGCCACGCCTTGGTTTGGTATTTCAGCCACGCCTTGGTTTGGTATTTAAGCCACGTCTCGGTTTGGTATTTCAGCCACGCCTCCGTTTGGTATCTCAGCCACGCCTCGGTTTGGTATCTCAGCCACGCCTCCGTTTGGTATTTTAGCCACGCCTTGGTTTGGTATTTCAGCCACGCCGCGGTTTGGTATTTAAGCCATGTCTCGGATTGGTATTTCAGCCACGCCTTGGTTTGGTATTTCAGCCACGCCTCCATTTGGTATTTCAGCCACGCCTCGGTTTAGTATTTCAGCCACGCCTTGGTTTGGTATCTCAGCCACGTCTCGGATTGGTATTTCAGCCACGCCTTGGTTTGGTATTTCAGCCACGCCTCGGTTTAGTATTTCAGCCATGCCTCGGATTGGTATTTCAGCCACGCCTCGGTTTGGTTTCTCAGCCATGCCTCGGCCTGGTATCTCAGCCACGCCTCGGTTTGGTATTTCAGCCACGCCTCGGTTTGGTAGCTCAGCCACGCCTTGGCGTGCTTTTCAGCCACGCCTCCGTTTGGTATCTCAGCCATGTCTCGGATTGGTATTTCAGCCACGCCTCGGTTTGGTATCTCAGCCACGCCTTGGCGTGCTTTTCAGCCACGCCTCGGTTTGGTTTCTCAGCCATGCCTCGGCCTGGTATCTCAGCCACACCTTGGTTTGGTATTTCAGCCACGTCTCGGATTGGTATTTCAGCCACGCCTCGGTTTGGTATTTCAGCCACGCCTCCGTTTGGTATCTCAGCCACGCCTCCGTTTGGTATTTCAGCCATGCCTCGGTTTAGTATTTCAGCCATGCCTCGGCGTGGTATTTCAGCCACGCCTCGGTTTGGTTTCTCAGCCATGCCTCGGCCTGGTATCTCAGCCACGCCTCGGCCTGGTATCTCAGCCATGCCGCGCTTTAGTATCTCAGCCATGCCTCGGTTTAGTATCTCAGCCACGCCTCGGCCTGGTATCTCAGCCACGCCTCCGTTTGGTATTTCAGCCACACCTCCATTTGGTATCTCAGCCAGGCCTCGGCTTGGTATCTCAGCCACGCCACCATTTGGCACTTCAGCCACACCTCCGTTTAGTATTTTAGCCATGCCTCAGTTTGGTATTTCAGCCACGCCTCGGTTTGGTATCTCAGCCATGTCTCCGTTTGGTACTTTCGGTTTGGTATCTCAGCCACGCCTCGGTTTGGTATCTCAGCCATGCCTATGTTTGGTATCTCAGCCACGCCTCCATTTGGTATTTCAGCCACGCCTCGTTTTGGTATCTCAGCCACGCCTCGGTTTGGTATTTCAGCCATGCCTCCGTTTGGTATTTCAGCCACGCCTCGGTTTGGTATCTCAGCTACGCCTCGGTTTGGTATCTCAGCCACGCCCCGGTTTGGTATGTCAGCCACGCCTCGTTTTGGTATCTCAGCCACGCCTCGGTTTGGTATTTCAGCCATGCCTCCGTTTGGTATTTCAGCCACGCCTCCGTTTGGTATTTCAGCCACGTCTCGGTTTGGTATTTCAGCCACGCCTCCGTTTGGTATCTCAGCCATGCCTCGGTTTGGTATTTCAGCCACGTCTCGGTTTGGTATTTCAGCCACGCCTTGGTTTGGTATTTCAGCCACGCCTTGGTTTGGTATTTAAGCCACGTCTTGGTTTGGTATTTCAGCCACGCCTCCGTTTGGTATCTCAGCCACGCCTCGGTTTGGTATTTAAGCCACGCCTTGGTTTGGTATTTAAGCCACGTCTTGGTTTGGTATTTCAGCCACGCCTCCGTTTGGTATCTCAGCCACGCCTCGGTTTGGTATCTCAGCCACGCCTCCGTTTGGTATTTTAGCCACGCCTTGGTTTGGTATTTCAGCCACGCCGCGGTTTGGTATTTAAGCCATGTCTCGGATTGGTATTTCAGCCACGCCTTGGTTTGGTATTTCAGCCACGCCTCCATTTGGTATTTCAGCCACGCCTCGGTTTAGTATTTCAGGCACGCCTTGGTTTGGTATCTCAGCCACGTCTCGGATTGGTATTTCAGCCACGCCTTGGTTTGGTATTTCAGCCACGCCTCGGTTTAGTATTTCAGCCATGCCTCGGCTTGGTATTTCAGCCACGCCTCGGTTTGGTTTCTCAGCCATGCCTCGGCCTGGTATCTCAGCCACGCCTCGGTTTGGTATTTCAGCCACGCCTCGGTTTGGTAGCTCAACCACGCCTTGGCGTGCTTTTCAGCCACGCCTCCGTTTGGTATCTCAGCCATGTCTCGGATTGGTATTTCAGCCACGCCTCGGTTTGGTATCTCAGCCACTCCTTGGCGTGCTTTTCAGCCACGCCTCGGTTTGGTTTCTCAGCCATGCCTCGGCCTGGTATCTCAGCCACGCCTTGGTTTGGTATTTCAGCCACGTCTCGGATTGGTATTTCAGCCACGCCTCGGTTTGGTATTTCAGCCACGCCTCCGTTTGGTATCTCAGCCACGCCTCCGTTTGGTATTTCAGCCATGCCTCGGTTTAGTATTTCAGCCATGCCTCGGCGTGGTATTTCAGCCACGCCTCGGTTTGGTTTCTCAGCCATGCCTCGGCCTGGTATCTCAGCCATGTCTCCGTTTGGTATTTTCGGTTTGGTATCTCAGCCACGCCTCGGTTTGGTATCTCAGCCATGCCTATGTTTGGTATCTCAGCCACGCCTCGTTTTGGTATCTCTGCCACGTCTCCGTTTGGTATTTCAGCCACGCCTCCGTTTGGTATCTCAGCCACGCCTCCGTTTGGTATCTCAGCCAAGCCTCAGTTTGGTATCTCAGCCACGTCTCCGTTTGCTATTTTAGCCACGCCTCCGTTTGGTATCTCAGCCATGCCTCGGTTTGGTATTTCAGCCACGTCTCGGTTTGGTATTTCAGCCACGCCTCCGTTTGGTATCTCAGCCATGCCTCGGTTTGGTATTTCAGCCACGTCTCGGTTTGGTATTTCAGCCACGCCGCGGTTTGGTATCTCAGCTACGCCTCGGTTTGGTATCTCAGCCATGCCTCCATTTGGTATTTCAGCCACACCTCCGTTTGGTATCTCAGCCACGCCTCGGTTTGGTATCTCAGCCACGCCTCGGTTTGGTATCTCAGCCATGCCTCCATTTGGTATCTCAGCCACGCCTCCGTTTGGTATCTCAGCCATGCCTCCATTTGGTATTTCAGCCACGCCTCCATTTGGTATCTCAGCCACGCATCCATTTGGTATCTCAGCCACGCCTCCATTTGGTATTTCAGCCACGCCCCAGTTTGGTATTTCAGCCACGCCTCCGTTTGGTATCACAGCCTTGCCTCCGTTTGGTATTTCAGCCACGCCTTGGTTTGATATTTCAGCCACGCCTCGGTTTAGTATTTCAGCCATGCCTCGGATTGGTATTTCAGCCACGCCTCGGTTTGGTTTCTCAGCCATGCCTCGGCCTGGTATCTCAGCCACGCCTCGGTTTGGTATTTCAGCCACGCCTCGGTTTGGTAGCTCAGCCACGCCTTGGCGTGCTTTTCAGCCACGCCTCCGTTTGGTATCTCAGCCATGTCTCGGATTGGTATTTCAGCCACGCCTCGGTTTGGTATCTCAGCCACGCCTTGGCGTGCTTTTCAGCCACGCCTCGGTTTGGTTTCTCAGCCATGCCTCGGCCTGGTATCTCAGCCACGCCTTGGTTTGGTATTTCAGCCACGTCTCGGATTGGTATTTCAGCCACGCCTCGGTTTGGTATTTCAGCCACGCCTCCGTTTGGTATCTCAGCCACGCCTCCGTTTGGTATTTCAGCCATGCCTCGGTTTAGTATTTCAGCCATGCCTCGGCGTGGTATTTCAGCCACGCCTCGGTTTGGTTTCTCAGCCATGCCTCGGCCTGGTATCTCAGCCACGCCTCGGCCTGGTATCTCAGCCATGCCGCGCTTTAGTATCTCAGCCATGCCTCGGTTTAGTATCTCAGCCACGCCTCGGCCTGGTATCTCAGCCACGCCTCCGTTTGGTATTTCAGCCACACCTCCATTTGGTATCTCAGCCAGGCCTCGGCTTGGTATCTCAGCCACGCCACCATTTGGCACTTCAGCCACACCTCCGTTTAGTATTTTAGCCATGCCTCAGTTTGGTATTTCAGCCACGCCTCGGTTTGGTATCTCAGCCATGTCTCCGTTTGGTACTTTCGGTTTGGTATCTCAGCCACGCCTCGGTTTGGTATCTCAGCCATGCCTATGTTTGGTATCTCAGCCACGCCTCCATTTGGTATTTCAGCCACGCCTCGTTTTGGTATCTCAGCCACGCCTCGGTTTGGTATTTCAGCCATGCCTCCGTTTGGTATTTCAGCCACGCCTCGGTTTGGTATCTCAGCTACGCCTCGGTTTGGTATCTCAGCCACGCCCCGGTTTGGTATGTCAGCCACGCCTCGTTTTGGTATCTCAGCCACGCCTCGGTTTGGTATTTCAGCCATGCCTCCGTTTGGTATTTCAGCCACGCCTCCGTTTGGTATTTCAGCCACGTCTCGGTTTGGTATTTCAGCCACGCCTCCGTTTGGTATCTCAGCCATGCCTCGGTTTGGTATTTCAGCCACGTCTCGGTTTGGTATTTCAGCCACGCCTTGGTTTGGTATTTCAGCCACGCCTTGGTTTGGTATTTAAGCCACGTCTTGGTTTGGTATTTCAGCCACGCCTCCGTTTGGTATCTCAGCCACGCCTCGGTTTGGTATTTCAGCCACGCCTTGGTTTGGTATTTAAGCCACGTCTTGGTTTGGTATTTCAGCCACGCCTCCGTTTGGTATCTCAGCCACGCCTCGGTTTGGTATCTCAGCCACGCCTCCGTTTGGTATTTTAGCCACGCCTTGGTTTGGTATTTCAGCCACGCCGCGGTTTGGTATTTAAGCCATGTCTCGGATTGGTATTTCAGCCACGCCTTGGTTTGGTATTTCAGCCACGCCTCCGTTTGGTATCTCAGCCACGCCTCGGTTTGGTATTTCAGCCACGCCTTGGTTTGGTATTTAAGCCACGTCTTGGTTTGGTATTTCAGCCACGCCTCCGTTTGGTATCTCAGCCACGCCTCGGTTTGGTATCTCAGCCACGCCTCCGTTTGGTATTTTAGCCACGCCTTGGTTTGGTATTTCAGCCACGCCGCGGTTTGGTATTTAAGCCATGTCTCGGATTGGTATTTCAGCCACGCCTTGGTTTGGTATTTCAGCCACGCCTCCATTTGGTATTTCAGCCACGCCTCGGTTTAGTATTTCAGGCACGCCTTGGTTTGGTATCTCAGCCACGTCTCGGATTGGTATTTCAGCCACGCCTTGGTTTGGTATTTCAGCCACGCCTCGGTTTAGTATTTCAGCCATGCCTCGGCTTGGTATTTCAGCCACGCCTCGGTTTGGTTTCTCAGCCATGCCTCGGCCTGGTATCTCAGCCACGCCTCGGTTTGGTATTTCAGCCACGCCTCGGTTTGGTAGCTCAACCACGCCTTGGCGTGCTTTTCAGCCACGCCTCCGTTTGGTATCTCAGCCATGTCTCGGATTGGTATTTCAGCCACGCCTCGGTTTGGTATCTCAGCCACTCCTTGGCGTGCTTTTCAGCCACGCCTCGGTTTGGTTTCTCAGCCATGCCTCGGCCTGGTATCTCAGCCACGCCTTGGTTTGGTATTTCAGCCACGTCTCGGATTGGTATTTCAGCCACGCCTCGGTTTGGTATTTCAGCCACGCCTCCGTTTGGTATCTCAGCCACGCCTCCGTTTGGTATTTCAGCCATGCCTCGGTTTAGTATTTCAGCCATGCCTCGGCGTGGTATTTCAGCCACGCCTCGGTTTGGTTTCTCAGCCATGCCTCGGCCTGGTATCTCAGCCATGTCTCCGTTTGGTATTTTCGGTTTGGTATCTCAGCCACGCCTCGGTTTGGTATCTCAGCCATGCCTATGTTTGGTATCTCAGCCACGCCTCGTTTTGGTATCTCTGCCACGTCTCCGTTTGGTATTTCAGCCACGCCTCCGTTTGGTATCTCAGCCACGCCTCCGTTTGGTATCTCAGCCAAGCCTCAGTTTGGTATCTCAGCCACGTCTCCGTTTGCTATTTTAGCCACGCCTCCGTTTGGTATCTCAGCCATGCCTCGGTTTGGTATTTCAGCCACGTCTCGGTTTGGTATTTCAGCCACGCCTCCGTTTGGTATCTCAGCCATGCCTCGGTTTGGTATTTCAGCCACGTCTCGGTTTGGTATTTCAGCCACGCCGCGGTTTGGTATCTCAGCTACGCCTCGGTTTGGTATCTCAGCCATGCCTCCATTTGGTATTTCAGCCACACCTCCGTTTGGTATCTCAGCCACGCCTCGGTTTGGTATCTCAGCCACGCCTCGGTTTGGTATCTCAGCCATGCCTCCATTTGGTATCTCAGCCACGCCTCCGTTTGGTATCTCAGCCATGCCTCCATTTGGTATTTCAGCCACGCCTCCATTTGGTATCTCAGCCACGCATCCATTTGGTATCTCAGCCACGCCTCCATTTGGTATTTCAGCCACGCCCCAGTTTGGTATTTCAGCCACGCCTCCGTTTGGTATCACAGCCTTGCCTCCGTTTGGTATTTTAGCCACGCCTCGGTTTGGTATCTCAGCCACGCCTCCGTTTGGTATTTCAGCCACGCCTCCGTTTGGTATCTCAGCCAAGACTCAGTTTGGTATCTCAGCCACGTCTCCGTTTGGTATTTTAGCCACGCCTTAGTTTGGTATTTCAGCCACGCCTTGGCGTGCTTTTCAGCCACGCCTCCGTTTGGTATTTCAGCCACGCCTCCGTTTGGTATCACAGCCTTGCCTCCGTTTGGTATTTTAGCCACGCCTCGGTTTGGTATCTCAGCCAAGCCTCAGTTTGGTATGTCTGCCACGTCTCCGTTTGGTATTTTAGCCACGCCTCGGTTTGGTATTTCAGCCACGCCTTGGCGTGTTTTTCAGCCACGCCTCCGTTTGGTATTTCAGCCACGCCTCCGTTTGGTATCTCAGCCACGCCTCCGTTTGGTATCTCAGCCAAGCCTCAGTTTGGTATCTCAGCCACGTCTCCGTTTGCTATTTTAGCCACGCCTCCGTTTGGTATCTCAGCCATGCCTCGGTTTGGTATTTCAGCCACGTCTCGGTTTGGTATTTCAGCCACGCCGCGGTTTGGTATTTCAGCCACGCCTCCGTTTGGTATCTCAGCCATGCCTCGGTTTGGTATTTCAGCCACGTCTCGGTTTGGTATTTTAGCCACGCCTTGGTTTGGTATTTCAGCCACGCCTTGGTTTGGTATTTAAGCCACGTCTCGGTTTGGTATTTCAGCCACGCCTCCGTTTGGTATCTCAGCCACGCCTCGTTTTGGTATCTCAGCCACGCCTCCGTTTGGTATTTTAGCCACGCCTTGGTTTGGTATTTCAGCCACGCCGCGGTTTGGTATTTAAGCCATGTCTCGGATTGGTATTTCAGCCACGCCTTGGTTTGGTATTTCAGCCACGCCTCCATTTGGTATTTCAGCCACGCCTCGGTTTAGTATTTCAGCCACGCCTTGGTTTGGTACCTCAGCCACGTCTCGGATTGGTATTTCAGCCACGCCTTGGTTTGGTATTTCAGCCACGCCTCGGTTTAGTATTTCAGCCATGCCTCGGCTTGGTATTTCAGCCACGCCTCGGTTTGGTTTCTCAGCCATGCCTCGGCCTGGTATCTCAGCCACGCCTCGGTTTGGTATTTCAGCCACGCCTCGGTTTGGTAGCTCAGCCACGCCTTGGCGTGCTTTTCAGCCACGCCTCCGTTTGGTATCTCAGCCATGTCTCGGATTGGTATTTCAGCCACGCCTCGGTTTGGTATCTCAGCCACGCCTTGGCGTGCTTTTCAGCCACGCCTCGGTTTGGTTTCTCAGCCATGCCTCGGCCTGGTATCTCAGCCACGCCTTGGTTTGGTATTTCAGCCACGTCTCGGATTGGTATTTCAGCCACGCCTCGGTTTGGTATTTCAGCCACGCCTCCGTTTGGTATCTCAGCCACGCCTCCGTTTGGTATTTCAGCCATGCCTCGGTTTAGTATTTCAGCCATGCCTCGGCGTGGTATTTCAGCCACGCCTCGGTTTGGTTTCTCAGCCATGCCTCGGCCTGGTATCTCAGCCACGCCTCGGCCTGGTATCTCAGCCATGCCGCGCTTTAGTATCTCAGCCATGCCTCGGTTTAGTATCTCAGCCACGCCTCGGCCTGGTATCTCAGCCACGCCTCCGTTTGGTATTTCAGCCACACCTCCATTTGGTATCTCAGCCAGGCCTCGGCTTGGTATCTCAGCCACGCCACCATTTGGCACTTCAGCCACACCTCCGTTTAGTATTTTAGCCATGCCTCAGTTTGGTATTTCAGCCACGCCTCGGTTTGGTATCTCAGCCATGTCTCCGTTTGGTACTTTCGGTTTGGTATCTCAGCCACGCCTCGGTTTGGTATCTCAGCCATGCCTATGTTTGGTATCTCAGCCACGCCTCCATTTGGTATTTCAGCCACGCCTCGTTTTGGTATCTCAGCCACGCCTCGGTTTGGTATTTCAGCCATGCCTCCGTTTGGTATTTCAGCCACGCCTCGGTTTGGTATCTCAGCTACGCCTCGGTTTGGTATCTCAGCCACGCCCCGGTTTGGTATCTCAGCCATGCCTCCATTTGGTATTTCAGCCACACCTTCGTTTGGTATCTCAGCCACGCCTCGGTTTGGTATCTCAGCCACGCCTCCGTTTGGTATCTCAGCCATGCCTCCATTTGGTATTTCAGCCACGCCTCCATTTGGTATCTCAGCCACGCCTCCATTTGGTATTTCAGCCACGCCTCCATTTGGTATTTCAGCCACGCCCCGGTTTGGTATTTCAGCCATGCCTCGGTTTGGTATTTCAGCCACGCCTCGGTTTGGTATCTCAGCCACGCCTCGGTTTGGTATTTCAGCCACGCCTCGGTTTGGTATCTCAGCCACGCCCCGGTTTGGTATCTCAGCCATGCCTCCATTTGGTATTTCAGCCACACCTCCGTTTGGTATCTCAGCCATGCCTCCATTTGGTATTTCAGCCATGCCTCCATTTGGTATTTCAGCCACGCCTCCGTTTGATATCTCAGCCACGCCTTGGCTTGGTATTTCAGCCACGCCTCCGTTTGGCATCTCAGCCACGCCTCCGTTTGGTATCACAGCCATACCTCGATTTGGTATCTCAGCCACGCCTCGGTTTGGCAATTCAGCCATGCCTCCGTTTCGTATCTCAGCCACGCCTCCGTTTGGTATCACAGCCATACCTCGATTTGGTATCTCAGCCACGCCTCGGTTTGGCATCTAAGCCATGCCTCCGTTTGGTATCGCAGCCACGCCTCGGCTTGGTATTTCAGCCACGCCTCGGTTTGGTATTTCAGCCACGCCTCGGTTTGGTATTTCTGCCACGCCTCGGTTTGGAATCTGAGCGATGCCTCGGTTTGGTATTTCAGCCACACCTCCGTTTGGTATTTCTGCCACACCTCAGCTTGTTATTTCAGCCACGCCTCCATTTGGTATCTCAGCCATGCCTCAGTTTCGTATTTCAGCCACGCCTCGGTTTGGTATCTCAGCCACGCCTCGGTTTGTTATCTCAGCCACGCTTCGGTTTCGTATCTCAGCCATGCCTCCGTTTGGTATTTTAGCCACGCCTCGGTTTGGTATCTCAGCCACGTCTTGGTTTGGTATTTCAGCCAAGTTTCGGCGTGCCTTTCAGCCACGCCTCCGTTTGGTATCTCAACCACGCCTCGTTTTGGTATCTCAGCCACACCTCAGTTTGGTATCTCAGCCATGCCTTCGTTTGGTATCTCCGCCACGCCCCGGTTTGGTATTTCAGCCACGCCTCGGTTTGGTATTTCAGCCACGCCTCCGTTTGGTATCTCAGCCACGCCTCCGTTTGGTATCTCAGCCAAGCCTCAGTTTGGTATCTCAGCCACGTCTCCGTTTGGTATTTTAGCCACGCCTCCGTTTGGTATCTCAGCCATGCCTCGGTTTGGTATTTCAGCCACGTCTCGATTTGGTATTTCAGCCACGTCTTGGTTTGGTATTTCAGCCACGCCTCCATTTGGTATCTCAGCCATGCCTCGGTTTGGTATTTCATCCACGTCTCGGTTTGGTATTTCAGCCACGCCGCGGTTTGGTATTTCAGCCACGCCTCCGTTTGGTATCTCAGCCATGCCTCGGTTTGGTATTTCAGCCACGGTTTGGTTTGGTATTTTAGCCACGCCTTGGTTTGGTATTTCAGCCACGCCTTGGTTTGGTATTTAAGCCACGCCTCGGTTTGGTATTTCAGCCACGCCTCCGTTTGGTATTTCAGCCACGCCTAGGTTTGGTATTTCAGCCACGCCGCGGTTTGGTATTTCAGCCACGCCTCTGTTTGGTATCTCAGCCACGCCTCGGTTTGGTATCTCAGCCACGCCTCCGTTTGGTATTTTAGCCACGCCTTGGTTTGGTATTTCAGCCACGCCTTGGTTTGGTATTTAAGCCATGTCTCGGATTGGGATTTCAGCCACGCCTTGGTTTGGTATTTCAGCCACGCCTCCATTTGGTATTTCAGCCACGCCTCGGTTTAGTATTTCAGCCACGCCTTGGTTTGGTATTTCAGCCACGCCTCGGTTTAGTATTTCAGCCATGCCTCGGATTGGTATTTCAGCCACGCCTCGGTTTGGTTTCTCAGCCATGCCTCGGCCTGGTATCTCAGCCACGCCTCGGTTTGGTATTTCAGCCACGCCTCGGTTTGGTAGCTCAGCCACGCCTTGGCGTGCTTTTCAGCCACGCCTCCGTTTGGTATCTCAGCCATGTCTCGGATTGGTATTTCAGCCACGCCTCGGTTTGGTATCTCAGCCACGCCTTGGCGTGCTTTTCAGCCACGCCTCGGTTTGGTTTCTCAGCCATGCCTCGGCCTGGTATCTCAGCCACGCCTTGGTTTGGTATTTCAGCCACGTCTCGGATTGGTATTTCAGCCACGCCTCGGTTTGGTATTTCAGCCACGCCTCCGTTTGGTATCTCAGCCACGCCTCCGTTTGGTATTTCAGCCATGCCTCGGTTTAGTATTTCAGCCATGCCTCGGCGTGGTATTTCAGCCACGCCTCGGTTTGGTTTCTCAGCCATGCCTCGGCCTGGTATCTCAGCCATGCCTCGGCCTGGTATCTCAGCCATGCCGCGCTTTAGTATCTCAGCCACGCCTCCGTTTGGTATTTCAGCCACACCTCCATTTGGTATCTCAGCCAGGCCTCGGCTTGGTATCTCAGCCACGCCACCATTTGGCACTTCAGCCACACCTCCGTTTAGTATTTTAGCCATGCCTCAGTTTGGTATTTCAGCCACGCATCGGTTTGGTATCTCAGCCATGTCTCCGTTTGGTATTTTCGGTTTGGTATCTCAGCCACGCCTCGTTTTGGTATCTCAGCCACGCCTCGGTTTGGTATTTCAGCCATGCCTCCGTTTGGTATTTCAGCCACGCCTCGGTTTGGTATCTCAGCTACGCCTCGGTTTGGTATCTCAGCCACGCCCCGGTTTGGTATCTCAGCCATGCCTCCATTTGGTATTTCAGCCACACCTTCGTTTGGTATCTCAGCCACGCCTCGGTTTGGTATCTCAGCCACGCCTCCGTTTGGTATCTCAGCCATGCCTCCATTTGGTATCTCAGCCACGCCTCCGTTTGGTATCTCAGCCATGCCTCCATTTGGTATTTCAGCCACGCCTCCATTTGGTATCTCAGCCACGCCTCCATTTGGTATTTCAGCCACGCCTCCATTTGGTATTTCAGCCATGCCTCGGTTTGGTATTTCAGCCACGCCTCGGTTTGGTATCTCAGCCACGCCTCGGTTTGGTATTTCAGCCACGCCTCGGTTTGGTATCTCAGCCACGCCCCGGTTTGGTATCTCAGCCATGCCTCCATTTAGTATTTCAGCCACACCTCCGTTTGGTATCTCAGCCATGCCTCCATTTGGTATTTCAGCCATGCCTCCATTTGGTATTTCAGCCACGCCTCCGTTTGATATCTCAGCCACGCCTCGGCTTGGTATTTCAGCCACGCCTCCGTTTGGCATCTCAGCCACGCCTCCGTTTGGTATCACAGCCATACCTCGATTTGGTATCTCAGCCACGCCTCGGTTTGGCATCTCAGCCATGCCTCCGTTTGGTATCTCAGCCACGCCTCCGTTTTTGTATCTCAGCCACGCCTCCGTTTGGTATTTCAGCCATGCCTCGGTTTAGTATTTCAGCCATGCCTCGGCGTGGTATTTCAGCCACGCCTCGGTTTGGTTTCTCAGCCATGCCTCGGCCTGGTATCTCAGCCATGCCTCGGCCTGGTATCTCAGCCATGCCGCGCTTTAGTATCTCAGCCATGCCTCGGTTTAGTATCTCAGCCACGCCTCGGCCTGGTATCTCAGCCACGCCTCCGTTTGGTATTTCAGCCACACCTCCATTTGGTATCTCAGCCAGGCCTCGGCTTGGTATCTCAGCCACGCCACCATTTGGCAATTCAGCCACACCTCCGTTTAGTATTTTAGCCATGCCTCAGTTTGGTATTTCAGCCACGCCTCGGTTTGGTATCTCAGCCATGTCTCCGTTTGGTATTTTCGGTTTGGTATCTCAGCCACGCCTCGGTTTGGTATCTCAGCCCTGCCTATGTTTGGTATCTCAGCCACGCCTCCATTTGGTATTTCAGCCACGCCTCGTTTTGGTATCTCAGCCACGCCTCTGTTTGGTATTTCAGCCATGCCTCCGTTTGGTATTTCAGCCACGCCTCGGTTTGGTATCTCAGCTACGCCTCGGTTTGGTATCTCAGCCACGCCCCGGTTTGGTATCTCAGCCATGCCTCCATTTGGTATTTCAGCCACACCTTCGTTTGGTATCTCAGCCACGCCTCGGTTTGGTATCTCAGCCACGCCTCCGTTTGGTATCTCAGCCATGCCTCCATTTGGTATCTCAGCCACGCCTCCGTTTGGTATCTCAGCCATGCCTCCATTTGGTATTTCAGCCACGCCTCCATTTGGTATCTCAGCCACACCTCCATTTGGTATTTCAGCCGCTCCTCCATTTGGTATTTCAGCCACGCCCCGGTTTGGTATTTCAGCCATGCCTTGGTTTGGTATTTCAGCCACGCCTCGGTTTGGTATCTCAGCCACGCCTCGGTTTGGTATTTCAGCCACGCCTCGGTTTGGTATCTCAGCCACGCCCCGGTTTGGTATCTCAGCCATGCCTCCATTTGGTATTTCAGCCACACCTCCGTTTGGTATCTCAGCCATGCCTCCATTTGGTATTTCAGCCATGCCTCCATTTGGTATTTCAGCCATGCCTCCGTTTGATATCTCAGCCACGCCTCGGCTTGGTATTTCAGCCACGCCTCCGTTTGGCATCTCAGCCACGCCTCCGTTTGGTATCACAGCCATACCTCGATTTGGTATCTCAGCCACGCCTCGGTTTGGCATCTCAGCCATGCCTCCGTTTGGTATCTCAGCCACGCCTCCGTTTGGTATCACAGCCATACCTCGATTTGGTATCTCAGCCACGCCTCGGTTTGGCATCTAAGCCATGCCTCCGTTTGGTATCTCAGCCACGCCTCGGTTTGGCATCTCAGCCATGCCTCCGATTGGTATTTCAGCCTCGCCTCGGTTTGGCATCTCAGCCACGTCTCCGTTTGGTATCTCATCCATGCCTCGGCTTGGTATCGCAGCCACGCCTCGGCTTGGTATTTCAGCCACGCCTCGGTTTGGTATTTCAGCCACGCCTCGGTTTGGTATTTCTGCCACGCCTCGGTTTGGAATCTGAGCGATGCCTCGGTTTGGTATTTCAGCCACACCTCCGTTTGGTATTTCTGCCACACCTCAGCTTGTTATTTCAGCCACGCCTCCATTTGGTATCTCAGCCATGCCTCAGTTTCGTATTTCAGCCACGCCTCAGTTTGGTATCTCAGCCACGCCTTGGTTTGTTATCTCAGCCACGCTTCGGTTTCGTATCTCAGCCATGCCTCCGTTTGGTATTTTAGCCATGCCTCGGTTTGGTATCTCAGCCACGTCTTGGTTTGGTATTTCAGCCAAGCCTCGGCGTGCCTTTCAGCCATGCCTCCGTTTGGTATCTCAGCCACGCCTCGTTTTGGTATCTCAGCCACACCTCGGTTTGGTATCTCAGCCATGCCTTCGTTTGGTATCTCCGCCAAGCACCGGTTTGGTATTTCAGCCATGCCTCCGTTTGGTATTTCAGCCACGCCTCGGTTTGGTATCTCAGCTACGCCTCGGTTTGGTATCTCAGCCACGCCCCGGTTTGGTATCTCAGCCATGCCTCCATTTGGTATTTCAGCCACACCTTCGTTTGCTATCTCAGCCACGCCTCGGTTTGGTATCTCAGCCACGCCTCCGTTTGGTATCTCAGCCATGCCTCCATTTGGTATCTCAGCTACACCTCCGTTTGGTATCTCAGCCATGCCTCCATTTGGTATTTCAGCCACGCCTCCATTTGGTATCTCAGCCACGCCTCCATTTGGTATTTCAGCCACGCCTCCATTTGATATTTCAGCCATGCCCCGGTTTGGTATTTCAGCCATGCCTCGGTTTGGTATTTCAGCCACGCCTCGGTTTGGTATCTCAGCCACGCCTCGGTTTGGTATTTCAGCCATGCCTCGGTTTGGTATCTCAGCCACGCCCCGGTTTGGTATCTCAGCCATGCCTCCATTTGGTATTTCAGCCATGCCTCCATTTGGTATTTCAGCCACGCCTCCGTTTGATATCTCAGCCACGCCTCGGCTTGGTATTTCAGCCACGCCTCCGTTTGGCATCTCACCCACGCCTCTGTTTGGTATCACAGCCATACCTCGATTTGGTATCTCAGCCACGCCTCGGTTTGGCATCTCAGCCATGCCTCCGTTTGGTATCTCAGCCACGCCTCCGTTTGGTATCACAGCCATACCTCGATTTGGTATCTCAGCCACGCCTCGGTTTGGCATCTAAGCCATGCCTCCGTTTGGTATCTCAGCCACGCCTCGGTTTGGCATCTCAGCCATGCCTCCGTTTGGTATTTCAGCCTCGCCTCGGTTTGGCATCTCAGCCACGCCTCCGTTTGGTATCTCATCCATGCCTCGGCTTGGTATCGCAGCCACGCCTCGGCTTGGTATTTCAGCCACGCCTCGGTTTGGTATTTCAGCCACGCCTCGGTTTGGTATTTCTGCCACGCCTCGGTTTGGAATCTGAGCGATGCCTCGGTTGGTATTTCTGCCACACCTCAGCTTGTTATTTCAGCCACGCCTCCATTTGGTATCTCAGCCATGCCTCAGTTTCATATTTCAGCCACGCCTCGGTTTGGTATCTCAGCCACGCCTCGGTTTGTTGTCTCAGCCACGCTTCGGTTTCGTATCTCAGCCATGCCTCCGTTTGGTATTTTAGCCACGCCTCGGTTTGGTATCTCAGCCATGTCTTGGTTTGGTATTTCAGCCAAGCCTCGGCGTGCCTTTCAGCCACGCCTCCGTTTGGTATCTCAGCCACGCCTCGTTTTGGTATCTCAGCCACACCTCGGTTTGGTATCTCAGCCATGCCTTCGTTTGGTATCTCCGCCACGCCCCGGTTTGGTATTTCAGCCACGCCTCCGTTTGGTATTTCAGCCACGCCTCCGTTTGGTATCTCAGCCACGCATCCGTTTGGTATCTCAGCCAAGCCTCAGTTTGGTATCTCAGCCACGTCTCCGTTTGGTATTTTAGCCACGCCTCCGTTTGGTATCTCAGCCATGCCTCGGTTTGGTATTTCAGCCACGTCTCGGTTTGGTATTTCAGCCACGTCTTGGTTTGGTATTTCAGCCACGCCTCCGTTTGGTATCTCAGCCATGCCTCGGTTTGGTATTTCAGCCACGTCTCGGTTTGGTATTTCAGCCACGCCGCGGTTTGGTATTTCAGCCACGCCTCCGTTTGGTATCTCAGCCATGCCTCGGTTTGGTATTTCAGCCACGTCTCGGTTTGGTATTTTAGCCACGCCTTGGTTTGGTATTTCAGCCATGCCTTGGTTTGGTATTTAAGCCACGTCTCGGTTTGGTATTTCAGCCACGCCTCCGTTTGGTATTTCAGCCACGCCTCGGTTTGATATTTCAGCCACGCCGTGGTTTGGTATTTCAGCAACGCCTCTGTTTGGTATCTCAGCCACGCCTCGGTTTGGTATCTCAGCCACGCCTCCGTTTGGTATTTTAGCCACGCCTTGGTTTGGTATTTCAGCCACGCCTTGGTTTGGTATTTAAGCCATGTCTCGGATTGGTATTTCAGCCACGCCTCCATTTGGTATTTCAGCCACGCCTCGGTTTAGTATTTCAGCCATGCCTCGGCTTGGTATTTCAGCCACGCCTCGGTTTGGTATCTCAGCCACGCCTCGGTTTGATATTTCAGCCATGCCTCGGCTTGGTATTTCAGCGACGCCTCGGTTTGGCATCTCAGCCACGCCTCAATTTGGTATCACAGCCACACCTCGGTTTGGTATCTCATCCACGCCTCGGTTTGGTATCTCAGCCACGCCTCGGTATGGCATCTCAGCCACGCCTCCGTTTGGTATCACAGCCATACCTCGGCTTGGTATCTCATCCACGCCTCGGTTTGGTATTTCAGCCACGCCTCGATTTGGTATTTCAGCCACGCCTCGGTTTGGTATTTCAGCCACGCCACCATTTGGTATCTCAGCCACGCCTCGGTTTGGTATCTCAGCCACGCCTCCGTTTGGTATCACAGCCATACCTCGGTTTGGTATCTCATCCACGCCTCGGTCTGGTATCTCAGCCATGCCTATGTTTGGTATCTCAGCCACGCCTCCATTTGGTATTTCAGCCACGCCTCGTTTTGGTATCTCAGCCACGCCTCGGTTTGGTATTTCAGCCACGCCTCGGTTTGGTATCTCAGCCACGCCTCCGTTTGGTCTCTCAGCCATGCCTCCATTTGGTATCTCAGCCACGCCTCCGTTTGGTATCTCAGCCATGCCTCCATTTGGTATTTCAGCCACGCCTCCATTTGGTATCTCAGCCACGCCCCAGTTTGGTATTTCAGCCATGCCTCGGTTTGGTATTTCAGCCACGCCTCGGTTTGGTATCTCAGCCACGCCTCGGTTTGGTATTTCAGCCACGCCTCGGTTTGGTATCTCAGCCACGCCTCCATTTGGTATCTCAGCCATGCCTCCATTTGGTATTTCAGCCACACCTCCGTTTGGTATCTCAGCCATGCCTCCATTTGGTATTTCAGCCATGCCTCCATTTGGTATTTCAGCCACGCCTCCGTTTGATATCTAAGCCACGCCTCGGCTTGGTATTTCAGCCACGCCTCCGTTTGGCATCTCAGCCACGCCTCCGTTTGGTATCACAGCCATACCTCGATTTGGTATCTCAGCCACGCCTCGGTTTGGCATCTCAGCCATGCCTCCGTTTGGTATCTCAGCCACGCCTCCGTTTGGTATCACAGCCATACCTCGATTTGGTATCTCAGCCACGCCTCGGTTTGGCATCTAAGCCATGCCTCCGTTTGGTATCTCAGCCACGCCTCGGTTTGGCATCTCATCCATGCCTCCGATTGGTATTTCAGCCTCGCCTCGGTTTGGCATCTCAGCCACGTCTCCGTTTGGTATCTCATCCATGCCTCGGCTTGGTATCGCAGCCACGCCTCGGCTTGGTATTTCAGCCATGCCTCCGTTTGGTATCTCAGCCACGCCTCGGTTTGGCATCTCATCCATGCCTCCGATTGGTATTTCAGCCTCGCCTCGGTTTGGCATCTCAGCCACGTCTCCGTTTGGTATCTCATCCATGCCTCGGCTTGGTATCGCAGCCACGCCTCGGTTTGGTATTTCTGCCACGCCTCGGTTTGGAATCTGAGCGATGCCTCGGTTTGGTATTTCAGCCACACCTCCGTTTGGTATTTCTGCCACACCTCAGCTTGTTATTTCAGCCACGCCTCCATTTGGTATCTCAGCCATGCCTCAGTTTCGTATTTCAGCCACGCCTCGGCCTGGTATCTCAGCCATGCCGCGCTTTAGTATCTCAGCCATGCCTCGGTTTAGTATCTCAGCCACGCCTCGGCCTGGTATCTCAGCCACGCCTCCGTTTGGTATTTCAGCCACACCTCCATTTGGTATCTCAGCCAGGCCTCGGCTTGGTATCTCAGCCACGCCACCATTTGGCACTTCAGCCACACCTCCGTTTAGTATTTTAGCCATGCCTCAGTTTGGTATTTCAGCCACGCCTCGGTTTGGTATCTCAGCCATGTCTCCGTTTGGTATTTTCGGTTTGGTATCTCAGCCACGCCTTGGTCTGGTATCTCAGCCATGCCTATGTTTGTTATCTCAGCCACGCCTCCATTTGGTATTTCAGCCACGCCTCGTTTTGGTATCTCAGCCACGCCTCGGTTTGGTATTTCAGCCATGCCTCCGTTTGGTATTTCAGCCACGCCTCGGTTTGGTATCTCAGCTACGCCTCGGTTTGGTATCTCAGCCACGCCCCGGTTTGGTATCTCAGCCATGCCTCCATTTGGTATTTCAGCCACACCTTCGTTTGGTATCTCAGCCACGCCTCGGTTTGGTATCTCAGCCACGCCTCCGTTTGGTCTCTCAGCCATGCCTCCATTTGGTATCTCAGCCACGCCTCCGTTTGGTATCTCAGCCATGCCTCCATTTGGTATTTCAGCCACGCCTCCATTTGGTATCTCAGCCACGCCCCAGTTTGGTATTTCAGCCATGCCTCGGTTTGGTATTTCAGCCACGCCTCGGTTTGGTATCTCAGCCACGCCTCGGTTTGGTATTTCAGCCACGCCTCGGTTTGGTATCTCAGCCACGCCTCGGTTTGGTATCTCAGCCATGCCTCCATTTGGTATTTCAGCCATGCCTCCATTTGGTATTTCAGCCACGCCTCTGTTTGATATCTAAGCCACGCCTCGGCTTGGTATTTCAGCCACGCCTCCGTTTGGCATCTCAGCCACGCCTCCGTTTGGTATCACAGCCATACCTCGATTTGGTATCTCAGCCACGCCTCGGTTTGGCATCTCAGCCATGCCTCCGTTTGGTATCTCAGCCACGCCTCCGTTTGGTATCACAGCCATACCTCGATTTGGTATCTCAGCCATGCCTCGGTTTGGCATCTAAGCCATGCCTCCGTTTGGTATCTCAGCCACGCCTCGGTTTGGCATCTCATCCATGCCTCCGATTGGTATTTCAGCCTCGCCTCGGTTTGGCATCTCAGCCACGTCTCCGTTTGGTATCTCATCCATGCCTCGGCTTGGTATCGCAGCCACGCCTCGGCTTGGTATTTCAGCCACGCCTCGGTTTGGTATTTCAGCCACGCCTCGGTTTGGTATTTCAGCCACGCCTCGGCTTGGTATTTCAGCCACGCCTCGGTTTGGTATTTCTGCCACGCCTCGGTTTGGAATCTGAGCGATGCCTCGGTTTGGTATTTCAGCCACACCTCCGTTTGGTATTTCTGCCACACCTCAGCTTGTTATTTCAGCCACTCCTCCATTTGGTATCTCAGCCATGCCTCAGTTTCGTATTTCAGCCACGCCTCGGCCTGGTATCTCAGCCATGCCGCGCTTTAGTATCTCAGCCATGCCTCGGTTTAGTATCTCAGCCACGCCTCGGCCTGGTATCTCAGCCACGCCTCCGTTTGGTATTTCAGCCACACCTCCATTTGGTATCTCAGCCAGGCCTCGGCTTGGTATCTCAGCCACGCCACCATTTGGCACTTCAGCCACACCTCCGTTTAGTATTTTAGCCATGCCTCAGTTTGGTATTTCAGCCACGCCTCGGTTTGGTATCTCAGCCATGTCTCCGTTTGGTATTTTCGGTTTGGTATCTCAGCCACGCCTTGGTCTGGTATCTCAGCCATGCCTATGTTTGTTATCTCAGCCACGCCTCCATTTGGTATTTCAGCCACGCCTCGTTTTGGTATCTCAGCCACGCCTCGGTTTGGTATTTCAGCCATGCCTCCGTTTGGTATTTCAGCCACGCCTCGGTTTGGTATCTCAGCTACGCCTCGGTTTGGTATCTCAGCCACGCCCCGGTTTGGTATCTCAGCCATGCCTCCATTTGGTATTTCAGCCACACCTTCGTTTGGTATCTCAGCCACGCCTCGGTTTGGTATCTCAGCCACGCCTCCGTTTGGTCTCTCAGCCATGCCTCCATTTGGTATCTCAGCCACGCCTCCGTTTGGTATCTCAGCCATGCCTCCATTTGGTATTTCAGCCACGCCTCCATTTGGTATCTCAGCCACGCCCCAGTTTGGTATTTCAGCCATGCCTCGGTTTGGTATTTCAGCCACGCCTCGGTTTGGTATCTCAGCCACGCCTCGGTTTGGTATTTCAGCCACGCCTCGGTTTGGTATCTCAGCCACGCCTCGGTTTGGTATCTCAGCCATGCCTCCATTTGGTATTTCAGCCATGCCTCCATTTGGTATTTCAGCCACGCCTCCGTTTGATATCTAAGCCACGCCTCGGCTTGGTATTTCAGCCACGCCTCCGTTTGGCATCTCAGCCACGCCTCCGTTTGGTATCACAGCCATACCTCGATTTGGTATCTCAGCCACGCCTCGGTTTGGCATCTCAGCCATGCCTCCGTTTGGTATCTCAGCCACGCCTCCGTTTGGTATCACAGCCATACCTCGATTTGGTATCTCAGCCATGCCTCGGTTTGGCATCTAAGCCATGCCTCCGTTTGGTATCTCAGCCACGCCTCGGTTTGGCATCTCATCCATGCCTCCGATTGGTATTTCAGCCTCGCCTCGGTTTGGCATCTCAGCCACGTCTCCGTTTGGTATCTCATCCATGCCTCGGCTTGGTATCGCAGCCACGCCTCGGCTTGGTATTTCAGCCACGCCTCGGTTTGGTATTTCAGCCACGCCTCGGTTTGGTATTTCAGCCACGCCTCGGCTTGGTATTTCAGCCACGCCTCGGTTTGGTATTTCTGCCACGCCTCGGTTTGGAATCTGAGCGATGCCTCGGTTTGGTATTTCAGCCACACCTCCGTTTGGTATTTCTGCCACACCTCAGCTTGTTATTTCAGCCACTCCTCCATTTGGTATCTCAGCCATGCCTCAGTTTCGTATTTCAGCCACGCCTCGGCCTGGTATCTCAGCCATGCCGCGCTTTAGTATCTCAGCCATGCCTCGGTTTAGTATCTCAGCCACGCCTCGGCCTGGTATCTCAGCCACGCCTCCGTTTGGTATTTCAGCCACACCTCCATTTGGTATCTCAGCCAGGCCTCGGCTTGGTATCTCAGCCACGCCACCATTTGGCACTTCAGCCACACCTCCGTTTAGTATTTTAGCCATGCCTCAGTTTGGTATTTCAGCCACGCCTCGGTTTGGTATCTCAGCCATGTCTCCGTTTGGTATTTTCGGTTTGGTATCTCAGCCACGCCTCGGTTTGGTATCTCAGCCCTGCCTATGTTTGGTATCTCAGCCACGCCTCCATTTGGTATTTCAGCCACGCCTCGTTTTGGTATCTCAGCCACGCCTCGGTTTGGTATTTCAGCCATGCCTCCGTTTGGTATTTCAGCCACGCCTCGGTTTGGTATCTCAGCTACGCCTCGGTTTGGTATCTCAGCCACGCCCCGGTTTGGTATCTCAGCCATGCCTCCATTTGGTATTTCAGCCACACCTTCGTTTGGTATCTCAGCCACGCCTCGGTTTGGTATCTCAGCCACGCCTCCGTTTGGTCTCTCAGCCATGCCTCCATTTGGTATCTCAGCCACGCCTCCGTTTGGTATCTCAACCATGCCTCCATTTGGTATTTCAGCCACGCCTCCATTTGGTATCTCAGCCACGCCTCCATTTGGTATTTCAGCCACGCCTCCATTTGGTATTTCAGCCACGCCCCGGTTTGGTATTTCAGCCATGCCTCGGTTTGGTATTTCAGCCACGCCTCGGTTTGGTATCTCAGCCACGCCTCGGTTTGGTATTTCAGCCACGCCTCGGTTTGGTATCTCAGCCACGCCCCGGTTTGGTATCTCAGCCATGCCTCCATTTGGTATTTCAGCCACACCTCCGTTTGGTATCTCAGCCATGCCTCCATTTGGTATTTCAGCCATGCCTCCATTTGGTATTTCAGCCACGCCTCCGTTTGATATCTAAGCCACGCCTCGGCTTGGTATTTCAGCCACGCCTCCGTTTGGCATCTCAGCCACGCCTCCGTTTGGTATCACAGCCATACCTCGATTTGGTATCTCAGCCACGCCTCGGTTTGGCATCTCAGCCATGCCTCCGTTTGGTATCTCAGCCACGCCTCCGTTTGGTATCACAGCCATACCTCGATTTGGTATCTCAGCCACGCCTCGGTTTGGCATCTAAGCCATGCCTCCGTTTGGTATCTCAGCCACGCCTCGGTTTGGCATCTCAGCCATGCCTCCGATTGGTATTTCAGCCTCGCCTCGGTTTGGCATCTCAGCCACGTCTCCGTTTGGTATCTCATCCATGCCTCGGCTTGGTATCGCAGCCACGCCTCGGCTTGGTATTTCAGCCACGCCTCAGTTTGGTATTTCAGCCACGCCTCGGTTTGGTATTTCTGCCACGCCTCGGTTTGGAATCTGAGCGATGCCTCGGTTTGGTATTTCAGCCACACCTCCGTTTGGTATTTCTGCAACACCTCAGCTTGTTATTTCAGCCACGCCTCCATTTGGTATCTCAGCCATGCCTCAGTTTCGTATTTCAGCCACGCCTCGGTTTGGTATCTCAGCCACGCTTCGGTTTGTTATCTCAGCCACGCTTCGGTTTCGTATCTCAGCCATGCCTCCGTTTGGTATTTTAGCCACGCCTCGGTTTGGTGTCTCAGCCACGTCTTGGTTTGGTATTTCAGCCAAGCCTCGGCGTGCCTTTCAGCCACGCCTCCGTTTGGTATCTCAGCCACGCCTCGTTTTGGTATCTCAGCCACACCTCGGTTTGGTATCTCAGCCATGCCTTCGTTTGGTATCTCCGCCACGCCCCGGTTTGGTATTTCAGCCACGCCTCGGTTTGGTATTTCAGCCATGCCTTCGTTTGGTATCTCCGCCACGCCCCGGTTTGGTATTTCAGCGACGCCTCGGTTTGGTATTTTAGCAATGCCTCCATTTGGTATTTCAGCCATACCTCGGTCTGGTATTTCAGCCACGCCCCCGTTTGGTATTTCAACCACGCCTCCGTTTGGTATTTCAGCCACGCCTCCGTTTTGTATTTCAGCCACGCCCCCGTTTGGTATCTCAGCCACGCCTCCGTTTGGTATTTCAGCCACGCCTCCGTTTGGTATTTCAGCCACGCCTCCATTTGGTATTTCAGCCACGCCCCCGTTTGGTATCTCAGCCAGGCCTCCGTTTGGTATTTCAGCCACGCCTCCGTTTGGTATTTCAGCCATGCCTCGGCTTGGTATTTCAGCCACGCCTCCGTTTGGTATTTCAGCCATGCCTCGGTTTGGCATCTCAGCCACGCCTCCGTTTGGTATCTCATCCATGCCTCGGCTTGGTATCGCAGCCACGCCTCGGCTTGGTATTTCTGCCACGCCTCGGTTTGGTATCTCATCCATGCCTCGGTTTGGTATCTCATCCATGCCTCGGTTTGGTATCTCATCCATGCCTCGGCTTGGTATCGCAGCCACGCCTCAGCTTGGTATTTCAGCCACACCTCCGTTTGGTATTTCTGCCACGCCTCGGCCTGGTATCTCAGCCACGCCTCAGTTTGGTATTTCAGCCACGCCGCGGTTTGGTATTTAAGCCACGCCTCTGTTTGGTATCTCAGCCATGCCTCGGTTTGGTATTTCAGCCACGTCTCGGTTTGGTATTTTAGCCACGCCTTGGTTTGGTATTTCAGCCACGCCTTGGTTTGGTATTTAAGCCACGTCTCGGTTTGGTATTTCAGCCACGCCTCCGTTTGGTATTTCAGCCACGCCTCGGTTTGGTATTTCAGCCACGCCGCGGTTTGGTATTTCAGCCACGCCTCTGTTTGGTATCTCAGCCACGCCTCGGTTTGGTATCTCAGCCACGCCTCCGTTTGGTATTTTAGCCACGCCTTGGTTTGGTATTTCAGCCACGCCTTGGTTTGGTATTTAAGCCATGTCTCGGATTGGTATTTCAGCCACGCCTCCATTTGGTATTTCAGCCACGCCTCGGTTTAGTATTTCAGCCACGCCTTGGTTTGGTATCTCAGCCACGTCTCGGATTGGTATTTCAGCCACGCCTTGGTTTGGTATTTCAGCCACGCCTCGGTTTAGTATTTCAGCCATGCCTCGGATTGGTATTTCAGCCACGCCTCGGTTTGGTTTCTCAGCCATGCCTCGGCCTGGTATCTCAGCCACGCCTCGGTTTGGTATTTCAGCCACGCCTCGGTTTGGTAGCTCAGCCACGCCTTGGCGTGCTTTTCAGCCACGCCTCCGTTTGGTATCTCAGCCATGTCTCGGATTGGTATTTCAGCCATGCCTCGGTTTGGTATCTCAGCCACGCCTTGGCGTGCTTTTCAGCCACGCCTCGGTTTGGTTTCTCAGCCATGCCTCGGCCTGGTATCTCAGCCACGCCTTGGTTTGGTATTTCAGCCACGTCTCGGATTGGTATTTCAGCCACGCCTCGGTTTGGTAATTCAGCCACGCCTCCGTTTGGTATCTCAGCCACGCCTCCGTTTGGTATTTCAGCCATGCCTCGGTTTAGTATTTCAGCCATGCCTCGGCGTGGTATTTCAGCCACGCCTCGGTTTGGTTTCTCAGCCATGCCTCGGCCTGGTATCTCAGCCATGCCTCGGCCTGGTATCTCAGCCATGCCGCGCTTTAGTATCTCAGCCATGCCTCGGTTTAGTATCTCAGCCACGCCTCGGCCTGGTATCTCAGCCACGCCTCCGTTTGGTATTTCAGCCACACCTCCATTTGGTATCTCAGCCAGGCCTCGGCTTGGTATCTCAGCCACGCCACCATTTGGCACTTCAGCCACACCTCCGTTTCGTATTTTAGCCATGCCTCAGTTTGGTATTTCAGCCACGCCTCGGTTTGGTATCTCAGCCATGTCTCCGTTTGGTATTTTCGGTTTGGTATCTCAGCCATGCCTCGGTTTGGTATCTCAGCCATGCCTATGTTTGGTATCTCAGCCACGCCTCCATTTGGTATTTCAGCCACGCCTCGTTTTGGTATCTCAGCCACGCCTCGGTTTGGTATTTCAGCCATGCCTCCGTTTGGTATTTCAGCCGCGCCTCGGTTTGGTATCTCAGCTATGCCTCGGTTTGGTATCTCAGCCACGCCCCGGTTTGGTATCTCAGCCATGCCTCCATTTGGTATTTCAGCCACACCTTCGTTTGGTATCTCAGCCACGCCTCGGTTTGGTATCTCAGCCACGCCTCCGTTTGGTATCTCAGCCATGCCTCCATTTGGTATCTCAGCCACGCCTCCGTTTGGTATCTCAGCCATGCCTCCATTTGGTATTTCAGCCACGCCTCCATTTGGTATCTCAGCCACGCCTCCATTTGGTATTTCAGCCACGCCTCCATTTGGTATTTCAGCCACGCCTCGGTTTGGTATCTCAGCCACGCCTCGGTTTGGTATTTCAGCCACGCCTCAGTTTGGTATCTCAGCCACGCCCCGGTTTGGTATCTCAGCCATGCCTCCATTTGGTATTTCAGCCACACCTCCGTTTGGTATCTCAGCCATGCCTCCATTTGGTATTTCAGCCATGCCTCCATTTGGTATTTCAGCCACGCCTCCGTTTGATATCTAAGCCACGCCTCGGCTTGGTATTTCAGCCACGCCTCCATTTGCCATCTCAGCCACGCCTCCGTTTGGTATCACAGCCATACCTCGATTTGGTATCTCAGCCACGCCTCGGTTTGGCATCTCAGCCATGCCTCCGTTTGGTATCTCAGCCACGCCTCCGTTTGGTATCACAGCCATACCTCGATTTGGTATCTCAGCCACGCCTCGGTTTGGCATCTAAGCCATGCCTCCGTTTGGTATCTCAGCCACGCCTAGGTTTGGCATCTCAGCCATGCCTCCGATTGGTATTTCAGCCTCGCCTCGGTTTGGCATCTCAGCCACGTCTCCGTTTGGTATCTCATCCATGCCTCGGCTTGGTATCGCAGCCACGCCTCGGCTTGGTATTTCAGCCACGCCTCAGTTTGGTATTTCAGCCACGCCTCGGTTTGGTATTTCTGCCACGCCTCGGTTTGGAATCTGAGCGATGCCTCGGTTTGGTATTTCAGCCACACCTCCGTTTGGTATTTCTGCCACACCTCAGCTTGTTATTTCAGCCACGCCTCCATTTGGTATCTCAGCCATGCCTCAGTTTCGTATTTCAGCCACGCCTCGGTTTGGTATCTCAGCCACGCCTCGGTTTGTTATCTCAGCCACGCTTCGGTTTCGTATCTCAGCCATGCCTCCGTTTGGTATTTTAGCCACGCCTCGGTTTGGTATCTCAGCCACGTCTTGGTTTGGTATTTCAGCCAAGCCTCGGCGTGCCTTTCAGCCACGCCTCCGTTTGGTATCTCAGCCACGCCTCGTTTTGGTATCTCAGCCACACCTCGGTTTGATATCTCAGCCATGCCTTCGTTTGGTATCTCCGCCACGCCCCGGTTTGGTATTTCAGCCACGCCTCGGTTTGGTATTTCAGCCATGCCTTCGTTTGGTATCTCCGCCACGCCCCGGTTTGTTATTTCAGCGACGCCTCGGTTTGGTATTTCAGCCATGCCTCCATTTGGTATTTCAGCCATGCCTCGGTCTGATATTTCAGCCACGCCCCCGTTTGGTATTTCAACCACGCCTCCGTTTGGTATTTCAGCCACGCCTCCGTTTGGTATTTCAGCCACGCCCCCGTTTGGTATCTCAGCAACGCCTCCGTTTGGTATTTCAGCCACGCCTCCGTTTGGTATTTCAGCCACGCCTCCATTTGGTATTTCAGCCACGCCCCCGTTTGGTATCTCAGCCACGCCTCCGTTTGGTATTTCAGCCACGCCTCCGTTTGGTATTTCAGCCATGCCTCGGTTTGGCATCTCAGCCACGCCTCCGTTTGGTATCGCAGCCACGCCTCGGCTTGGTATTTCTGCCACGCCTCGGTTTGGTATCTCATCCATGCCTCGGTTTGGTATCTCATCCATGCCTCGGTTTGGTATCTCATCCATGCCTCGGCTTGGTATCGCAGCCACGCCTCAGCTTGGTATTTCAGCCACACCTCCGTTTGGTATTTCTGCCACGCCTCGGCCTGGTATCTCAGCCACGCCTCAGTTTGGTATTTCAGCCACGCCTCCGTTTGGTATTTCAGCCACGCCTCAGCTTGGTATTTCAGCCACGACTCGGATTGGTATTTCAGCCACGTCTGGGATTGGTATTTCAGCCACGTCTCGGTTTGGTATTTCAGCCACGCCTCCATTTGGTATCTCAGCCACGCCTCGGTTTGGTATTTCAGCCACGCCTCGGTTTGGTATTTCAGCCTTGCCACGGTTTGGTATTTCAGCCACGCCTCGGTTTGGTATTTCAGCCACGCCCCGGTTTGGTATTTCAGCCTTGCCACGGTTTGGTATTTCAGCCACGCCTTGGTTTGGTATTTCAGCCACGTCTCGGATTGATATTTCAGCCATGACTCGGTTTGGTACTTCAGCCATTACTCGGTTTGGTATTTCAGCCACGCCTCGGTTTGGTATCTCAGCCACGCCTCGGTTTGATATTTCAGCCATGCCTCGGCTTGGTATTTCAGCCACGCCTCGGTTTGGCATCTCAGCCACGCCTCAATTTGGTATCACAGCCATACCTCGGTTTGGTATCTCATCCACGCCTCGGTTTGGTATCTCAGCCACGTCTCGGTATGGCATCTCAGCCACGCCTCAGTTTGGTATCACAGCCATACCTCGGTTTGGTATCTCATCCACGCCTCGGTTTGGTATTTCAGCCACGCCTCGGTTTGATATTTCAGCCACGCCTCGGTTTGGTATTTCAGCCACGCCACCATTTGGTATCTCAGCCACGCCTCGGTTTGTTATCTCAGCCACGCCTCCGTTTGGTATCACAGCCATACCTCGGTTTGGTATCTCATCCAGGCCTCGGTTTGGTATCTCAGTAACGCCTCGGCTTGGCATCTCAGCCACGCCTCCGTTTGGTATCACAGCCATACCTCGGTTTGGTATCTCATCCACGCCTCGGTTTGGTATTTCAGCCACGCCTCGGTTTGGTATTTCAGCCACGCCTCCGTTTGGTATTTCAGCCACGCCTCCATTTGGTATTTCAGCCACGCCTCCGTTTGGTATTTCAGCCACGCCTCCGTTTGGTATTTCAGCCACGCCTGCATTTGGTATTTCAGCCACGCCTCCATTTGGTATTTCAGCAACGCCACAGTTTGGTATTTCAGCCAGGCCTCCGTTTGGTATTTCAGCCACGCCCTGGTTTGGTATTTCAGCCACGCCCTGGTTTGGTATTCAGCCGCGCCTCCGTTTGGTCGCTCAGGCATGCCTCGGTTTGGTATCTCAGCCACCCCTCCGTTTGGTATCTCAGCCACGCCTCTGTTTGGTATTTCAGCCACGCCTCGGTTTGGTATCTCATCCATGCCTCGGCTTGGTATCGCAGCCACGCTTCGGCTTGGTATTTCAGCCACGCCTCGGTTTGGTATTTCAGCGATGCCTCGGTTTGTTATTTCAGCCACACCTCCGTTTGGTATTTCTGCCACACCTCAGCTTGTTATTTCAGCCACGCCTCCATTTGGTATCTCAGCCATGCCTCAGTTTCGTATTTCAGCCACGCCTTGGTTTGATATTTCAGCCACGCTTCGGTTTCGTATCTCAGCCATGCCTCCGTTTGGTATTTTAGCCACGCCTCGGTTTGGTATCTCAGCCACGTCTTGGTTTGGTATTTCAGCCAAGCCTCGGCGTGCCTTTCAGCCACGCCTCCGTTTGGTATCTCAGCCACGCCTCGTTTTGGTATCTCAGCCACACCTCGGTTTGGTATCTCAGCCATGCCTTCGTTTGGTATCTCCGCCACGCCCCGGTTTGGTATTTCAGCGACGCCTCGGTTTGGTATTTCAGCCATGCCTCCATTTGGTATTTCAGCCATGCCTCGGTCTGGTATTTCAGCCACGCCCCCGTTTGGTATTTCAACCACGCCTCCGTTTGGTATTTCAGCCACGCCTCCGTTTGGTATTTCAGCCACGCCCCCGTTTGGTATCTCAGCCACGCCTCCGTTTGGTATTTCAGCCACGCCTCCGTTTGGTATTTCAGCCACGCCTCCATTTGGTATTTCAGCCACGCCCCCGTTTGGTATCTCAGCCACGCCTCCGTTTGGTATTTCAGCCACGCGTCCGTTTGGTATTTCAGCCATGCCTCGGCTTGGTATTTCAGCCACGCCTCCGTTTGGTATTTCAGCCATGCCTCGGTTTGGCATCTCAGCCACGCCGCCGTTTGGTATCTCATCCATGCCTCGGCCTGGTATCGCAGCCACGCCTCGGCTTGGTATTTCTGCCACGCCTCGGTTTGGTATCTCATCCATGCCTCGGTTTGGTATCGCAGCCACGCCTCAGCTTGGTATTTCAGCCACACCTCCGTTTGGTATTTCTGCCACGCCTCGGCCTGGTATCTCAGCCACGCCTCAGTTTGGTATTTCAGCCACGCCTCCGTTTGGTATTTCAGCCACGCCTCAGCTTGGTATTTCAGCCACGACTCGGATTGGTATTTCAGCCACGTCTCGGTTTGGTATTTCAGCCACGCCTCCATTTGGTATCTCAGCCACGCCTCGGTTTGGTATTTCAGCCACGCCTCGGTTTGGTATTTCAGCCACGTCTCGGTTTGGTATTTCAGCCATGCCTCCATTTGGTATCTCAGCCACGCCTCGGTTTGGTATTTCAGCCACGCCCCGGTTTGGTATTTCAGCCTTGCCACGGTTTGGTATTTCAGCCACGCCTCGGTTTGGTATTTCAGCCACGCCCCAGTTTGGTATTTCAGCCTTGCCACGGTTTGGTATTTCAGCCACGCCTCGGTTTGGTATTTCAGCCACGTCTCGGATTGATATTTCAGCCATACCTCGGTTTGGTATCTCATCCACGCCTCGGTTTGGTATTTCAGCCACGCCTCGATTTGGTATTTCAGCCACGCCTCGGTTTGGTATCTCAGCCACGCCTCGGTTTGGTATCTCAGCCACGCCTCCGTTTGGTATCACAGCCATACCTCGGTTTGGTATCTTATCCACGCCTCGGTTTGGTATCTCAGTAACGCCTCGGCTTGGTATCTCAGCCACGCCTCCGTTTGGTATCACAGCCATACCTCGATTTGGTATCTCAGCCACGCCTCGGTTTGGCATCTAAGCCATGCCTCCGTTTGGTATTTCAGCCACGCCTAGGTTTGGCATCTCAGCCATGCCTCCGATTGGTATTTCAGCCTCGCCTCGGTTTGGCATCTCAGCCACGTCTCCGTTTGGTATCTCATCCATGCCTCGGCTTGGTATCGCAGCCACGCCTCGGCTTGGTATTTCAGCCACGCCTCAGTTTGGTATTTCAGCCACGCCTCGGTTTGGTATTTCTGCCACGCCTCGGTTTGGAATCTGAGCGATGCCTCGGTTTGGTATTTCAGCCACACCTCCGTTTGGTATTTCTGCCACACCTCAGCTTGTTATTTCAGCCACGCCTCCATTTGGTATCTCAGCCATGCCTCAGTTTCGTATTTCAGCCACGCCTCGGTTTGGTATCTCAGCCACGCCTCGGTTTGTTATCTCAGCCACGCTTCGGTTTCGTATCTCAGCCATGCCTCCGTTTGGTATTTTAGCCACGCCTCGGTTTGGTATCTCAGCCACGTCTTGGTTTGGTATTTCAGCCAAGCCTCGGCGTGCCTTTCAGCCACGCCTCCGTTTGGTATCTCAGCCACGCCTCGTTTTGGTATCTCAGCCACACCTCGGTTTGATATCTCAGCCATGCCTTCGTTTGGTATCTCCGCCACGCCCCGGTTTGGTATTTCAGCCACGCCTCGGTTTGGTATTTCAGCCATGCCTTCGTTTGGTATCTCCGCCACGCCCCGGTTTGTTATTTCAGCGACGCCTCGGTTTGGTATTTCAGCCATGCCTCCATTTGGTATTTCAGCCATGCCTCGGTCTGATATTTCAGCCACGCCCCCGTTTGGTATTTCAACCACGCCTCCGTTTGGTATTTCAGCCACGCCTCCGTTTGGTATTTCAGCCACGCCCCCGTTTGGTATCTCAGCAACGCCTCCGTTTGGTATTTCAGCCACGCCTCCGTTTGGTATTTCAGCCACGCCTCCATTTGGTATTTCAGCCACGCCCCCGTTTGGTATCTCAGCCACGCCTCCGTTTGGTATTTCAGCCACGCCTCCGTTTGGTATTTCAGCCATGCCTCGGTTTGGCATCTCAGCCACGCCTCCGTTTGGTATCGCAGCCACGCCTCGGCTTGGTATTTCTGCCACGCCTCGGTTTGGTATCTCATCCATGCCTCGGTTTGGTATCTCATCCATGCCTCGGTTTGGTATCTCATCCATGCCTCGGCTTGGTATCGCAGCCACGCCTCAGCTTGGTATTTCAGCCACACCTCCGTTTGGTATTTCTGCCACGCCTCGGCCTGGTATCTCAGCCACGCCTCAGTTTGGTATTTCAGCCACGCCTCCGTTTGGTATTTCAGCCACGCCTCAGCTTGGTATTTCAGCCACGACTCGGATTGGTATTTCAGCCACGTCTGGGATTGGTATTTCAGCCACGTCTCGGTTTGGTATTTCAGCCACGCCTCCATTTGGTATCTCAGCCACGCCTCGGTTTGGTATTTCAGCCACGCCTCGGTTTGGTATTTCAGCCTTGCCACGGTTTGGTATTTCAGCCACGCCTCGGTTTGGTATTTCAGCCACGCCCCGGTTTGGTATTTCAGCCTTGCCACGGTTTGGTATTTCAGCCACGCCTTGGTTTGGTATTTCAGCCACGTCTCGGATTGATATTTCAGCCATGACTCGGTTTGGTACTTCAGCCATTACTCGGTTTGGTATTTCAGCCACGCCTCGGTTTGGTATCTCAGCCACGCCTCGGTTTGATATTTCAGCCATGCCTCGGCTTGGTATTTCATCCACGCCTCGGTTTGGCATCTCAGCCACGCCTCAATTTGGTATCACAGCCATACCTCGGTTTGGTATCTCATCCACGCCTCGGTTTGGTATCTCAGCCACGTCTCGGTATGGCATCTCAGCCACGCCTCAGTTTGGTATCACAGCCATACCTCGGTTTGGTATCTCATCCACGCCTCGGTTTGGTATTTCAGCCACGCCTCGGTTTGATATTTCAGCCACGCCTCGGTTTGGTATTTCAGCCACGCCACCATTTGGTATCTCAGCCACGCCTCGGTTTGGTATCTCAGCCACGCCTCCGTTTGGTATCACAGCCATACCTCGGTTTGGTATCTCATCCAGGCCTCGGTTTGGTATCTCAGTAACGCCTCGGCTTGGCATCTCAGCCACGCCTCCGTTTGGTATCACAGCCATACCTCGGTTTGGTATCTCATCCACGCCTCGGTTTGGTATTTCAGCCACGCCTCGGTTTGGTATTTCAGCCACGCCTCCGTTTGGTATTTCAGCCACGCCTCCATTTGGTATTTCAGCCACGCCTCCGTTTGGTATTTCAGCCACGCCTCCGTTTGGTATTTCAGCCACGCCTGCATTTGGTATTTCAGCCACGCCTCCATTTGGTATTTCAGCAACGCCACAGTTTGGTATTTCAGCCAGGCCTCCGTTTGGTATTTCAGCCACGCCCTGGTTTGGTATTTCAGCCACGCCCTGGTTTGGTATTCAGCCGCGCCTCCGTTTGGTCGCTCAGGCATGCCTCGGTTTGGTATCTCAGCCACCCCTCCGTTTGGTATCTCAGCCACGCCTCTGTTTGGTATTTCAGCCACGCCTCGGTTTGGTATCTCATCCATGCCTCGGCTTGGTATCGCAGCCACGCTTCGGCTTGGTATTTCAGCCACGCCTCGGTTTGGTATTTCAGCGATGCCTCGGTTTGTTATTTCAGCCACACCTCCGTTTGGTATTTCTGCCACACCTCAGCTTGTTATTTCAGCCACGCCTCCATTTGGTATCTCAGCCATGCCTCAGTTTCGTATTTCAGCCACGCCTTGGTTTGATATTTCAGCCACGCTTCGGTTTCGTATCTCAGCCATGCCTCCGTTTGGTATTTTAGCCACGCCTCGGTTTGGTATCTCAGCCACGTCTTGGTTTGGTATTTCAGCCAAGCCTCGGCGTGCCTTTCAGCCACGCCTCCGTTTGGTATCTCAGCCACGCCTCGTTTTGGTATCTCAGCCACACCTCGGTTTGGTATCTCAGCCATGCCTTCGTTTGGTATCTCCGCCACGCCCCGGTTTGGTATTTCAGCGACGCCTCGGTTTGGTATTTCAGCCATGCCTCCATTTGGTATTTCAGCCATGCCTCGGTCTGGTATTTCAGCCACGCCCCCGTTTGGTATTTCAACCACGCCTCCGTTTGGTATTTCAGCCACGCCTCCGTTTGGTATTTCAGCCACGCCCCCGTTTGGTATCTCAGCCACGCCTCCGTTTGGTATTTCAGCCACGCCTCCGTTTGGTATTTCAGCCACGCCTCCATTTGGTATTTCAGCCACGCCCCCGTTTGGTATCTCAGCCACGCCTCCGTTTGGTATTTCAGCCACGCGTCCGTTTGGTATTTCAGCCATGCCTCGGCTTGGTATTTCAGCCACGCCTCCGTTTGGTATTTCAGCCATGCCTCGGTTTGGCATCTCAGCCACGCCTCCGTTTGGTATCTCATCCATGCCTCGGCCTGGTATCGCAGCCACGCCTCGGCTTGGTATTTCTGCCACGCCTCGGTTTGGTATCTCATCCATGCCTCGGTTTGGTATCGCAGCCACGCCTCAGCTTGGTATTTCAGCCACACCTCCGTTTGGTATTTCTGCCACGCCTCGGCCTGGTATCTCAGCCACGCCTCAGTTTGGTATTTCAGCCACGCCTCCGTTTGGTATTTCAGCCACGCCTCAGCTTGGTATTTCAGCCACGACTCGGATTGGTATTTCAGCCACGTCTCGGTTTGGTATTTCAGCCACGCCTCCATTTGGTATCTCAGCCACGCCTCGGTTTGGTATTTCAGCCACGCCTCGGTTTGGTATTTCAGCCACGTCTCGGTTTGGTATTTCAGCCATGCCTCCATTTGGTATCTCAGCCACGCCTCGGTTTGGTATTTCAGCCACGCCCCGGTTTGGTATTTCAGCCTTGCCACGGTTTGGTATTTCAGCCACGCCTCGGTTTGGTATTTCAGCCACGCCCCAGTTTGGTATTTCAGCCTTGCCACGGTTTGGTATTTCAGCCACGCCTCGGTTTGGTATTTCAGCCACGTCTCGGATTGATATTTCAGCCATACCTCGGTTTGGTATCTCATCCACGCCTCGGTTTGGTATTTCAGCCACGCCTCGATTTGGTATTTCAGCCACGCCTCGGTTTGGTATCTCAGCCACGCCTCGGTTTGGTATCTCAGCCACGCCTCCGTTTGGTATCACAGCCATACCTCGGTTTGGTATCTTATCTACGCCTCGGTTTGGTATCTCAGTAACGCCTCGGCTTGGCATCTCAGCCACGCCTCCGTTTGGTATCACAGCCATACCTCGGTTTGGTATCTCATCCACGCCTCGGTTTGGTATTTCAGCCACGCCTCGGTTTGGTATTTCAGCCACGCCTCCGTTTGGTATTTCAGCCACGCCTCCGTTTGGTATTTCAGCCATGCCTCGGTTTGGCATCTCAGCCACGCCTCCGTTTGGTATCTCATCCATGCCTCGGCTTGGTATCGCAGCCACGCCTCGGCTTGGTATTTCTGCCACGCCTCGGTTTGGTATCTCATCCATGCCTCGGTTTGGTATCTCATCCATGCCTCGGTTTGGTATCTCATCCATGCCTCGGCTTGGTATCGCAGCCACGCCTCAGCTTGGTATTTCAGCCACACCTCCGTTTGGTATTTCTGCCACGCCTCGGCCTGGTATCTCAGCCACGCCTCAGTTTGGTATTTCAGCCACGTCTCGGATTGATATTTCAGCCATACCTCGGTTTGGTATCTCATCCACGCCTCGGTTTGGTATTTCAGCCACGCCTCGATTTGGTATTTCAGCCACGCCTCGGTTTGGTATCTCAGCCACGCCTCGGTTTGGTATCTCAGCCACGCCTCCGTTTGGTATCACAGCCATACCTCGGTTTGGTATCTTATCCACGCCTCGGTTTGGTATCTCAGTAACGCCTCGGCTTGGCATCTCAGCCACGCCTCCGTTTGGTATCACAGCCATACCTCGGTTTGGTATCTCATCCACGCCTCGGTTTGGTATTTCAGCCACGCCTCGGTTTGGTATTTCAGCCACGCCTCCGTTTGGTATTTCAGCCACGCCTCCGTTTGGTATCTCAGCCACGCCCCGGTTTGGTATCTCAGCCATGCCTCCATTTGGTATTTCAGCCACACCTCCTTTTGGTATCTCAGCCATGCCTCCATTTGGTATTTCAGCCATGCCTCCATTTGGTATTTCAGCCACGCCTCCGTTTGATATCTAAGCCACGCCTCGGCTTGGTATTTCAGCCACGCCTCCGTTTGGCATCTCAGCCACGCCTCCGTTTGGTATCACAGCCATACCTCGATTTGGTATCTCAGCCACACCTCGGTTTGGTATCTCAGCCATGCCTCCGTTTGGTATCTCAGCCACGCCTCCGTTTGGTATCACAGCCATACCTCGATTTGGTATCTCAGCCACGCCTCGGTTTGGCATCTAAGCCATGCCTCCGTTTGGTATCTCAGCCACGCCTCGGTTTGGCATCTCAGCCATGCCTCCGATTGGTATTTCAGCCTCGCCTCGGTTTGGCATCTCAGCCACGTCTCCGTTTGGTATCTCATCCATGCCTCGGCTGGGTATCGCAGCCACGGCTCGGCTTGGTATTTCAGCCACGCCTCGGTTTGGTATTTCAGCCACGCCTCGGTTTGGTATTTCTGCCACGCCTCGGTTTGGAATCTGAGCGACGCCTCGGTTTGGTATTTCAGCCATGCCTCCATTTGGTATTTCAGCCATGCCTCGGTCTGGTATTTCAGCCACGCCCCCGTTTGGTATTTCAACCACGCCTCCGTTTGGTATTTCAGCCACGCCTCCGTTTGGTATTTCAGCCACGCCCCCGTTTGGTATCTCAGCCACGCCTCCGTTTGGTATTTCAGCCACGCCTCCGTTTGGTATTTCAGCCACGCCTCCATTTGGTATTTCAGCCACGCCCCCGTTTGGTATCTCAGCCAGGCCTCCGTTTGGTATTTCAGCCACGCCTCCGTTTGGTATTTTAGCCATGCCTCGGCTTGGTATTTCAGCCACTCCTCCGTTTGGTATTTCAGCCATGCCTCGGTTTGGCATCTCAGCCACGCCTCCGTTTGGTATCTCATCCATGCCTCGGCTTGGTATCGCAGCCACGCCTCGGCTTGGTATTTCTGCCACGCCTCGGTTTGGTATCTCATCCATGCCTCGGTTTGGTATCTCATCCATGCCTCGGTTTGGTATCTCATCCATGCCTCGGCTTGGTATCGCAGCCACGCCTCAGCTTGGTATTTCAGCCACACCTCCGTTTGGTATTTCTGCCACGCCTCGGCCTGGTATCTCAGCCACGCCTCAGTTTGGTATTTCAGCCACGTCTCGGATTGATATTTCAGCCATACCTCGGTTTGGTATCTCATCCACGCCTCGGTTTGGTATTTCAGCCACGCCTCAATTTGGTATTTCAGCCACGCCTCGGTTTGGTATCTCAGCCACGCCTCGGTTTGGTATCTCAGCCACGCCTCCGTTTGGTATCACAGCCATACCTCGGTTTGGTATCTTATCCACGCCTCGGTTTGGTATCTCAGTAACGCCTCGGCTTGGCATCTCAGCCACGCCTCCGTTTGGTATCACAGCCATACCTCGGTTTGGTATCTCATCCACGCCTCGGTTTGGTATTTCAGCCACGCCTCGGTTTGGTATTTCAGCCACGCCTCCGTTTGGTATTTCAGCCACGCCTCCGTTTGGTATCTCAGCCACGCCCCGGTTTGGTATCTCAGCCATGCCTCCATTTGGTATTTCAGCCACACCTCCTTTTGGTATCTCAGCCATGCCTCCATTTGGTATTTCAGCCATGCCTCCATTTGGTATTTCAGCCACGCCTCCGTTTGATATCTAAGCCACGCCTCGGCTTGGTATTTCAGCCACGCCTCCGTTTGGCATCTCAGCCACGCCTCCGTTTGGTATCACAGCCATACCTCGATTTGGTATCTCAGCCACACCTCGGTTTGGTATCTCAGCCATGCCTCCGTTTGGTATCTCAGCCACGCCTCCGTTTGGTATCACAGCCATACCTCGATTTGGTATCTCAGCCACGCCTCGGTTTGGCATCTAAGCCATGCCTCCGTTTGGTATCTCAGCCACGCCTCGGTTTGGCATCTCAGCCATGCCTCCGATTGGTATTTCAGCCTCGCCTCGGTTTGGCATCTCAGCCACGTCTCCGTTTGGTATCTCATCCATGCCTCGGCTGGGTATCGCAGCCACGGCTCGGCTTGGTATTTCAGCCACGCCTCGGTTTGGTATTTCAGCCACGCCTCGGTTTGGTATTTCTGCCACGCCTCGGTTTGGAATCTGAGCGATGCCTCGGTTTGGTATTTCAGCCACACCTCCGTTTGGTATTTCTGCCACACCTCAGCTTGTTATTTCAGCCACGCCTCCATTTGGTATCTCAGCCATGCCTCAGTTTCGTATTTCAGCCACACCTCGGTTTGGTATCTCAGCCACGCCTCGGTTTGTTATCTCAGCCACGCTTCGGTTTCGTATCTCAGCCATGCCTCCGTTTGGTATTTTAGCCACGCCTCGGTTTGGTATCTCAGCCACGTCTTGGTTTGGTATTTCAGCCAAGCCTCGGCGTGCCTTTCAGCCACGCCTCCGTTTGGTATCTCAGCCACGCCTCGTTTTGGTATCTCAGCCAGACCTCGGTTTGGTATCTCAGCCATGCCTTCGTTTGGTATCTCCGCCACGCCCCGGTTTGGTATTTCAGCCACGCCTCGGTTTGGTATTTCAGCCATGCCTTCGTTTGGTATCTCCGACACGCCCCGGTTTGGTATTTCAGCGACGCCTCGGTTTGGTATTTCAGCCATGCCTCCATTTGGTATTTCAGCCATGCCTCGGTCTGGTATTTCAGCCACGCCCCCGTTTGGTATTTCAACCACGCCTCCGTTTGGTATTTCAGCCACGCCTCCGTTTGGTATTTCAGCCACGCCCCCGTTTGGTATCTCAGCCACGCCTCCGTTTGGTATTTCAGCCACGCCTCCGTTTGGTATTTCAGCCACGCCTCCATTTGGTATTTCAGCCACGCCCCCGTTTGGTATCTCAGCCAGGCCTCCGTTTGGTATTTCAGCCACGCCTCCGTTTGGTATTTTAGCCATGCCTCGGCTTGGTATTTCAGCCACTCCTCCGTTTGGTATTTCAGCCATGCCTCGGTTTGGCATCTCAGCCACGCCTCCGTTTGGTATCTCATCCATGCCTCGGCTTGGTATCGCAGCCACGCCTCGGCTTGGTATTTCTGCCACGCCTCGGTTTGGTATCTCATCCATTCCTCGGTTTGGTATCTCATCCATGCCTCGGTTTGGTATCTCATCCATGCCTCGGCTTGGTATCGCAGCCACGCCTCAGCTTGGTATTTCAGCCACACCTCCGTTTGGTATTTCTGCCACGCCTCGGCCTGGTATCTCAGCCATGCCTCAGTTTGGTATTTCAGCCACGCCTCCGTTTGGTATTTCAGCCACGCCTCAGCTTGGTATTTCAGCCACGACTCGGATTGGTATTTCAGCCACGTCTCGGTTTGGTATTTCAGCCACGCCTCCATTTGATATCTCAGCCACGCCTCGGTTTGGTATTTCAGCCACGCCTCCGTTTGGTATCTCAGCCACGCCCCGGTTTGGTATCTCAGCCATGCCTCCATTTGGTATTTCAGCCACACCTCCGTTTGGTATCTCAGCCATGCCTCCATTTGGTATTTCAGCCATGCCTCCATTTGGTATTTCAGCCACGCCTCCGTTTGATATCTAAGCCACGCCTCGGCTTGGTATTTCAGCCACGCCTCCGTTTGGCATCTCAGCCACGCCTCCGTTTGGTATCACAGCCATACCTCGATTTGGTATCTCAGCTACGCCTCGGTTTGGTATCTCAGCCATGCCTCCGTTTGGTATCTCAGCCACGCCTCCGTTTGGTATCACAGCCATACCTCGATTTGGTATCTCAGCCACGCCTCGGTTTGGCATCTAAGCCATGCCTCCGTTTGGTATCTCAGCCACGCCTCGGTTTGGCATCTCAGCCATGCCTCCGATTGATATTTCAGCCTCGCCTCGGTTTGGCATCTCAGCCACGTCTCCGTTTGGTATCTCATCCATGCCTCGGCTGGGTATCGCAGCCACGCCTCGGCTTGGTATTTCAGCCACGCCTCGGTTTGGTATTTCAGCCACGCCTCCGTTTGGTATTTCTGCCACGCCTCGGTTTGGAATCTGAGCGATGCCTCGGTTTGGTATTTCAGCCACACCTCCGTTTGGTATTTCTGCCACACCTCAGCTTGTTATTTCAGCCACGCCTCCATTTGGTATCTCAGCCATGCCTCAGTTTCGTATTTCAGCCACACCTCGGTTTGGTATCTCAGCCACGCCTCGGTTTGTTATCTCAGCCACGCTTCGGTTTCGTATCTCAGCCATGCCTCCGTTTGGTATTTTAGCCACGCCTCGGTTTGGTATCTCAGCCACGTCTTGGTTTGGTATTTCAGCCAAGCCTCGGCGTGCCTTTCAGCCACACCTCCGTTTGGTATCTCAGCCACACCTCGGTTTGGTATCTCAGCCATGCCTTCGTTTGGTATCTCCGCCACGCCCCGGTTTGGTATTTCAGCCACGCCTCGGTTTGGTATTTCAGCCATGCCTTCGTTTGGTATCTCCGACACGGCCCGGTTTGGTATTTCAGCGACGCCTCGGTTTGGTATTTCAGCCATGCCTCCATTTGGTATTTCAGCCATGCCTCGGTCTGGTATTTCAGCCACGCCCCCGTTTGGTATTTCAACCACGCCTCCTTTTGGTATTTCAGCCACGCCTCCATTTGGTATTTCAGCCACGCCCCCGTTTGGTATCTCAGCCACGCCTCCGTTTGGTATTTCAGCCACGCCTCTGTTTGGTATTTCAGCCACGCCTCCATTTGGTATTTCAGCCACGCCCCCGTTTGGTATCTCAGCCAGGCCTCCGTTTGGTATTTCAGCCACGCCTCCGTTTGGTATTTTAGCCATGCCTCGGCTTGGTATTTCAGCCAATCCTCCGTTTGGTATTTCAGCCATGCCTCGGTTTGGCATCTCAGCCACGCCTCCGTTTGGTATCTCATCCATGCCTCGGCTTGGTATCGCAGCCACGCCTCGGCTTGGTATTTCTGCCACGCCTCGGTTTGGTATCTCATCCATGCCTCGGTTTGGTATCTCATCCATGCCTCGGTTTGGTATCTCATCCATGCCTCGGCTTGGTATCGCAGCCACGCCTCAGCTTGGTATTTCAGCCACACCTCCGTTTGGTATTTCTGCCACGCCTCGGCCTGGTATCTCAGCCACGCCTCAGTTTGGTATTTCAGCCACGCCTCCGTTTGGTATTTCAGCCACGCCTCAGCTTGGTATTTCAGCCACGACTCGGATTGGTATTTCAGCCACGTCTCGGTTTGGTATTTCAGCCACGCCTCCATTTGATATCTCAGCCACGCCTCGGTTTGGTATTTCAGCCACGCCCCGGTTTGGTATTTCAGCCTTGCCACGGTTTGGTATTTCAGCCACGCCTTGGTTTGGTATTTCAGCCACGCCCCGGTTTGGTATTTCAGCCTTGCCACGGTTTGGTATTTCAGCCACGCCTCGGTTTGGTATTTCAGCCACGTCTCGGATTGATATTTCAGCCATGACTCGGTTTGGTATTTCAGCCATTACTCGGTTTGGTATTTCAGCCACGCCTCGGTTTGGTATCTCAGCCACGCCTCGGTTTGATATTTCAGCCATGCCTCGGCTTGGTATTTCAGCCACGCCTTGGTTTGGCATCTCAGCCACGCCTCGGTGTGGTATCTCAGCCACGCCTCGGTTTGATATTTCAGCCATGCCTCGGTTTGGTATCTCAGCCACGCCTCGGTATGGCATCTCAGCCACGCCTCAGTTTGGTATCACAGCCATACCTCGGTTTGGTATCTCATCCATGCCTCGGTTTGGTATTTCAGCCACGCCTCGATTTGGTATTTCAGCAACGCCTCGGTTTGGTATTTCAGCCACGCCTCGGTTTGGTATTTCAGCCACGCCACCATTTGGTATCTCAGCCACGCCTCGGTTTGGTATTTCAAGCACGCCTCGGTTTGGTATCTCAGCCACGCCTCCGTTTGGTATCACAGCCATACCTCGGTTTGGTATCTCATCCACGCCTCGGTTTGGTATCTCAGTAACGCCTCGGCTTGGCATCTCAGCCACGCCTCCGTTTGGTATCACAGCCATACCTCGGTTTGGTATCTCATCCACGCCTCGGTTTGGTATTTCAGCCACGCCTCGGTTTGGTATTTCAGCCACGCCTCCGTTTGGTATTTCAGCCACGCCTCCGTTTGGTTTTTCAGCCACGCCTCCGTTTGGTATTTCAGCCACGCCTCCATTTGGTATTTCAGCAATGCCCCAGTTTGGTATTTCAGCCAGGCCTCCGTTTGGTATTTCAGCCACGCCCTGGTTTGGTATTTCAGCCACGCCCTGGTTTGGTATTCAGCCGCGCCTCCGTTTGGTAGCTCAGCCACGCCTCTGTTTGGTATTTCAGCCACGCCTCGGTTTGGTATCTCAGCCACGCCTCGGTTTGATATTTCAGCCATGCCTCGGCTTGGTATTTCAGCCACGCCTCGGTTTGGCATCTCAGCCACGCCTCAATTTGGTATCACAGCCATACCTCGGTTTGGTATCTCATTCACGCCTCGGTTTGGTATCTCAGCCATGCCTCGGTATGGCATCTCAGCCACGCCTCCGTTTGGTATCACAGCCATACCTCGGTTTGGTATCTCATCCACGCCTCGGTTTGGTATTTCAGCCACGCCTCGATTTGGTATTTCAGCCACGCCTCGGTTTGGTATTTCAGCCACGCCTCGGTTTGGTATTTCAGCCACGCCTCGCTTTGGTATTTCAGCCACGCCTCGGTTTGGTATTTCAGCCACGCCACCATTTGGTATCTCATCCATGCCTCGGCTTGGTATCGCAGCCACGCCTCAGCTTGGTATTTCTGCCACGCCTCGGTTTGGTATTTCAGCCACGCCTCGGTTTGGTATTTCTGCCACGCCTCGGTTTGGAATCTGAGCGATGCCTCGGTTTGGTATTTCAGCCACACCTCCGTTTGGTATTTCTGCCACACCTCAGCTTGTTATTTCAGCCACGCCTCCATTTGGTATCTCAGCCATGCCTCAGTTTCGTATTTCAGCCACACCTCGGTTTGGTATCTCAGCCACGCCTCGGTTTGTTATCTCAGCCACGCTTCGGTTTCGTATCTCAGCCATGCCTCCGTTTGGTATTTTAGCCACGCCTCGGTTTGGTATCTCAGCCACGTCTTGGTTTGGTATTTCAGCCAAGCCTCGGCGTGCCTTTCAGCCACACCTCCGTTTGGTATCTCAGCCACGCCTCGTTTTGGTATCTCAGCCACACCTCGGTTTGGTATCTCAGCCATGCCTTCGTTTGGTATCTCCGCCACGCCCCGGTTTGGTATTTCAGCCACGCCTCGGTTTGGTATTTCAGCCATGCCTTCGTTTGGTATCTCCGACACGCCCCGGTTTGGTATTTCAGCGACGCCTCGGTTTGGTATTTCAGCCATGCCTCCATTTGGTATTTCAGCCATGCCTCGGTCTGGTATTTCAGCCACGCCCCCGTTTGGTATTTCAACCACGCCTCCGTTTGGTATTTCAGCCACGCCTCCGTTTGGTATTTCAGCCACGCCCCCGTTTGGTATCTCAGCCACGCCTCCGTTTGGTATTTCAGCCACGCCTCCGTTTGGTATTTCAGCCACGCCTCCATTTGGTATTTCAGCCACGCCCCCGTTTGGTATCTCAGCCAGGCCTCCGTTTGGTATTTCAGCCACGCCTCCGTTTGGTATTTTAGCCATGCCTCGGCTTGGTATTTCAGCCACTCCTCCGTTTGGTATTTCAGCCACGCCTCGGTTTGGTATTTCAGCCACGCCACCATTTGGTATCTCAGCCACGCCTCGGTTTGGTATTTCAAGCACGCCTCGGTTTGGTATCTCAGCCACGCCTCCGTTTGGTATCACAGCCATACCTCGGTTTGGTATCTCATCCACGCCTCGGTTTGGTATCTCAGTAACGCCTCGGCTTGGCATCTCAGCCACGCCTCCGTTTGGTATCACAGCCATACCTCGGTTTGGTATCTCATCCACGCCTCGGTTTGGTATTTCAGCCACGCCTCGGTTTGGTATTTCAGCCACGCCTCGGTTTGGTATTTCAGCCACGCCTCGCTTTGGTATTTCAGCCACGCCTCGGTTTGGTATTTCAGCCACGCCACCATTTGGTATTTCAGCCACGCCCCCGTTTGGTATCTCAGCCAGGCCTCCGTTTGGTATTTCAGCCACGCCTCCGTTTGGTATTTTAGCCATGCCTCGGCTTGGTATTTCAGCCACTCCTCCGTTTGGTATTTCAGCCACGCCTCGGTTTGGTATTTCAGCCACGCCTCGGTTTGGTATTTCAGCCATGCCTTCGTTTGGTATCTCCGACACGCCCCGGTTTGGTATTTCAGCGACGCCTCGGTTTGGTATTTCAGCCATGCCTCCATTTGGTATTTCAGCCATGCCTCGGTCTGGTATTTCAGCCACGCCCCCGTTTGGTATTTCAACCACGCCTCCGTTTGGTATTTCAGCCACGCCTCCGTTTGGTATTTCAGCCACGCCCCCGTTTGGTATCTCAGCCACGCCCCCGTTTGGTATCTCAGCCAGGCCTCCGTTTGGTATTTCAGCCACGCCTCCGTTTGGTATTTTAGCCATGCCTCGGCTTGGTATTTCAGCCACTCCTCCGTTTGGTATTTCAGCCATGCCTCGGTTTGGCATCTCAGCCACGCCTCCGTTTGGTATCTCATCCATGCCTCGGCTTGGTATCGCAGCCACGCCTCGGTTTGGTATCTCATCCATGCCTCGGTTTGGTATCTCATCCATGCCTCGGTTTGGTATCTCATCCATGCCTCGGCTTGGTATCGCAGCCACGCCTCAGCTTGGTATTTCAGCCACACCTCCGTTTGGTATTTCTGCCACGCCTCGGCCTGGTATCTCAGCCACGCCTCAGTTTGGTATTTCAGCCACGCCTCCGTTTGGTATTTCAGCCACGACTCGGATTGGTATTTCAGCCACGTCTCGGTTTGGTATTTCAGCCACGCCTCCATTTGATATCTCAGCCACGCCTCGGTTTGGTATTTCAGCCACGCCCCGGTTTGGTATTTCAGCCTTGCCACGGTTTGGTATTTCAGCCACGCCTCGGTTTGGTATTTCAGCCACGTCTCGGATTGATATTTCAGCCATGACTCGGTTTGGTATTTCAGCCATTACTCGGTTTGGTATTTCAGCCACGCCTCGGTTTGGTATCTCAGCCACGCCTCGGTTTGATATTTCAGCCATGCCTCGGCTTGGTATTTCAGCCACGCCTTGGTTTGGCATCTCAGCCACGCCTCGGTTTGGTATCTCAGCCACGCCTCGGTTTGATATTTCAGCCATGCCTCGGTTTGGTATCTCAGCCACGCCTCGGTATGGCATCTCAGCCACGCCTCAGTTTGGTATCACAGCCATACCTCGGTTTGGTATCTCATCCACGCCTCGGTTTGGTATTTCAGCCACGCCTCGATTTGGTATTTCAGCAACGCCTCGGTTTGGTATTTCAGCTACGCCTCGGTTTGGTATTTCAGCCACGCCACCATTTGGTATCTCAGCCACGCCTCGGTTTGGTATTTCAAGCACGCCTCGGTTTGGTATCTCAGCCACGCCTCCGTTTGGTATCACAGCCATACCTCGGTTTGGTATCTCATCCACGCCTCGGTTTGGTATCTCAGTAACGCCTCGGCTTGGCATCTCAGCCACGCCTCCGTTTGGTATCACAGCCATACCTCGGTTTGGTATCTCATCCACGCCTCGGTTTGGTATTTCAGCCACGCCTCGGTTTGGTATTTCAGCCACGCCTCCGTTTGGTATTTCAGCCACGCCTCCGTTTGGTTTTTCAGCCACGCCTCCGTTTGGTATTTCTGCCACGCCTCGGTTTGGAATCTGAGCGATGCCTCGGTTTGGTATTTCAGCCACACCTCCGTTTGGTATTTCTGCCACACCTCAGCTTGTTATTTCAGCCACGCCTCCATTTGGTATCTCAGCCATGCCTCAGTTTCGTATTTCAGCCACACCTCGGTTTGGTATCTCAGCCACGCCTCGGTTTGTTATCTCAGCCACGCTTCGGTTTCGTATCTCAGCCATGCCTCCGTTTGGTATTTTAGCCACGCCTCGGTTTGGTATCTCAGCCACGTCTTGGTTTGGTATTTCAGCCAAGCCTCGGCGTGCCTTTCAGCCACACCTCCGTTTGGTATCTCAGCCACGCCTCGTTTTGGTATCTCAGCCACACCTCGGTTTGGTATCTCAGCCATGCCTTCGTTTGGTATCTCCGCCACGCCCCGGTTTGGTATTTCAGCCACGCCTCGGTTTGGTATTTCAGCCATGCCTTCGTTTGGTATCTCCGACACGCCCCGGTTTGGTATTTCAGCGACGCCTCGGTTTGGTATTTCAGCCATGCCTCCATTTGGTATTTCAGCCATGCCTCGGTCTGGTATTTCAGCCACGCCCCCGTTTGGTATTTCAACCACGCCTCCGTTTGGTATTTCAGCCACGCCTCCGTTTGGTATTTCAGCCACGCCCCCGTTTGGTATCTCAGCCACGCCTCCGTTTGGTATTTCAGCCACGCCTCCGTTTGGTATTTCAGCCACGCCTCCATTTGGTATTTCAGCCACGCCCCCGTTTGGTATCTCAGCCAGGCCTCCGTTTGGTATTTCAGCCACGCCTCCGTTTGGTATTTTAGCCATGCCTCGGCTTGGTATTTCAGCCACTCCTCCGTTTGGTATTTCAGCCACGCCTCGGTTTGGTATTTCAGCCACGCCACCATTTGGTATCTCAGCCACGCCTCGGTTTGGTATTTCAAGCACGCCTCGGTTTGGTATCTCAGCCACGCCTCCGTTTGGTATCACAGCCATACCTCGGTTTGGTATCTCATCCACGCCTCGGTTTGGTATCTCAGTAACGCCTCGGCTTGGCATCTCAGCCACGCCTCCGTTTGGTATCACAGCCATACCTCGGTTTGGTATCTCATCCACGCCTCGGTTTGGTATTTCAGCCACGCCTCGGTTTGGTATTTCAGCCACGCCTCGCTTTGGTATTTCAGCCACGCCTCGGTTTGGTATTTCAGCCACGCCACCATTTGGTATTTCAGCCACGCCCCCGTTTGGTATCTCAGCCAGGCCTCCGTTTGGTATTTCAGCCACGCCTCCGTTTGGTATTTTAGCCATGCCTCGGCTTGGTATTTCAGCCACTCCTCCGTTTGGTATTTCAGCCACGCCTCGGTTTGGTATTTCAGCCACGCCTCGGTTTGGTATTTCAGCCATGCCTTCGTTTGGTATCTCCGACACGCCCCGGTTTGGTATTTCAGCGACGCCTCGGTTTGGTATTTCAGCCATGCCTCCATTTGGTATTTCAGCCATGCCTCGGTCTGGTATTTCAGCCACGCCCCCGTTTGGTATTTCAACCACGCCTCCGTTTGGTATTTCAGCCACGCCTCCGTTTGGTATTTCAGCCACGCCCCCGTTTGGTATCTCAGCCACGCCCCCGTTTGGTATCTCAGCCAGGCCTCCGTTTGGTATTTCAGCCACGCCTCCGTTTGGTATTTTAGCCATGCCTCGGCTTGGTATTTCAGCCACTCCTCCGTTTGGTATTTCAGCCATGCCTCGGTTTGGCATCTCAGCCACGCCTCCGTTTGGTATCTCATCCATGCCTCGGCTTGGTATCGCAGCCACGCCTCGGCTTGGTATTTCTGCCACGCCTCGGTTTGGTATCTCATCCATGCCTCGGTTTGGTATCTCATCCATGCCTCGGTTTGGTATCTCATCCATGCCTCGGCTTGGTATCGCAGCCACGCCTCAGCTTGGTATTTCAGCCACACCTCCGTTTGGTATTTCTGCCACGCCTCGGCCTGGTATCTCAGCCACGCCTCAGTTTGGTATTTCAGCCACGCCTCCGTTTGGTATTTCAGCCACGACTCGGATTGGTATTTCAGCCACGTCTCGGTTTGGTATTTCAGCCACGCCTCCATTTGATATCTCAGCCACGCCTCGGTTTGGTATTTCAGCCACGCCCCGGTTTGGTATTTCAGCCTTGCCACGGTTTGGTATTTCAGCCACGCCTCGGTTTGGTATTTCAGCCACGTCTCGGATTGATATTTCAGCCATGACTCGGTTTGGTATTTCAGCCATTACTCGGTTTGGTATTTCAGCCACGCCTCGGTTTGGTATCTCAGCCACGCCTCGGTTTGATATTTCAGCCATGCCTCGGCTTGGTATTTCAGCCACGCCTTGGTTTGGCATCTCAGCCACGCCTCGGTTTGGTATCTCAGCCACGCCTCGGTTTGATATTTCAGCCATGCCTCGGTTTGGTATCTCAGCCACGCCTCGGTATGGCATCTCAGCCACGCCTCAGTTTGGTATCACAGCCATACCTCGGTTTGGTATCTCATCCACGCCTCGGTTTGGTATTTCAGCCACGCCTCGATTTGGTATTTCAGCAACGCCTCGGTTTGGTATTTCAGCTACGCCTCGGTTTGGTATTTCAGCCACGCCACCATTTGGTATCTCAGCCACGCCTCGGTTTGGTATTTCAAGCACGCCTCGGTTTGGTATCTCAGCCACGCCTCCGTTTGGTATCACAGCCATACCTCGGTTTGGTATCTCATCCACGCCTCGGTTTGGTATCTCAGTAACGCCTCGGCTTGGCATCTCAGCCACGCCTCCGTTTGGTATCACAGCCATACCTCGGTTTGGTATCTCATCCACGCCTCGGTTTGGTATTTCAGCCACGCCTCGGTTTGGTATTTCAGCCACGCCTCCGTTTGGTATTTCAGCCACGCCTCCGTTTGGTTTTTCAGCCACGCCTCCGTTTGGTATTTCAGCCACGCCTCCATTTGGTATTTCAGCAATGCCCCAGTTTGGTATTTCAGCCAGGCCTCCGTTTGGTATTTCAGCCACGCCCTGGTTTGGTATTTCAGCCACGCCCTGGTTTGGTATTCAGCCGCGCCTCCGTTTGGTAGCTCAGGCATGCCTCGGTTTGGTATCTCAGCCACCCCTCCGTTTGGTATCTCAGCCACGCCTCTGTTTGGTATTTCAGCCACGCCTCGGTTTGGTATCTCAGCCACGCCTCGGTTTGATATTTCAGCCATGCCTCGGCTTGGTATTTCAGCCACGCCTCGGTTTGGCATCTCAGCCACGCCTCAATTTGGTATCACAGCCATACCTCGGTTTGGTATCTCATTCACGCCTCGGTTTGGTATCTCAGCCACGCCTCGGTATGGCATCTCAGCCACGCCTCCGTTTGGTATCACAGCCATACCTCGGTTTGGTATCTCATCCACGCCTCGGTTTGGTATTTCAGCCACGCCTCGGTTTGGTATTTCAGCCACGCCTCGCTTTGGTATTTCAGCCACGCCTCGGTTTGGTATTTCAGCCACGCCACCATTTGGTATCTCATCCATGCCTCGGCTTGGTATCGCAGCCACGCCTCAGCTTGGTATTTCTGCCACGCCTCAGTTTGGTATTTCAGCCACGCCTCGGTTTGGTATTTCTGCCACGCCTCGGTTTGGAATCTGAGCGATGCCTCGGTTTGATATTTCAGCCACACCTCCGTTTGGTATTTCTGCCACACCTCAGCTTGTTATTTCAGCCACGCCTCCATTTGGTATCTCAGCCATGCCACGGTTTGGTATTTCAGCCACGCCTCGGTTTGGTATTTCAGCCACGCCTCGGTTTGGTATTTCAGCCACGTCTCGGATTGATATTTCAGCCATGACTCGGTTTGGTATTTCAGCCATTACTCGGTTTGGTATTTCAGCCACGCCTCGGTTTGGTATCTCAGCCACGCCTCGGTTTGATATTTCAGCCATGCCTAGGCTTGGTATTTCAGCCACGCCTCGGTTTGGCATCTCAGCCACGCCTCGGTTTGGTATCTCAACCACGCCTCGGTTTGATATTTCAGCCATGCCTCGGTTTGGTATCTCAGCCACGCCTCGGTTTGGTATCACAGCCATACCTCGGTTTGGTATCTCATCCACGCCTCGGTTTGGTATTTCAGCCACGCCTCGATTTGGTATTTCAGCAACGCCTCGGTTTGGTATTTCAGCCACGCCTCGGTTTGGTATTTCAGCCACGCCACCATTTGGTATCTCAGCCATACCTCGGTTTGGTATCTCATCCACGCCTCGGTTTGGTATCTCAGTAACGCCTCGGCTTGGCATCTCAGCCACGCCTCCGTTTGGTATCACAGCCATACCTCGGTTTGGTATCTCATCCACGCCTCGGTTTGGTATTTCAGCCACGCCTCGGTTTGGTATTTCAGCCACGCCTCCGTTTGGTATTTCAGCCACGCCTCCGTTTGGTATTTCAGCCACGCCTCCGTTTGGTATTTCAGCCACGCCTCCATTTGGTATTTCAGCAATGCCCCAGTTTGGTATTTCAGCCAGGCCTCCGTTTGGTATTTCAGCCACGCCCTGGTTTGGTATTTCAGCCACGCCCTGGTTTGGTATTCAGCCGCGCCTCCGTTTGGTAGCTCAGGCATGCCTCGGTTTGGTATCTCAGCCACCCCTCCGTTTGGTATCTCAGCCACGCCTCTGTTTGGTATTTCAGCCACGCCTCGGTTTGGTATCTCAGCCACGCCTCGGTTTGATATTTCAGCCATGCCTCGGCTTGGTATTTCAGCCACGCCTCGGTTTGGCATCTCAGCCACGCCTCAATTTGGTATCACAGCCATACCTCGGTTTGGTATCTCATTCACGCCTCGGTTTGGTATCTCAGCCACGCCTCGGTATGGCATCTCAGCCACGCCTCCGTTTGGTATCACAGCCATACCTCCGTTTGGTAGCTCAGGCATGCCTCGGTTTGGTATCTCAGCCACCCCTCCGTTTGGTATCTCAGCCACGCCTCTGTTTGGTATTTCAGCCACGCCTCGATTTGGTATTTCAGCCACGCCTCGGTTTGGTATTTCAGCCACGCCTCGGTTTGGTATTTCAGCCACGCCTCGCTTTGGTATTTCAGCCACGCCTCGGTTTGGTATTTCAGCCACGCCACCATTTGGTATCTCATCCATGCCTCGGCTTGGTATTGCAGCCACGCCTCGGCTTGGTATTTCTGCCACGCCTCGGTTTGGTATTTCAGCCACGCCTCGGTTTGGTATTTCTGCCACGCCTCGGTTTGGAATCTGAGCGATGCCTCGGTTTGGTATTTCAGCCACACCTCCGTTTGGTATTTCTGCCACACCTCAGCTTGTTATTTCAGCCACGCCTCCATTTGCTATCTCAGCCATGCCTCAGTTTCGTATTTCAGCCACACCTCCGTTTGGTATTTCTGCCACACCTCAGCTTGTTATTTCAGCCACGCCTCCATTTGGTATCTCAGCCATGCCTCAGTTTCGTATTTCAGCCACGCCTCCGTTTGTTATTTCAGCCACGATTCGGTTTCGTATCTCAGCCATGCCTCCGTTTGGTATTTTAGCCACGCCTCGGTTTGGTATCTCAGCCACGTCTTGGTTTGGTATTTCAGCCAAGCCTCGGCGTGCCTTTCAGCCACGCCTCCGTTTGGTATCTCAGCCACGCCTCGTTTTGGTATCTCAGCCATGCCTTCGTTTGGTATCTCCGCCACGCCCCGGTTTGGTATTTCAGCCACGCCTCGGTTTGGTATTTCAGCCATGCCTTCGTTTTGTACCTCCGCCACGCCCCGGTTTGGTATTTCAGCGACGCCTCGGTTTGGTATTTCAGCCATGCCTCCATTTGGTATTTCAGCCATGCCTTGGTCTGGTATTTCAGCCACGCCTCCGTTTCGTATTTCAGCCACGCCTCCATTTGGTATTTCAGCCACGCCCCCGTTTGGTATCTCAGCCACGCCTCCGTTTGGTATTTCAGCCACGCCTCCGTTTGGTATTTCAGCCATGCCTCGGCTTGGTATTTCAGCCACGCCTCCGTTTGGTATTTCAGCCATGCCTCGGTTTGGCATCTCAGCCACGCCTCCGTTTGGTATCTCATCCATGCCTCGGCTTGGTATCGCAGCCACGCCTCGGCTTGGTATTTCTGCCACGCCTCGGTTTGGTATCTCATCCATGCCTCGGTTTGGTATCTCATCCATGCCTCGGTTAGGTATCTCATCCATGCCTCGGCTTGGTATCGCAGCCACGCCTCAGCTTGGTATTTCAGCCACACCTCCGTTTGGTATTTCTGCCACGCCTCGGCCTGGTATCTCAGCCACGCCTCAGTTTGGTATTTCAGCCACGCCTCCGTTTGGTATTTCAGCCACGCCTCAGCTTGGTATTTCAGCCACGACTCGGATTGGTATTTCAGCCACGTCTCGGTTTGGTATTTCAGCCACGCCTCCATTTGGTATCTCAGCCACGCCTCGGTTTGGTATTTCAGCCACGTCTCGGTTTGGTATTTCAGCCACGCCTCGGTTTGGTATTTCAGCCACGTCTCGGTTTGGTATTTCAGCCATGCTTCCATTTGGTATCTCAGCCACGCCTCGGTTTGGTATTTCAGCCACGCTCCGGTTTGGTATTTCAGCCTTGCCACGGTTTGGTATCTCATCCATGCCTCGGCTTGGTATCGCAGCCACGCCTCAGCTTGGTAGTTCAGCCACACCTCCGTTTGGTATTTCTGCCACGCCTCGGCCTGGTATCTCAGCCACGCCTCAGTTTGGTATTTCAGCCACGCCTCCGTTTGGTATTTCAGCCACGCCTCAGCTTGGTATTTCAGCCACGCCTCCGTTTGGTATTTCAGCCACGACTCGGATTGGTATTTCAGCCACGTCTCGGTTTGGTATTTCAGCCACGCCTCCATTTGGTATCTCAGCCACGCCTCGGTTTGGTATTTCAGCCACGTCTCGGTTTGGTATTTCAGCCACGCCTCAGCTTGGTATTTCAGCCACGACTCGGATTGGTATTTCAGCCACGTCTCGGTTTGGTATTTCAGCCATGCCTCCATTTGGTATCTCAGCCACGCCTCGGTTTGGTATTTCAGCGACGCTCCGGTTTGGTATTTCAGCCTTGCCACGGTTTGGTATTTCAGCCACGCCTCGGTTTGGTATTTCAGCCACGCCCCGGTTTGGTATTTCAGCCTTGCCACGGTTTGGTATTTCAGCCACGCCTCGGTTTGGTATTTCAGCCACGTCTCGGATTGATATTTCAGCCATGACTCGGTTTGGTATTTCAGCCACTACTCGGTTTGGTATTTCAGCCACGCCTCGGTTTGGTATTTCAGCCACGCCTCGGTTTGGTATCTCAGCCACGCCTCGGTTTGATATTTCAGCCACGTCTCGGTTTGGTATTTCAGCCACGCCTCGGTTTGGTATTTCAGCCACGCCTCGGTTTGGTATCTCATCCACGCCTCGGTTTGGTATCTCAGCCACGCCTCGGTATGGCATCTCAGCCAGGCCTCCGTTTGGTATCACAGCCATACCTCGGTTTGGTATCTCATCCACGCCTCGGTTTGGTATTTCAGCCACGCCTCGATTTGGTATTTCAGCCACGCCTCGGTTTGGTATTTCAGCCACGCCTCGGTTTGGTATTTCAGCCACGCCACCATTTGGTATCTCAGCCACGCCTCGGTTTGGTATCTCAGCCACGCCCCCGTTTGGTATCACAGCCATACCTCGGTTTGGTATCTCAGCCACGCCTCGGTTTGATATTTCAGCCATGCCTCGGCTTGGTATTTCAGCCACGCCTTGGTTTGGCATCTCAGCCACGCCTCGGTTTGGTATCTCAGCCACGCCTCGGTTTGATATTTCAGCCATGCCTCGGTTTGGTATCTCAGCCACGCCTCGGTATGGCATCTCAGTCACGCCTCAGTTTGGTATCACAGCCATACCTCGGTTTGGTATCTCATCCACGCCTCGGTTTGGTATTTCAGCCACGCCTCGATTTGGTATTTCAGCAACGCCTCGGTTTGGTATTTCAGCCACGCCTCGGTTTGGTATTTCAGCCACGCCACCATTTGGTATCTCAGCCACGCCTCGGTTTGGTATTTCAAGCACGCCTCGGTTTGGTATCTCAGCCACGCCTCCGTTTGGTATCACAGCCATACCTCGGTTCGGTATCTCATCCACGCCTCGGTTTGGTATCTCAGTAACGCCTCGGCTTGGCATCTCAGCCACGCCTCCGTTTGGTATCACAGCCATACCTCGGTTTGGTATCTCATCCACGCCTCGGTTTGGTATTTCAGCCACGCCTCGGTTTGGTATTTCAGCCACGCCTCCGTTTGGTATTTCAGCCATGCCTCCGTTTGGTTTTTCAGCCACGCCTCCGTTTGGTATTTCAGCCACGCCTCCATTTGGTATTTCAGCAATGCCCCAGTTTGGTATTTCAGCCAGGCCTCCGTTTGGTATTTCAGCCACGCCCTGGTTTGGTATTTCAGCCACGCCCTGGTTTGGTATTCAGCCGCGCCTCGGTTTGGTAGCTCAGGCATGCCTCTGTTTGGTATTTCAGCCACGCCTCGGTTTGGTATCTCAGCCACGCCTCGGTTTGATATTTCAGCCATGCCTCGGCTTGGTATTTCAGCCACGCCTCGGTTTGGCATCTCAGCCACGCCTCAATTTGGTATCACAGCCATACCTCGGTTTGGTATCTCATTCACGCCTCGGTTTGGTATCTCAGCCACGCCTCGGTATGGCATCTCAGCCACGCCTCCGTTTGGTATCACAGCCATACCTCGGTTTGGTATCTCATCCACGCCTCGGTTTGGTATTTCAGCCACGCCTCGATTTGGTATTTCAGCCACGCCTCGGTTTGGTATTTCAGCCACGCCTCGGTTTGGTATTTCAGCCACGCCTCGCTTTGGTATTTCAGCCACGCCTCGGTTTGGTATTTCAGCCACACCACCATTTGGTATCTCATCCATGCCTCGGCTTGGTATCGCAGCCACGCCTCAGCTTGGTATTTCTGCCACGCCTCGGTTTGGTATTTCAGCCACGCCTCGGTTTGGTATTTCTGCCACGCCTCGGTTTGGAATCTGAGCGATGCCTCGGTTTGGTATTTCAGCCACACCTCCGTTTGGTATTTCTGCCACACCTCAGCTTGTTATTTCAGCCACGCCTCCATTTGGTATCTCAGCCATGCCACGGTTTGGTATTTCAGCCACGCCTCGGTTTGGTATTTCAGCCACGCCTCGGTTTGGTATTTCTGCCACGTCTCGGATTGATATTTCAGCCATGACTCGGTTTGGTATTTCAGCCATTACTCGGTTTGGTATTTCAGCCACGCCTCGGTTTGGTATCTCAGCCACGCCTCGGTTTGATATTTCAGCCATGCCTAGGCTTGGTATTTCAGCCACGCCTCGGTTTGGCATCTCAGCCACGCCTCGGTTTGGTATCTCAACCACGCCTCGGTTTGATATTTCAGCCATGCCTCGGTTTGGTATCTCAGCCACGCCTCGGTATGGCATCTCAGCCACGCCTCAGTTTGGTATCACAGCCATACCTCGGTTTGGTATCTCATCCACGCCTCGGTTTGGTATTTCAGCCACGCCTCGATTTGGTATTTCAGCAACGCCTCGGTTTGGTATTTCAGCCACGCCTCGGTTTGGTATTTCAGCCACGCCACCATTTGGTATCTCAGCCATACCTCGGTTTGGTATCTCAGCCACGCCTCAGTTTGGTATCACAGCCATACCTCGGTTTGGTATCTCATCCACGCCTCGGTTTGGTATTTCAGCCACGTCTCGGTTTGGTATTTCAGCCACGCCTCGGTTTGGTATTTCAGCCACGTCTCGGTTTGGTATTTCAGCCATGCTTCCATTTGGTATCTCAGCCACGCCTCGGTTTGGTATTTCAGCCACGCTCCGGTTTGGTATTTCAGCCTTGCCACGGTTTGGTATCTCATCCATGCCTCGGCTTGGTATCGCAGCCACGCCTCAGCTTGGTAGTTCAGCCACACCTCCGTTTGGTATTTCTGCCACGCCTCGGCCTGGTATCTCAGCCACGCCTCAGTTTGGTATTTCAGCCACGCCTCCGTTTGGTATTTCAGCCACGCCTCAGCTTGGTATTTCAGCCACGCCTCCGTTTGGTATTTCAGCCACGCCTCAGCTTGGTATTTCAGCCACGCCTCCGTTTGGTATTTCAGCCACGACTCGGATTGGTATTTCAGCCACGTCTCGGTTTGGTATTTCAGCCACGCCTCCATTTGGTATCTCAGCCACGCCTCGGTTTGGTATTTCAGCCACGTCTCGGTTTGGTATTTCAGCCACGCCTCAGCTTGGTATTTCAGCCACGACTCGGATTGGTATTTCAGCCACGTCTCGGTTTGGTATTTCAGCCATGCCTCCATTTGGTATCTCAGCCACGCCTCGGTTTGGTATTTCAGCGACGCTCCGGTTTGGTATTTCAGCCTTGCCACGGTTTGGTATTTCAGCCACGCCTCGGTTTGGTATTTCAGCCACGCCCCGGTTTGGTATTTCAGCCTTGCCACGGTTTGGTATTTCAGCCACGCCTCGGTTTGGTATTTCAGCCACGTCTCGGATTGATATTTCAGCCATGACTCGGTTTGGTATTTCAGCCACTACTCGGTTTGGTATTTCAGCCACGCCTCGGTTTGGTATTTCAGCCACGCCTCGGTTTGGTATTTCAGCCACGCCTCGGTTTGGTATCTCATCCACGCCTCGGTTTGGTATCTCAGCCACGCCTCGGTATGGCATCTCAGCCAGGCCTCCGTTTGGTATCACAGCCATACCTCGGTTTGGTATCTCATCCACGCCTCGGTTTGGTATTTCAGCCACGCCTCGATTTGGTATTTCAGCCACGCCTCGGTTTGGTATTTCAGCCACGCCTCGGTTTGGTATTTCAGCCACGCCACCATTTGGTATCTCAGCCACGCCTCGGTTTGGTATCTCAGCCACGCCCCCGTTTGGTATCACAGCCATACCTCGGTTTGGTATCTCAGCCACGCCTCGGTTTGATATTTCAGCCATGCCTCGGCTTGGTATTTCAGCCACGCCTTGGTTTGGCATCTCAGCCACGCCTCGGTTTGGTATCTCAGCCACGCCTCGGTTTGATATTTCAGCCATGCATCGGTTTGGTATCTCAGCCACGCCTCGGTATGGCATCTCAGTCACGCCTCAGTTTGGTATCACAGCCATACCTCGGTTTGGTATCTCATCCACGCCTCGGTTTGGTATTTCAGCCACGCCTCGATTTGGTATTTCAGCAACGCCTCGGTTTGGTATTTCAGCCACGCCTCGGTTTGGTATTTCAGCCACGCCACCATTTGGTATCTCAGCCACGCCTCGGTTTGGTATTTCAAGCACGCCTCGGTTTGGTATCTCAGCCACGCCTCCATTTGGTATCACAGCCATACCTCGGTTTGGTATCTCATCCACGCCTCGGTTTGGTATCTCAGTAACGCCTCGGCTTGGCATCTCAGCCACGCCTCCGTTTGGTATCACAGCCATACCTCGGTTTGGTATCTCATCCACGCCTCGGTTTGGTATTTCAGCCACGCCTCGGTTTGGTATTTCAGCCACGCCTCCGTTTGGTATTTCAGCCACGCCTCCGTTTGGTTTTTCAGCCACGCCTCCGTTTGGTATTTCAGCCACGCCTCCATTTGGTATTTCAGCAATGCCCCAGTTTGGTATTTCAGCCAGGCCTCCGTTTGGTATTTCAGCCACGCCCTGGTTTGGTATTTCAGCCACGCCCTGGTTTGGTATTCAGCCGCGCCTCCGTTTGGTAGCTCAGGCATGCCTCGGTTTGGTATCTCAGCCACCCCTCCGTTTGGTATCTCAGCCACGCCTCTGTTTGGTATTTCAGCCACGCCTCGGTTTGGTATCTCAGCCACGCCTCGGTTTGATATTTCAGCCATGCCTCGGCTTGGTATTTCAGCCACGCCTCGGTTTGGCATCTCAGCCACGCCTCAATTTGGTATCACAGCCATACCTCGGTTTGGTATCTCATTCACGCCTCGGTTTGGTATCTCAGCCACGCCTCGGTATGGCATCTCAGCCACGCCTCCGTTTGGTATCACAGCCATACCTCGGTTTGGTATCTCATCCACGCCTCGGTTTGGTATTTCAGCCACGCCTCGATTTGGTATTTCAGCCACGCCTCGGTTTGGTATTTCAGCCACGCCTCGGTTTGGTATTTCAGCCACGCCTCGCTTTGGTATTTCAGCCACGCCTCGGTTTGGTATTTCAGCCACACCACCATTTGGTATCTCATCCATGCCTCGGCTTGGTATCGCAGCCACGCCTCAGCTTGGTATTTCTGCCACGCCTCGGTTTGGTATTTCAGCCACGCCTCGGTTTGGTATTTCTGCCACGCCTCGGTTTGGAATCTGAGCGATGCCTCGGTTTGGTATTTCAGCCACACCTCCGTTTGGTATTTCTGCCACACCTCAGCTTGTTATTTCAGCCACGCCTCCATTTGGTATCTCAGCCATGCCACGGTTTGGTATTTCAGCCACGCCTCGGTTTGGTATTTCAGCCACGCCTCGGTTTGGTATTTCAGCCACGTCTCGGATTGATATTTCAGCCATGACTCGGTTTGGTATTTCAGCCATTACTCGGTTTGGTATTTCAGCCACGCCTCGGTTTGGTATCTCAGCCACGCCTCGGTTTGATATTTCAGCCATGCCTAGGCTTGGTATTTCAGCCACGCCTCGGTTTGGCATCTCAGCCACGCCTCGGTTTGGTATCTCAACCACGCCTCGGTTTGATATTTCAGCCATGCCTCGGTTTGGTATCTCAGCCACGCCTCGGTATGGCATCTCAGCCACGCCTCAGTTTGGTATCACAGCCATACCTCGGTTTGGTATCTCATCCACGCCTCGGTTTGGTATTTCAGCCACGCCTCGATTTGGTATTTCAGCAACGCCTCGGTTTGGTATTTCAGCCACGCCTCGGTTTGGTATTTCAGCCACGCCACCATTTGGTATCTCAGCCATACCTCGGTTTGGTATCTCATCCACGCCTCGGTTTGGTATCTCAGTAACGCCTCGGCTTGGCATATCAGCCACGCCTCCGTTTGGTATCACAGCCATACCTCGGTTTGGTATCTCATCCACGCCTCGGTTTGGTATTTCAGCCACGCCTCGGTTTGGTATTTCAGCCACGCCTCCGTTTGGTATTTCAGCCACGCCTCCGTTTGGTATTTCAGCCACGCCTCCGTTTGGTATTTCAGCCACGCCTCCATTTGGTATTTCAGCAATGCCCCAGTTTGGTATTTCAGCCACGCCTCCGTTTGGTATTTCAGCCACGCCTCCGTTTGGTATTTCAGCCACGCCCTGGTTTGGTATTTCAGCCACGCCCTGGTTTGGTATTCAGCCGCGCCTCCGTTTGGTAGCTCAGGCATGCCTCGGTTTGGTATCTCAGCCACCCCTCCGTTTGGTATCTCAGCCACGCCTCTGTTTGGTATTTCAGCCACGCCTCGGTTTGGTATCTCAGCCACGCCTCGGTTTGATATTTCAGCCATGCCTCGGCTTGGTATTTCAGCCACGCCTCGGTTTGGCATCTCAGCCACGCCTCAATTTGGTATCACAGCCATACCTCGGTTTGGTATCTCATTCACGCCTCGGTTTGGTATCTCAGCCACGCCTCGGTATGGCATCTCAGCCACGCCTCCGTTTGGTATCACAGCCATACCTCGGTTTGGTATCTCATCCACGCCTCGGTTTGGTATTTCAGCCACGCCTCGGTTTGGTATTTCAGCCACGCCTCGCTTTGGTATTTCAGCCACGCCTCGGTTTGGTATTTCAGCCACGCCACCATTTGGTATCTCATCCATGCCTCGGCTTGGTATCGCAGCCACGCCTCAGCTTGGTATTTCAGCCACGCCTCGGTTTGGTATTTCAGCCACGCCACCATTTGGTATCTCAGCCACGCCTCGGTTTGGTATTTCAAGCACGCCTCGGTTTGGTATCTCAGCCACGCCTCCGTTTGGTATCACAGCCATACCTCGGTTTGGTATGTCATCCACGCCTCGGTTTGGTATCTCAGTAACGCCTCGGCTTGGCATCTCAGCCACGCCTCCGTTTGGTATCACAGCCATACCTCGGTTTGGTATCTCATCCACGCCTCGGTTTGGTATTTCAGCCACGCCTCGGTTTGGTATTTCAGCCACGCCTCCGTTTGGTATTTCAGCCACGCCTCCGTTTGGTTTTTCAGCCACGCCTCCGTTTGGTATTTCAGCCACGCCTCCATTTGGTATTTCAGCAATGCCCCAGTTTGGTATTTCAGCCAGGCCTCCGTTTGGTATTTCAGCCACGCCCTGGTTTGGTATTTCAGCCACGCCCTGGTTTGGTATTCAGCCGCGCCTCCGTTTGGTAGCTCAGGCATGCCTCGGTTTGGTATCTCAGCCACCCCTCCGTTTGGTATCTCAGCCACGCCTCTGTTTGGTATTTCAGCCACGCCTCGGTTTGGTATCTCAGCCACGCCTCGGTTTGATATTTCAGCCATGCCTCGGCTTGGTATTTCAGCCACGCCTCAGTTTGGCATCTCAGCCACGCCTCAATTTGGTATCACAGCCATACCTCGGTTTGGTATCTCATTCACGCCTCGGTTTGGTATCTCAGCCACGCCTCGGTATGGCATCTCAGCCACGCCTCCGTTTGGTATCACAGCCATACCTCGGTTTGGTATCTCATCCACGCCTCGGTTTGGTATTTCAGCCACGCCTCGATTTGGTATTTCAGCCACGCCTCGGTTTGGTATTTGAGCCACGCCTCGGTTTGGTATTTCAGCCACGCCTCGCTTTGGTATTTCAGCCACGCCTCGGTTTGGTATTTCAGCCACGCCACCATTTGGTATCTCATCCATGCCTCGGCTTGGTATCGCAGCCACGCCTCAGCTTGGTATTTCTGCCACGCCTCGGTTTGGTATTTCAGCCACGCCTCGGTTTGGAATCTGAGCGATGCCTCGGTTTGGTATTTCAGCCACACCTCCGTTTGGTATTTCTGCCACACCTCAGCTTGTTATTTCAGCCACGCCTCCATTTGGTATCTCAGCCATGCCACGGTTTGGTATTTCAGCCACGCCTCGGTTTGGAATCTGAGCGATGCCTCGGTTTGGTATTTCAGCCACACCTCCGTTTGGTATTTCTGCCACACCTCAGCTTGTTATTTCAGCCACGCCTCCATTTGGTATCTCAGCCATGCCACGGTTTGGTATTTCAGCCACGCCTCGGTTTGGTATTTCAGCCACGCCTCGGTTTGGTACTTCAGCCACGTCTCGGATTGATATTTCAGCCATGACTCGGTTTGGTATTTCAGCCATTACTCGGTTTGGTATTTCAGCCACGCCTCGGTTTGGTATCTCAGCCACGCCTCGGTTTGATATTTCAGCCATGCCTAGGCTTGGTATTTCAGCCACGCCTCGGTTTGGCATCTCAGCCACGCCTCGGTTTGGTATCTCAACCACGCCTCGGTTTGATATTTCAGCCATGCCTCGGTTTGGTATCTCAGCCACGCCTCGGTATGGCATCTCAGCCACGCCTCAGTTTGGTATCACAGCCATACCTCGGTTTGGTATCTCATCCACGCCTCGGTTTGGTATTTCAGCCACGCCTCGATTTGGTATTTCAGCAACGCCTCGGTTTGGTATTTCAGCCACGCCTCGGTTTGGTATTTCAGCCACGCCACCATTTGGTATCTCAGCCATACCTCGGTTTGGTATCTCATCCACGCCTCGGTTTGGTATCTCAGTAACGCCTCGGCTTGGCATCTCAGCCACGCCTCCGTTTGGTATCACAGCCATACCTCGGTTTGGTATCTCATCCACGCCTCGGATTGGTATTTCAGCCACGCCTCGGTTTGGTATTTCAGCCACGCCTCCGTTTGGTATTTCAGCCACGCCTCCGTTTGGTATTTCAGCCACGCCTCCGTTTGGTATTTCAGCCACGCCTCCATTTGGTATTTCAGCAATGCCCCAGTTTGGTATTTCAGCCACGCCTCCGTTTGGTATTTCAGCCACGCCTCCGTTTGGTATTTCAGCCACGCCCTGGTTTGGTATTTCAGCCACGCCCTGGTTTGGTATTCAGCCGCGCCTCCGTTTGGTAGCTCAGGCATGCCTCGGTTTGGTATCTCAGCCACCCCTCCGTTTGGTATCTCAGCCACGCCTCTGTTTGGTATTTCAGCCACGCCTCGGTTTGGTATCTCAGCCACGCCTCGGTTTGATATTTCAGCCATGCCTCGGCTTGGTATTTCAGCCACGCCTCGGTTTGGCATCTCAGCCACGCCTCAATTTGGTATCACAGCCATACCTCGGTTTGGTATCTCATTCACGCCTCGGTTTGGTATCTCAGCCACGCCTCGGTATGGCATCTCAGCCACGCCTCCGTTTGGTATCACAGCCATACCTCCGTTTGGTAGCTCAGGCATGCCTCGGTTTGGTATCTCAGCCACCCCTCCGTTTGGTATCTCAGCCACGCCTCTGTTTGGTATTTCAGCCACGCCTCGATTTGGTATTTCAGCCACGCCTCGCTTTGGTATTTCAGCCACGCCTCGGTTTGGTATTTCAGCCACGCCACCATTTGGTATCTCATCCATGCCTCGGCTTGGTATCGCAGCCACGCCTCGGCTTGGTATTTCTGCCACGCCTCGGTTTGGTATTTCAGCCACGCCTCGGTTTGGTATTTCTGCCACGCCTCGGTTTGGAATCTGAGCGATGCCTCGGTTTGGTATTTCAGCCACACCTCCGTTTGGTATTTCTGCCACACCTCAGCTTGTTATTTCAGCCACGCCTCCATTTGGTATCTCAGCCATGCCTCAGTTTCGTATTTCAGCCACACCTCCGTTTGGTATTTCTGCCACACCTCAGCTTGTTATTTCAGCCACGCCTCCATTTGGTATCTCAGCCATGCCTCAGTTTCGTATTTCAGCCACGCCTCGGTTTGTTATTTCAGCCACGATTCGGTTTCGTATCTCAGCCATGCCTCCGTTTGGTATTTTAGCCACGCCTCGGTTTGGTATCTCAGCCACGTCTTGGTTTGGTATTTCAGCCAAGCCTCGGCGTGCCTTTCAGCCACGCCTCCGTTTGGTATCTCAGCCACGCCTCGTTTTGGTATCTCAGCCATGCCTTCGTTTGGTATCTCCGCCACGCCCCGGTTTGGTATTTCAGCCACGCCTCGGTTTGGTATTTCAGCCATGCCTTCGTTTTGTATCTCCGCCACGCCCCGGTTTGGTATTTCAGCGACGCCTCGGTTTGGTATTTCAGCCATGCCTCCATTTGGTATTTCAGCCATGCCTTGGTCTGGTATTTCAGCCACGCCTCCGTTTCGTATTTCAGCCACGCCTCCATTTGGTATTTCAGCCACGCCCCCGTTTGGTATCTCAGCCACGCCTCCGTTTGGTATTTCAGCCACGCCTCCGTTTGGTATTTCAGCCATGCCTCGGCTTGGTATTTCAGCCACGCCTCCGTTTGGTATTTCAGCCATGCCTCGGTTTGGCATCTCAGCCACGCCTCCGTTTGGTATCTCATCCATGCCTCGGCTTGGTATCGCAGCCACGCCTCGGCATGGTATTTCTGCCACGCCTCGGTTTGGTATCTCATCCATGCCTCGGTTTGGTATCTCATCCATGCCTCGGTTAGGTATCTCATCCATGCCTCGGCTTGGTATCGCAGCCACGCCTCAGCTTGGTATTTCAGCCACACCTCCGTTTGGTATTTCTGCCACGCCTCGGCCTGGTATCTCAGCCACGCCTCAGTTTGGTATTTCAGCCACGCCTCCGTTTGGTATTTCAGCCACGCCTCAGCTTGGTATTTCAGCCACGACTCGGATTGGTATTTCAGCCACGTCTCGGTTTGGTATTTCAGCCACGCCTCCATTTGGTATCTCAGCCACGCCTCGGTTTGGTATTTCAGCCACGTCTCGGTTTGGTATTTCAGCCACGCCTCGGTTTGGTATTTCAGCCACGTCTCGGTTTGGTATTTCAGCCATGCTTCCATTTGGTATCTCAGCCACGCCTCGGTTTGGTATTTCAGCCACGCTCCGGTTTGGTATTTCAGCCTTGCCACGGTTTGGTATCTCATCCATGCCTCGGCTTGGTATCGCAGCCACGCCTCAGCTTGGTAGTTCAGCCACACCTCCGTTTGGTATTTCTGCCACGCCTCGGCCTGGTATCTCAGCCACGCCTCAGTTTGGTATTTCAGCCACGCCTCCGGTTGGTATTTCAGCCACGCCTCAGCTTGGTATTTCAGCCACGCCTCCGTTTGGTATTTCAGCCACGCCTCAGCTTGGTATTTCAGCCACGCCTCCGTTTGGTATTTCAGCCACGACTCGGATTGGTATTTCAGCCACGTCTCGGTTTGGTATTTCAGCCACGCCTCCATTTGGTATCTCAGCCACGCCTCGGTTTGGTATTTCAGCCACGTCTCGGTTTGGTATTTCAGCCACGCCTCAGCTTGGTATTTCAGCCACGACTCGGATTGGTATTTCAGCCACGTCTCGGTTTGGTATTTCAGCCATGCCTCCATTTGGTATCTCAGCCACGCCTCGGTTTGGTATTTCAGCGACGCTCCGGTTTGGTATTTCAGCCTTGCCACGGTTTGGTATTTCAGCCACGCCTCGGTTTGGTATTTCAGCCACGCCCCGGTTTGGTATTTCAGCCTTGCCACGGTTTGGTATTTCATCCACGCCTCGGTTTGGTATTTCAGCCACGTCTCGGATTGATATTTCAGCCATGACTCGGTTTGGTATTTCAGCCACTACTCGGTTTGGTATTTCAGCCACGCCTCGGTTTGGTATTTCAGCCACGCCTCGGTTTGGTATCTCAGCCACGCCTCGGTTTGATATTTCAGCCACGTCTCGGTTTGGTATTTCAGCCACGCCTCGGTTTGGTATTTCAGCCACGCCTCGGTTTGGTATCTCATTCACGCCTCGGTTTGGTATCTCAGCCACGCCTCGGTATGGCATCTCAGCCAGGCCTCCGTTTGGTATCACAGCCATACCTCGGTTTGGTATCTCATCCACGCCTCGGTTTGGTATTTCAGCCACGCCTCGATTTGGTATTTCAGCCACGCCTCGGTTTGGTATTTCAGCCACGCCACCATTTGGTATCTCAGCCACGCCTCGGTTTGGTATCTCAGCCACGCCCCCGTTTGGTATCACAGCCATACCTCGGTTTGGTATCTCATCTACGCCTCGGTTTGGTATCTCAGTAACGCCTCGGCTTGGCATCTCAGCCACTCCTCCGTTTGGTATCACAGCCATACCTCGGTTTAGTATCTCATCCACGCCTCGGTTTGGTATTTCAGCCACGCCTCGGTTTGGTATTTCAGCCACGCCTCCGTTTGGTATTTCAGCCACGCCTCCGTTTGGTATTTCAGCCACGCCTCCATTTGGTATTTCAGCCACGCCTCCATTTGGTATTTCAGCAACGCCCCAGTTTGGTATTTCAGCCAGGCCTCCGTTTGGTATTTCAGCCACGCCCTGGTTGGGTATTTCAGCCACGCCCTGGTTTGGTATTCAGCCGCGCCTCCGTTTGGTATCTCAGCCACCCCTCCGTTTGGTATCTCAGCCACGCCTCTGTTTGGTATTTCAGCCACGCCTCGGTTTGGTATCTCAGCCACGCCTTGGTTTGATATTTCAGCCATGCCTCGGCTTGGTATTTCAGCCACGCCTCGGTTTGGCATCTCAGCCACTCCTCAATTTGGTATCACAGCCATACCTCGGTTTGGTATCTCATCCACGCCTCGGTTTGGTATCTCAGCCACGCCTCGGTATGGCATCTAAGCCACGCCTCAATTTGGTATCACAGCCATACCTCGGTTTGGTATCTCATCCACGCCTCGGTTTGGTATCTCATCCACGCCTCGGTTTGGTATCTCAGCCACGCCTCGGTATGGCATCTCAGCCACGCCTCCGTTTGGTATCACAGCCATACCTCGGTTTGGTATCTCATCCACGCCTCGGTTTGGTATTTCAGCCACGCCTCGATTTGGTATTTCAGCCACGCCTCGGTTTGGTATTTCAGCCACGCCTCGGTTTGGTATTTCAGCCACGCCACCATTTGGTATCTCAGCCACGCCTCCGTTTGGTATCACAGCCATACCTCGGTTTGGTATCTCATCCACGCCTCGGTTTGGTATCTCAGTAACGCCTAGGCTAGGCATCTCAGCCACGCCTCTGTTTGGTATCACAGCCATACCTCGGTTTGGTATCTCATCCACGCCTCGGTTTGGTATTTCAGCCACGCCTCGGTTTGGTATTTCAGCCACGCCTCCGTTTGGTATTTCAGCCACGCCTCCATTTGGTATTTCAGCCACGCCTCCGTTTGGTATTTCAGCCACGCCTCCATTTGGTATTTCAGCCACGCCTCCATTTGGTATTTCAGCAACGCCCAAGTTTGGTATTTCAGCCACACCCTGGTTTGGTATTTCAGCCACGCCTCGGTTTGGTATCTCAGCCACGCCTCGGGTTGATATTTCAGCCATGCCTCGGCCTGGTATTTCAGCCACGCCTCGGTTTGGCATCTCAGCCACGCCTCAATTTGGTATCACAGCCATACCTCGGTTTGGTATCTCATCCACGCCTCGGTTTGGTATCTCAGCCACGCCTCGGTATGGCATCTCAGCCACGCCTCCGTTTGGTATCACAGCCATACCTCGGTTTGGTATCTCATCCACGCCTCGGTTTGGTATTTCAGCCACGCCTCGATTTGGTATTTCAGCCACGCCTCGGTTTGGTATTTCAGCCACGCCACCATTTGGTATCTCAGCCACGCCTCGGTTTGGTATCTCAGCCACGCCTCCGTTTGGTATCACAGCCATACCTCGGTTTGGTATCTCATCCACGCCTCGGTTTGGTATCTCAGTAACGCCTCGGCTTGGCATCTCAGCCACGCCTCCGTTTGGTATCACAGCCATACCTCGGTTTGGTATCTCATCCACGCCTCGGTTTGGTATTTCAGCCACGCCTCGGTTTGGTATTTCAGCCACGCCTCCGTTTGGTATTTCAGCCACGCCTCCATTTGGTATTTCAGCTAGGCCTCCGTTTGGTATTTCAGCCACGCCTCCGTTTGGTATTTCAGCCACGCCTCCATTTGGTATTTCAGCAACGCCCCAGTTTGGTATTTCAGCCACGCCTCCATTTGGTATTTCAGCCACGCCTCCGTTTGGTATTTCAGCCACGCCCTGGTTTGGTATTTCAGCCACGCCCTGGTTTGGTATTCAGCCGCGCCTCCGTTTGCTAGCTCAGGCATGCCTCGGTTTGGTATCTCAGCCACCCCTCCGTTTGGTATCTCAGCCACGCCTCTGTTTGGTATTTCAGCCACGCCTCGGTTTGGTATCTCAGCCACGCCTCGGTTTGATATTTCAGCCATGCCTCGGTTTGGTATTTCAGCCACGCCTCGGTTTGGCATCTCAGCCACGCCTCAATTTGGTATCACAGCCATACCTCGGTTTGGTATCTCATCCACGCCTCGGTTTGGTATCTCAGCCACGCCTCGGTATGGCATCTAAGCCACGCCTCAATTTGGTATCACAGCCATACCTCGGTTTGGTATCTCATCCACGCCTCGGTTTGGTATTTCAGCCACGCCTCGATTTGGTATTTCAGCCACGCCTCGGTTTGGTATTTCAGCCACGCCTCGGTTTGGTATTTCAGCCACGCCACCATTTGGTATCTCAGCCACGCCTCCGTTTGGTATCACAGCCATACCTCGGTTTGGTATCTCATCCACGCCTCGGTTTGGTATCTCAGTAACGCCTAGGCTAGGCATCTCAGCCACGCCTCTGTTTGGTATCACAGCCATACCTCGGTTTGGTATCTCATCCACGCCTCGGTTTGGTATTTCAGCCACGCCTCGGTTTGGTATTTCAGCCACGCCTCCGTTTGGTATTTCAGCCACGCCTCCATTTGGTATTTCAGCCACGCCTCCGTTTGGTATTTCAGCCACGCCTCCATTTGGTATTTCAGCCACGCCTCCATTTGGTATTTCAGCAACGCCCAAGTTTGGTATTTCAGCCACACCCTGGTTTGGTATTTCAGCCACGCCTCGGTTTGGTATCTCAGCCACGCCTCGGGTTGATATTTCAGCCATGCCTCGGCCTGGTATTTCAGCCACGCCTCGGTTTGGCATCTCAGCCACGCCTCAATTTGGTATCACAGCCATACCTCGGTTTGGTATCTCATCCACGCCTCGGTTTGGTATCTCAGCCACGCCTCGGTATGGCATCTCAGCCACGCCTCCGTTTGGTATCACAGCCATACCTCGGTTTGGTATCTCATCCACGCCTCGGTTTGGTATTTCAGCCACGCCTCGATTTGGTATTTCAGCCACGCCTCGGTTTGGTATTTCAGCCACGCCACCATTTGGTATCTCAGCCACGCCTCGGTTTGGTATCTCAGCCACGCCTCCGTTTGGTATCACAGCCATACCTCGGTTTGGTATCTCATCCACGCCTCGGTTTGGTATCTCAGTAACGCCTCGGCTTGGCATCTCAGCCACGCCTCCGTTTGGTATCACAGCCATACCTCGGTTTGGTATCTCATCCACGCCTCGGTTTGGTATTTCAGCCACGCCTCGGTTTGGTATTTCAGCCACGCCTCCGTTTGGTATTTCAGCCACGCCTCCATTTGGTATTTCAGCTAGGCCTCCGTTTGGTATTTCAGCCACGCCTCCGTTTGGTATTTCAGCCACGCCTCCATTTGGTATTTCAGCAACGCCCCAGTTTGGTATTTCAGCCACGCCTCCATTTGGTATTTCAGCCACGCCTCCGTTTGGTATTTCAGCCACGCCCTGGTTTGGTATTTCAGCCACGCCCTGGTTTGGTATTCAGCCGCGCCTCCGTTTGCTAGCTCAGGCATGCCTCGGTTTGGTATCTCAGCCACCCCTCCGTTTGGTATCTCAGCCACGCCTCTGTTTGGTATTTCAGCCACGCCTCGGTTTGGTATCTCAGCCACGCCTCGGTTTGATATTTCAGCCATGCCTCGGTTTGGTATTTCAGCCACGCCTCGGTTTGGCATCTCAGCCACGCCTCAATTTGGTATCACAGCCATACCTCGGTTTGGTATCTCATCCACGCCTCGGTTTGGTATCTCAGCCACGCCTCGGTATGGCATCTAAGCCACGCCTCAATTTGGTATCACAGCCATACCTCGGTTTGGTATCTCATCCACGCCTCGGTTTGGTATTTCAGCCACGCCTCGATGTGGTATTTCAGCCACGCCTCGGTTTGGTATTTCAGCCACGCCTCGGTTTGGTATTTCAGCCACGCCTCGGTTTGGTAATTCAGCCACGCCTCGGTTTGGTATTTCAGCCACGCCTCGGTTTGGTATTTCAGCCACGCCTCGGTTTGGTATCTCAGCCACGCCTCGGTTTGGTAATTCAGCCACGCCTCGGTTTGGTATTTCAGCCACTACTCGGTTTGGTATTTCAGCCACGCCTCGGTTTGGTATTTCAGCCACGCCTCGGTTTGGTATCTCAGCCACGCCTCGGTTTGATATTTCAGCCATGCCTCGGCTTGGTATTTCAGCCACGCCTCGGTTTGGCATCTCAGCCACGCCTCAATTTGGTATCACAGCCATACCTCGGTTTGGTATCTCATCCACGCCTCGGTTTGGTATCTCAGCCACGCCTCGGTATGGCATCTCAGCCACGCCTCCGTTTGGTATCACAGCCATACCTCGGTTTGGTATCTCATCCACGCCTCGGTTTGGTATTTCAGCCACGCCTCGATTTGGTATTTCAGCCACGCCTCGGTTTGGTATTTCAGCCACGCCTCGGTTTGGTATTTCAGCCACGCCACCATTTGGTATTTCAGCAACGCCCCGGTTTGGTATCTCAGCCACGCGTCCGTTTGGGATCACAGCCATACCTCGGTTTGGTATCTCATCCACGCCTCGGTTTGGTATCTCAGTAACGCCTCGGCTTGGCATCTCAGCCACGCCTCCGTTTGGTGTCACAGCCATACCTCGGTTTGGTATCTCATCCACGCCTCGGTTTGGTATTTCAGCCACGCCTCGGTTTGGTATTTCAGCCACGCCTCCGTTTGGTATTTCAGCCACGCCTCCATTTGGTATTTCAGCCACGCATCCGTTTGGTATTTCAGCCACGCCTCATTTGGTATTTCAGCCACGCCTCCATTTGGTATTTCAGCCACGCCTCCATTTGGTATTTCAGCAACGCCCCAGTTTGGTATTTCAGCCAGGCCTCCGTTTGGTATTTCAGCCACGCCCTGGTTTGGTATTTCAGCCACGCCTCGGTTTGGTATCTCAGCCACGCCTCGGTTTGATATTTCAGCCATGCCTCGGCTTGGTATTTCAGCCACGCCTCGGTTTGGCATCTCAGCCACGCCTCAATTTGGTATCACAGCCACACCTCGGTTTGGTATCTCATCCACGCCTCGGTTTGGTATCTCAGCCACGCCTCGGTATGCCATCTCAGCCACGCCTCCGTTTGGTATCACAGCCATACCTCGGTTTGGTATCTCATCCACGCCTCGGTTTGGTATTTCAGCCACGCCTCGATTTGGTATTTCAGCCACGCCTCGGTTTGGTATTTCAGCCACGCCACCATTTGGTATCTCAGCCACGCCTCGGTTTGGTATCTCAGCCACACCTCCGTTTGGTATCACAGCCATACCTCGGTTTGGTATCTCATCCACGCCTCGGTTTGGTATCTCAGCCACGCCTCGGTTTGGTATTTCAGCCACGCCTCCGTTTGGTATTTCAGCCACGCCTCCATTTGGTATTTCAGCCAGGCCTCCGTTTGGTATTTCAGCCACGCCTCCGTTTGGTATTTCAGCCACGCCTCCATTTGGTATTTCAGCAACGCCCCAGTTTGGTATTTCAGCCACGCCTCCATTTGGTATTTCAGCCACGCCTCCGTTTGGTATTTCAGCCACGTCTCGGTTTGGTATTTCAGCCACGCCTCAGCTTGGTATTTCAGCCACGACTCGGATTGGTATTTCAGCCACGTCTCGGTTTGGTATTTCAGCCATGCCTCCATTTGGTATCTCAGCCACGCCTCGGTTTGGTATTTCAGCGACGCTCCGGTTTGGTATTTCAGCCTTGCCACGGTTTGGTATTTCAGCCACGCCTCGGTTTGGTATTTCAGCCACGCCCCGGTTTGGTATTTCAGCCTTGCCACGGTTTGGTATTTCAGCCACGCCTCGGTTTGGTATTTCAGCCACGTCTCGGATTGATATTTCAGCCATGACTCGGTTTGGTATTTCAGCCACTACTCGGTTTGGTATTTCAGCCACGCCTCGGTTTGGTATTTCAGCCACGCCTCGGTTTGGTATCTCAGCCATGCCTCGGTTTGATATTTCAGCCACGTCTCGGTTTGGTATTTCAGCCACGCCTCGGTTTGGTATTTCAGCCACGCCTCGGTTTGGTATCTCATCCACGCCTCGGTTTGGTATCTCAGCCACGCCTCGGTATGGCATCTCAGCCAGGCCTCCGTTTGGTATCACAGCCATACCTCGGTTTGGTATCTCATCCACGCCTCGGTTTGGTATTTCAGCCAAGCCTCGATTTGGTATTTCAGCCACGCCTCGGTTTGGTATTTCAGCCACGCCTCGGTTTCGTATTTCAGCCACGCCACCATTTGGTATCTCAGCCACGCCTCGGTTTGGTATCTCAGCCACGCCCCCGTTTGGTATCACAGCCATACCTCGGTTTGGTATCTCATCCACGCCTCGGTTTGGTATCTCAGTAACGCCTCGGCTTGGCATCTCAGCCACTCCTCCGTTTGGTATCACAGCCATACCTCGGTTTGGTATCTCATCCACGCCTCGGTTTGGTATTTCAGCCACGCCTCGGTTTGGTATTTCAGCCACGCCTCCGTTTGGTATTTCAGCCACGCCTCCGTTTGGTATTTCAGCCACGCCTCCATTTGGTATTTCAGCCACGCCTCCATTTGGTATTTCAGCAACGCCCCAGTTTGGTATTTCAGCCAGGCCTCCGTTTGGTATTTCAGCCACGCCCTGGTTGGGTATTTCAGCCACGCCCTGGTTTGGTATTCAGCCGCGCCTCCGTTTGGTATCTCAGCCACCCCTCCGTTTGGTATCTCAGCCACGCCTCTGTTTGGTATTTCAGCCACGCCTCGGTTTGGTATCTCAGCCACGCCTTGGTTTGATATTTCAGCCATGCCTCGGCTTGGTATTTCAGCCACGCCTCGGTTTGGCATCTCAGCCACGCCTCAATTTGGTATCACAGCCATACCTCGGTTTGGTATCTCATCCACGCCTCGGTTTGGTATCTCAGCCACGCCTCAGTATGGCATCTCAGCCACGCCTCCGTTTGGTATCACAGCCATACCTCGGTTTGGTATCTCATCCACGCCTCGGTTTGGTATTTCAGCCACGCCTCGATTTGGTATTTCAGCCACGCCTCGGTTTGGTATTTCAGCCACGCCACCATTTGGTATCTCAGCCATGCCTCGGTTTGGTATCTCAGCCACGCCTCCGTTTGGTATCACAGCCATACCTCGGTTTGGTATCTCATCCACGCCTCGGTTTGGTATCTCAGTAACGCCTCGGCTTGGCATCTCAGCCACGCCTCCGTTTGGTATCACAGCCATACCTCGGTTTGGTATCTCATCCACGCCTCGGTTTGGTATTTCAGCCACGCCTCGGTTTGGTATTTCAGCCACGCCTCCGTTTGGTATTTCAGCCACGCCTCCATTTGGTATTTCAGCCAGGCCTCCGTTTGGTATTTCAGCCACGCCTCCGTTTGGTATTTCAGCCACGCCTCCATTTGGTAATTCAGCAACGCCCCAGTTTGGTATTTCAGCCACGCCTCCATTTGGTATTTCAGCCACGCCTCTGTTTGGTATTTCAGCCACGCCCTGGTTTGGTATTTCAGCCACGCCCTGGTTTGGTATTCAGCCGCGCCTCCGTTTGGTAGCTCAGGCATGCCTCGGTTTGGTATCTCAGCCACCCCTCCGTTTGGTATCTCAGCCACGCCTCTGTTTGGTATTTCAGCCACGCCTCGGTTTGGTATCTCAGCCACGCCTTGGTTTGATATTTCAGCCATGCCTCGGCTTGGTATTTCAGCCACGCCTCGGTTTGGCATCTCAGCCACGCCTCAATTTGGTATCACAGCCATACCTCGGTTTGGTATCTCATCCACGCCTCGGTTTGGTATCTCAGCCACGCCTCGGTATGGCATCTCAGCCACGCCTCCGTTTGGTATCACAGCCATACCTCGGTTTGGTATCTCATCCACGCCTTGGTTTGGTATTTCAGCCACGCCTCGATGTGGTATTTCAGCCATGCCTCGGTTTGGTATTTCAGCCACGCCTCGGTTTGGTATTTCAGCCACGCCACCATTTGGTATCTCAGCCACGCCTCGGTTTGGTATCTCAGCCACGCCTCCGTTTGGTATCACAGCCATACCTCGGTTTGGTATCTCATCCACGCCTCGGTTTGGTATCTCAGTAACGCCTCGGCTTGGCATCTCAGCCACGCCTCCGTTTGGTATCACAGCCATACCTCGGTTTGGTATCTCATCCACGCCTCGGTTTGGTATTTCAGCCACGCCTCGATTTGGTATTTCAGCCACGCCTCGGTTTGGTATTTCAGCCACGCCACCATTTGGTATCTCAGCCACGCCTCGGTTTGGTATCTCAGCCACGCCCCCGTTTGATATCACAGCCATACCTCGGTTTGGTATCTCATCCACGCCTCGGTTTGGTATCTCAGTAACGCCTCGGCTTGGCATCTCAGCCACTCCTCCGTTTGGTATCACAGCCATACCTCGGTTTAGTATCTCATCCACGCCTCGGTTTGGTATTTCAGCCACGCCTCGGTTTGGTATTTCAGCCACGCCTCCGTTTGGTATTTCAGCCACGCCTCCGTTTGGTATTTCAGCCACGCCTCCATTTGGTATTTCAGCCACGCCTCCATTTGGTATTTCAGCAACGCCCCAGTTTGGTATTTCAGCCAGGCCTCCGTTTGGTATTTCAGCCACGCCCTGGTTTGGTATTTCAGCCACGCCCTGGTTTGGTATTCAGCCGCGCCTCCTTTTGGTAGCTCAGGCATGCCTCGGTTTGGTATCTCAGCCACCCCTCCGTTTGGTATCTCAGCCACGCCTCTGTTTGGTATTTCAGCCACGCCTCGGTTTGGTATCTCAGCCACGCCTTGGTTTGATATTTCAGCCATGCCTCGGCTTGGTATTTCAGCCACGCCTCGGTTTGGCATCTCAGCCACGCCTCAATTTGGTATCACAGCCATACCTTGGTTTGGTATCTCATCCACGCCTCGGTATGGCATCTAAGCCACGCCTCCGTTTGGTATCACAGCCATACCTCGGTTTGGTATCTCATCCACGCCTCGGTTTGGTATCTCAGCCACGCCTCGGTATGGCATCTCAGCCACGCCTCCGTTTGGTATCACAGCCATACCTCGGTTTGGTATCTCATCCACGCCTCGGTTTGGTATTTCAGCCACGCCTCGGTTTGGTATTTCAGCCACGCCTCGGTTTGGTATTTCAGCCACGCCACCATTTGGTATCTCAGCCACGCCTCCGTTTGGTATCACAGCCATACCTCGGTTTGGTATCTCATCCACGCCTCGGTTTGGTATCTCAGTAACGCCTAGGCTTGGCATCTCAGCCACGCCTCCGTTTGGTATCACAGCCATACCTCGGTTTGGTATCTCATCCACGCCTCGGTTTGGTATTTCAGCCACGCCTCGGTTTGGTATTTCAGCCACGCCTCCGTTTGGTATTTCAGTCACGCCTCCATTTGGTATTTCAGCCACGCCTCCGTTTGGTATTTCAGCCACGCCTCCATTTGGTATTTCAGCCACGCCTCCATTTGGTATTTCAGCAACGCCCCAGTTTGGTATTTCAGCCACGCCCTGGTTTGGTATTTCAGCCACGCCTCGGTTTGGTATCTCAGCCACGCCTCGGTTTGATATTTCAGCCATGCCTCGGCTTGGTATTTCAGCCACGCCTCGGTTTGGCATCTCAGCCACGCCTCAATTTGGTATCACAGCCACACCTCGGTTTGGTATCTCATCCACGCCTCGGTTTGGTATCTCAGCCACGCCTCGGTATGGCTTCTCAGCCACGCCTCCGTTTGGTATCACAGCCATACCTCGGTTTGGTATCTCATCCACGCCTCGGTTTGGTATTTCAGCCACGCCTCGATTTGGTATTTCAGCCACGCCTCGGTTTGGTATTTCAGCCACGCCACCATTTGGTATCTCAGCCACGCCTCGGTTTGGTATCTCAGCCACGCCTCCGTTTGGTATCACAGCCATACCTCGGTTTGGTATCTCATCCACGCCTCGGTTTGGTATCTCAGTAACGCCTCGGCTTGGCATCTCAGCCACGCCTCCGTTTGGTATCACAGCCATACCTCGGTTTGGTATCTCATCCACGCCTCGGTTTGGTATTTCAGCCACGCCTCGGTTTGGTATTTCAGCCACGCCTCCGTTTGGTATTTCAGCCACGCCTCCATTTGGTATTTCAGCCAGGCCTCCGTTTGGTATTTCAGCCACGCCTCCGTTTGGTATTTCAGCCACGCCTCCATTTGGTATTTCAGCAACGCCCCAGTTTGGTATTTCAGCCACGCCTCCATTTGGTATTTCAGCCACGCCTCCGTTTGGTATTTCAGCCACGCCCTGGTTTGGTATTTCAGCCACGCCCTGGTTTGGTATTCAGCCGCGCCTCCGTTTGGTAGCTCAGGCATGCCTCGGTTTGGTATCTCAGCCACCCCTCCGTTTGGTATCTCAGCCACGCCTCTGTTTGGTATTTCAGCCACGCCTCGGTTTGGTATCTCAGCCATACCTCGGTTTGGTATCTCATCCACGCCTCGGTTTGGTATCTCAGCCACGCCTCGGTATGGCATCTAAGCCACGCCTCAATTTGGTATCACAGCCGTACCTCGGTTTGGTATCTCATCCACGCCTCGGTTTGGTATCTCAGCCACGCCTCGGTATGGCATCTCAGCCACGCCTCCGTTTGGTATCACAGCCATACCTCGGTTTGGTATCTCATCCACGCCTCGGTTTGGTATTTCAGCCACGCCTTGGTTTGGTATTTCAGCCACGCCTCGGTTTGGTATTTCAGCCACGCCTCGGTTTGGTATTTCAGCCACGCCACCAATTGGTATCTCAGCCACGCCTCCGTTTGGTATCACAGCCATACCTCGGTTTGGTATCTCAGCCACGCCTCCGTTTGGTATCACAGCCATACCTCGGTTTGGTATCTCATCCACGCCTCGGTTTGGTATCTCAGTAACGCCTCGGCTTGGCATCTCAGCCACGCCTCCGTTTGGTATCACAGCCATACCTCGGTTTGGTATCTCATCCACGCCTCGGTTTGGTATTTCAGCCACGCCTCGATTTGGTATTTCAGCCACGCCTCGGTTTGGTATTTCAGCCACGCCACCATTTGGTATCTCAGCCACGCCTCGGTTTGGTATCTCAGCCACGCCCCCGTTTGATATCACAGCCATACCTCGGTTTGGTATCTCATCCACGCCTCGGTTTGGTATCTCAGTAACGCCTCGGCTTGGCATCTCAGCCACTCCTCCGTTTGGTATCACAGCCATACCTCGGTTTAGTATCTCATCCACGCCTCGGTTTGGTATTTCAGCCACGCCTCGGTTTGGTATTTCAGCCACGCCTCCGTTTGGTATTTCAGCCACGCCTCCGTTTGGTATTTCAGCCACGCCTCCATTTGGTATTTCAGCCACGCCTCCATTTGGTATTTCAGCAACGCCCCAGTTTGGTATTTCAGCCAGGCCTCCGTTTGGTATTTCAGCCACGCCCTGGTTTGGTATTTCAGCCACGCCCTGGTTTGGTATTCAGCCGCGCCTCCTTTTGGTAGCTCAGGCATGCCTCGGTTTGGTATCTCAGCCACCCCTCCGTTTGGTATCTCAGCCACGCCTCTGTTTGGTATTTCAGCCACGCCTCGGTTTGGTATCTCAGCCACGCCTTGGTTTGATATTTCAGCCATGCCTCGGCTTGGTATTTCAGCCACGCCTCGGTTTGGCATCTCAGCCACGCCTCAATTTGGTATCACAGCCATACCTTGGTTTGGTATCTCATCCACGCCTCGGTATGACATCTAAGCCACGCCTCCGTTTGGTATCACAGCCATACCTCGGTTTGGTATCTCATCCACGCCTCGGTTTGGTATCTCAGCCACGCCTCGGTATGGCATCTCAGCCACGCCTCCGTTTGGTATCACAGCCATACCTCGGTTTGGTATCTCATCCACGCCTCGGTTTGGTATTTCAGCCACGCCTCGGTTTGGTATTTCAGCCATGCCTCGGTTTGGTATTTCAGCCACGCCACCATTTGGTATCTCAGCCACGCCTCCGTTTGGTATCACAGCCATACCTCGGTTTGGTATCTCATCCACGCCTCGGTTTGGTATCTCAGTAACGCCTAGGCTTGGCATCTCAGCCACGCCTCCGTTTGGTATCACAGCCATACCTCGGTTTGGTATCTCATCCACGCCTCGGTTTGGTATTTCAGCCACGCCTCGGTTTGGTATTTCAGCCACGCCTCCGTTTGGTATTTCAGTCACGCCTCCATTTGGTATTTCAGCCACGCCTCCGTTTGGTATTTCAGCCACGCCTCCATTTGGTATTTCAGCCACGCCTCCATTTGGTATTTCAGCAACGCCCCAGTTTGGTATTTCAGCCACGCCCTGGTTTGGTATTTCAGCCACGCCTCGGTTTGGTATCTCAGCCACGCCTCGGTTTGATATTTCAGCCATGCCTCGGCTTGGTATTTCAGCCACGCCTCGGTTTGGCATCTCAGCCACGCCTCAATTTGGTATCACAGCCACACCTCGGTTTGGTATCTCATCCACGCCTCGGTTTGGTATCTCAGCCACGCCTCGGTATGGCATCTCAGCCACGCCTCCGTTTGGTATCACAGCCATACCTCGGTTTGGTATCTCATCCACGCCTCGGTTTGGTATTTCAGCCACGCCTCGATTTGGTATTTCAGCCACGCCTCGGTTTGGTATTTCAGCCACGCCACCATTTGGTATCTCAGCCACGCCTCGGTTTGGTATCTCAGCCACGCCTCCGTTTGGTATCACAGCCATACCTCGGTTTGGTATCTCATCCACGCCTCGGTTTGGTATCTCAGTAACGCCTCGGCTTGGCATCTCAGCCACGCCTCCGTTTGGTATCACAGCCATACCTCGGTTTGGTATCTCATCCACGCCTCGGTTTGGTATTTCAGCCACGCCTCGGTTTGGTATTTCAGCCACGCCTCCGTTTGGTATTTCAGCCACGCCTCCATTTGGTATTTCAGCCAGGCCTCCGTTTGGTATTTCAGCCACGCCTCCGTTTGGTATTTCAGCCACGCCTCCATTTGGTATTTCAGCAACGCCCCAGTTTGGTATTTCAGCCACGCCTCCATTTGGTATTTCAGCCACGCCTCCGTTTGGTATTTCAGCCACGCCCTGGTTTGGTATTTCAGCCACGCCCTGGTTTGGTATTCAGCCGCGCCTCCGTTTGGTAGCTCAGGCATGCCTCGGTTTGGTATCTCAGCCACCCCTCCGTTTGGTATCTCAGCCACGCCTCTGTTTGGTATTTCAGCCACGCCTCGGTTTGGTATCTCAGCCATACCTCGGTTTGGTATCTCATCCACGCCTCGGTTTGGTATCTCAGCCACGCCTCGGTATGGCATCTAAGCCACGCCTCAATTTGGTATCACAGCCGTACCTCGGTTTGGTATCTCATCCACGCCTCGGTTTGGTATCTCAGCCACGCCTCGGTATGGCATCTCAGCCACGCCTCCGTTTGGTATCACAGCCATACCTCGGTTTGGTATCTCATCCACGCCTCGGTTTGGTATTTCAGCCACGCCTCGGTTTGGTATTTCAGCCACGCCTCGGTTTGGTATTTCAGCCACGCCTCGGTTTGGTATTTCAGCCACGCCACCAATTGGTATCTCAGCCACGCCTCCGTTTGGTATCACAGCCATACCTCGGTTTGGTATCTCATCCACGCCTCGGTTTGGTATCTCAGTAACGCCTAGGCTTGGCATCTCAGCCACGCCTCCGTTTGGTATCACAGCCATACCTCGGTTTGGTATCTCATCCACGCCTCGGTTTGGTATTTCAGCCACGCCTCCTTTTGGTATTTCAGCCACGCCTCCATTTGGTATTTCAGCCACGCCTCCGTTTGGTATTTCAGCCACGCCTCCATTTCGTATTTCAGCCACGCCTCCATTTGGTATTTCAGCAACGCCCCGGTTTGGTATTTCAGCCACGCCCTGGTTTGGTATTTCAGCCACGCCTCGGTTTGGTATCTCAGCCACGCCTCGGTTTGATATTTCAGCCATGCCTCGGCTTGGTATTTCAGCGACGCCTCGGTTTGGCATCTCAGCCACGCCTCAATTTGGTATCACAGCCACACCTCGGTTTGGTATCTCATCCACGCCTCGGTTTGGTATCTCAGCCACGCCTCGGTATGGCATCTCAGCCACGCCTCCGTTTGGTATCACAGCCATACCTCGGCTTGGTATCTCATCCACGCCTCGGTTTGGTATTTCAGCCACGCCTCGATTTGGTATTTCAGCCACGCCTCGGTTTGGTATTTCAGCCACGCCACCATTTGGTATCTCAGCCACGCCTCGGTTTGGTATCTCAGCCACGCCTCCGTTTGGTATCACAGCCATACCTCGGTTTGGTATCTCATCCACGCCTCGGTTTGGTATCTCAGTAACGCCTCGGCTTGGCATCTCAGCCACGCCTCCGTTTGGTATCACAGCCATACCTCGGTTTGGTATCTCATCCACGCCTCGGTTTGGTATTTCAGCCACGCCTCGGTTTGGTATTTCAGCCACGCCTCCGTTTGGTATTTCAGCCACGCCTCCATTTGGTATTTCAGCCAGGCCTCCGTTTGGTATTTCAGCCACGCCCTGGTTTGGTATTTCAGCCACGCCCTGGTTTGGTATTCAGCCGCGCCTCCGTTTGGTAGCTCAGGCATGCCTCGGTTTGGTATCTCAGCCACCCCTCCGTTTGGTATCTCAGCCACGCCTCTGTTTGGTATTTCAGCCACGCCTCGGTTTGGTATCTCAGCCACGCCTCGGTTTGATATTTCAGCCATGCCTCGGCTTGGTATTTCAGCTACGCCTCGGTTTGGCATCTCAGCCACGCCTCAATTTGGTATCACAGCCATACCTCGGTTTGGTATCTCATCCACGCCTCGGTTTGGTATCTCAGCCACGCCTCGGTATGGCATCTAAGCCACGCCTCAATTTGGTATCACAGCCATACCTCGGTTTGGTATCTCATCCACGCCTCGGTTTGGTATCTCAGCCACGCCTCGGTATGGCATCTCAGCCACGCCTCCGTTTGGTATCACAGCCATACCTCGGTTTGGTATCTCATCCACGCCTCGGTTTGGTATTTCAGCCACGCCTCGATGTGGTATTTCAGCCATGCCTCGGTTTGGTATTTCAGCCACGCCTCGGTTTGGTATTTCAGCCACGCCACCATTTGGTATCTCAGCCACGCCTCGGTTTGGTATCTCAGCCACGCCTCCGTTTGGTATCACAGCCATACCTCGGTTTGGTATCTCATCCACGCCTCGGTTTGGTATCTCAGTAACGCCTCGGCTTGGCATCTCAGCCACGCCTCCGTTTGGTATCACAGCCATACCTCGGTTTGGTATCTCATCCACGCCTCGGTTTGGTATTTCAGCCACGCCTCGATTTGGTATTTCAGCCACGCCTCGGTTTGGTATTTCAGCCACGCCACCATTTGGTATCTCAGCCACGCCTCGGTTTGGTATCTCAGCCACGCCCCCGTTTGATATCACAGCCATACCTCGGTTTGGTATCTCATCCACGCCTCGGTTTGGTATCTCAGTAACGCCTCGGCTTGGCATCTCAGCCACTCCTCCGTTTGGTATCACAGCCATACCTCGGTTTAGTATCTCATCCACGCCTCGGTTTGGTATTTCAGCCACGCCTCGGTTTGGTATTTCAGCCACGCCTCCGTTTGGTATTTCAGCCACGCCTCCGTTTGGTATTTCAGCCACGCCTCCATTTGGTATTTCAGCCACGCCTCCATTTGGTATTTCAGCAACGCCCCAGTTTGGTATTTCAGCCAGGCCTCCGTTTGGTATTTCAGCCACGCCCTGGTTTGGTATTTCAGCCACGCCCTGGTTTGGTATTCAGCCGCGCCTCCTTTTGGTAGCTCAGGCATGCCTCGGTTTGGTATCTCAGCCACCCCTCCGTTTGGTATCTCAGCCACGCCTCTGTTTGGTATTTCAGCCACGCCTCGGTTTGGTATCTCAGCCACGCCTTGGTTTGATATTTCAGCCATGCCTCGGCTTGGTATTTCAGCCACGCCTCGGTTTGGCATCTCAGCCACGCCTCAATTTGGTATCACAGCCATACCTTGGTTTGGTATCTCATCCACGCCTCGGTATGGCATCTAAGCCACGCCTCCGTTTGGTATCACAGCCATACCTCGGTTTGGTATCTCATCCACGCCTCGGTTTGGTATCTCAGCCACGCCTCGGTATGGCATCTCAGCCACGCCTCCGTTTGGTATCACAGCCATACCTCGGTTTGGTATCTCATCCACGCCTCGGTTTGGTATTTCAGCCACGCCTCGGTTTGGTATTTCAGCCACGCCTCGGTTTGGTATTTCAGCCACGCCACCATTTGGTATCTCAGCCACGCCTCCGTTTGGTATCACAGCCATACCTCGGTTTGGTATCTCATCCACGCCTCGGTTTGGTATCTCAGTAACGCCTAGGCTTGGCATCTCAGCCACGCCTCCGTTTGGTATCACAGCCATACCTCGGTTTGGTATCTCATCCACGCCTCGGTTTGGTATTTCAGCCACGCCTCGGTTTGGTATTTCAGCCACGCCTCCGTTTGGTATTTCAGTCACGCCTCCATTTGGTATTTCAGCCACGCCTCCGTTTGGTATTTCAGCCACGCCTCCATTTGGTATTTCAGCCACGCCTCCATTTGGTATTTCAGCAACGCCCCAGTTTGGTATTTCAGCCACGCCCTGGTTTGGTATTTCAGCCACGCCTCGGTTTGGTATCTCAGCCACGCCTCGGTTTGATATTTCAGCCATGCCTCGGCTTGGTATTTCAGCCACGCCTCGGTTTGGCATCTCAGCCACGCCTCAATTTGGTATCACAGCCACACCTCGGTTTGGTATCTCATCCACGCCTCGGTTTGGTATCTCAGCCACGCCTCGGTATGGCATCTCAGCCACGCCTCCGTTTGGTATCACAGCCATACCTCGGTTTGGTATCTCATCCACGCCTCGGTTTGGTATTTCAGCCACGCCTCGATTTGGTATTTCAGCCACGCCTCGGTTTGGTATTTCAGCCACGCCACCATTTGGTATCTCAGCCACGCCTCGGTTTGGTATCTCAGCCACGCCTCCGTTTGGTATCACAGCCATACCTCGGTTTGGTATCTCATCCACGCCTCGGTTTGGTATCTCAGTAACGCCTCGGCTTGGCATCTCAGCCACGCCTCCGTTTGGTATCACAGCCATACCTCGGTTTGGTATCTCATCCACGCCTCGGTTTGGTATTTCAGCCACGCCTCGGTTTGGTATTTCAGCCACGCCTCCGTTTGGTATTTCAGCCACGCCTCCATTTGGTATTTCAGCCAGGCCTCCGTTTGGTATTTCAGCCACGCCTCCGTTTGGTATTTCAGCCACGCCTCCATTTGGTATTTCAGCAACGCCCCAGTTTGGTATTTCAGCCACGCCTCCATTTGGTATTTCAGCCACGCCTCCGTTTGGTATTTCAGCCACGCCCTGGTTTGGTATTTCAGCCACGCCCTGGTTTGGTATTCAGCCGCGCCTCCGTTTGGTAGCTCAGGCATGCCTCGGTTTGGTATCTCAGCCACCCCTCCGTTTGGTATCTCAGCCACGCCTCTGTTTGGTATTTCAGCCACGCCTCGGTTTGGTATCTCAGCCATACCTCGGTTTGGTATCTCATCCACGCCTCGGTTTGGTATCTCAGCCACGCCTCGGTATGGCATCTAAGCCACGCCTCAATTTGGTATCACAGCCGTACCTCGGTTTGGTATCTCATCCACGCCTCGGTTTGGTATCTCAGCCACGCCTCGGTATGGCATCTCAGCCACGCCTCCGTTTGGTATCACAGCCATACCTCGGTTTGGTATCTCATCCACGCCTCGGTTTGGTATTTCAGCCACGCCTCGGTTTGGTATTTCAGCCACGCCTCGGTTTGGTATTTCAGCCACGCCTCGGTTTGGTATTTCAGCCACGCCACCAATTGGTATCTCAGCCACGCCTCCGTTTGGTATCACAGCCATACCTCGGTTTGGTATCTCATCCACGCCTCGGTTTGGTATCTCAGTAACGCCTAGGCTTGGCATCTCAGCCACGCCTCCGTTTGGTATCACAGCCATACCTCGGTTTGGTATCTCATCCACGCCTCGGTTTGGTATTTCAGCCACGCCTCCTTTTGGTATTTCAGCCACGCCTCCATTTGGTATTTCAGCCACGCCTCCGTTTGGTATTTCAGCCACGCCTCCATTTCGTATTTCAGCCACGCCTCCATTTGGTATTTCAGCAACGCCCCGGTTTGGTATTTCAGCCACGCCCTGGTTTGGTATTTCAGCCACGCCTCGGTTTGGTATCTCAGCCACGCCTCGGTTTGATATTTCAGCCATGCCTCGGCTTGGTATTTCAGCGACGCCTCGGTTTGGCATCTCAGCCACGCCTCAATTTGGTATCACAGCCACACCTCGGTTTGGTATCTCATCCACGCCTCGGTTTGGTATCTCAGCCACGCCTCGGTATGGCATCTCAGCCACGCCTCCGTTTGGTATCACAGCCATACCTCGGCTTGGTATCTCATCCACGCCTCGGTTTGGTATTTCAGCCACGCCTCGATTTGGTATTTCAGCCACGCCTCGGTTTGGTATTTCAGCCACGCCACCATTTGGTATCTCAGCCACGCCTCGGTTTGGTATCTCAGCCACGCCTCCATTTGGTATCACAGCCATACCTCGGTTTGGTATCTCATCCACGCCTCGGTTTGGTATCTCAGTAACGCCTCGGCTTGGCATCTCAGCCACGCCTCCGTTTGGTATCACAGCCATACCTCGGTTTGGTATCTCATCCACGCCTCGGTTTGGTATTTCAGCCACGCCTCGGTTTGGTATTTCAGCCACGCCTCCGTTTGGTATTTCAGCCACGCCTCCATTTGGTATTTCAGCCAGGCCTCCGTTTGGTATTTCAGCCACGCCCTGGTTTGGTATTTCAGCCACGCCCTGGTTTGGTATTCAGCCGCGCCTCCGTTTGGTAGCTCAGGCATGCCTCGGTTTGGTATCTCAGCCACCCCTCCGTTTGGTATCTCAGCCACGCCTCTGTTTGGTATTTCAGCAACGCCTCGGTTTGGTATCTCAGCCACGCCTCGGTTTGATATTTCAGCCATGCCTCGGCTTGGTATTTCAGCTACGCCTCGGTTTGGCATCTCAGCCACGCCTCAATTTGGTATCACAGCCATACCTCGGTTTGGTATCTCATCCACGCCTCGGTTTGGTATCTCAGCCACGCCTCGGTATGGCATCTAAGCCACGCCTCAATTTGGTATCACAGCCATACCTCGGTTTGGTATCTCATCCACGCCTCGGTTTGGTATCTCAGCCACGCCTCGGTATGGCATCTCAGCCACGCCTCCGTTTGGTATCACAGCCATACCTCGGTTTGGTATCTCATCCACGCCTCGGTTTGGTATTTCAGCCACGCCTCGATGTGGTATTTCAGCCATGCCTCGGTTTGGTATTTCAGCCACGCCTCGGTTTGGTATTTCAGCCACGCCTCGGTTTGGTAATTCAGCCACGCCTCGGTTTGGTATTTCAGCCACGCCTCGGTTTGGTATTTCAGCCACGCCTCGGTTTGGTATCTCAGCCACGCCTCGGTTTGGTAATTCAGCCACGCCTCGGTTTGGTATTTCAGCCACTACTCGGTTTGGTATTTCAGCCATGCCTCGGTTTGGTATTTCAGCCACGCCTCGGTTTGGTATCTCAGCCACGCCTCGGTTTGATATTTCAGCCATGCCTCGGCTTGGTATTTCAGCCACGCCTCGGTTTGGCATCTCAGCCACGCCTCAATTTGGTATCACAGCCAGACCTCGGTTTGGTATCTCATCCACGCCTCGGTTTGGTATCTCAGCCACGCCTCGGTATGGCATCTCAGCCACGCCTCCGTTTGGTATCACAGCCATACCTCGGTTTGGTATCTCATCCACGCCTCGGTTTGGTATTTCAGCCACGCCTCGATTTGGTATTTCAGCCACGCCTCGGTTTGGTATTTCAGCCACGCCTCGGTTTGGTATTTCAGCCACGCCACCATTTGGTATTTCAGCAACGCCCCGGTTTGGTATCTCAGCCACGCCTCCGTTTGGGATCACAGCCATACCTCGGTTTGGTATCTCAGCCACGCCTCGGTTTGGTATCTCAGTAACGCCTCGGCTTGGCATCTCAGCCACGCCTCCGTTTGGTGTCACAGCCATACCTTGGTTTGGTATCTCATCCACGCCTCGGTTTGGTATTTCAGCCACGCCTCGGTTTGGTATTTCAGCCACGCCTCCGTTTGGTATTTCAGCCACGCCTCCATTTGGTATTTCAGCCACGCCTCCGTTTGGTATTTCAGCCACGCCTCATTTGGTATTTCAGCCACGCCTCCATTTGGTATTTCAGCCACGCCTCCATTTGGTATTTCAGCAACGCCCCAGTTTGGTATTTCAGCCATGCCTCCGTTTGGTATTTCAGCCACGCCCTGGTTTGGTATTTCAGCCACGCCTCGGTTTGGTATCTCAGCCACGCCTCGGTTTGATATTTCAGCCATGCCTCGGCTTGGTATTTCAGCCACGCCTCGGTTTGGCATCTCAGCCACGCCTCAATTTGGTATCACAGCCACACCTCGGTTTGGTATCTCATCCACGCCTCGGTTTGGTATCTCAGCCACGCCTCGGTATGGCATCTCAGCCACGCCTCCGTTTGGTATCACAGCCATACCTCGGTTTGGTATCTCATCCACGCCTCGGTTTGGTATTTCAGCCACGCCTCGATTTGGTATTTCAGCCACGCCTCGGTTTGGTATTTCAGCCACGCCACCATTTGGTATCTCAGCCACGCCTCGGTTTGGTATCTCAGCCACACCTCCGTTTGGTATCACAGCCATACCTCGGTTTGGTATCTCATCCACGCCTCGGTTTGGTATCTCAGTAACGCCTCGGCTTGGCATCTCAGCCACGCCTCCGTTTGGTATCACAGCCATACCTCGGTTTGGTATCTCATCCACGCCTCGGTTTGGTATTTCAGCCACGCCTCGGTTTGGTATTTCAGCCACGCCTCCGTTTGGTATTTCAGCCACGCCTCCATTTGGTATTTCAGCCAGGCCTCCGTTTGGTATTTCAGCCACGCCTCCGTTTGGTATTTCAGCCACGCCTCCATTTGGTATTTCAGCAACGCCCCAGTTTGGTATTTCAGCCACGCCTCCATTTGGTATTTCAGCCACGCCTCCGTTTGGTATTTCAGCCACGCCCTGGTTTGGTATTTCAGCCACGCCCTGGTTTGGTATTCAGCCGCGCCTCCGTTTGCTAGCTCAGGCATGCCTCGGTTTGGTATCTCAGCCACCCCTCCGTTTGGTATCTCAGCCACGCCTCTGTTTGGTATTTCAGCCACGCCTCGGTTTGGTATCTCAGCCACGCCTCGGTTTGATATTTCAGCCATGCCTCGGCTTGGTATTTCAGCCACGCCTCGGTTTGGCATCTCAGCCACGCCTCAATTTGGTATCACAGCCATACCTCGGTTTGGTATCTCATCCACGCCTCGGTTTGGTATCTCAGCCACGCCTCGGTATGGCATCTAAGCCACGCCTCAATTTGGTATCACAGCCATACCTCGGTTTGGTATCTCATCCACGCCTCGGTTTGGTATCTCAGCCACGCCTCGGTGTGGCATCTCAGCCACGCCTCCGTTTGGTATCACAGCCATACCTCGGTTTGGTATCTCATCCACGCCTCGGTTTGGTATTTCAGCCACGCCTCGATGTGGTATTTCAGCCACGCCTCGGTTTGGTATTTCAGCCACGCCTCGGTTTGGTATTTCAGCCACGCCACCATTTGGTATCTCAGCCACGCCTCGGTTTGGTAATTCAGCCACGCCTCGGTTTGGTATTTCAGCCACTACTCGGTTTGGTATTTCAGGAACGCCTCGGTTTGGTATTTCAGCCACGCCTCGGTTTGGTATCTCAGCCACGCCTCGGTTTGATATTTCAGCCATGCCTCGGCTTGGTATTTCAGCCACGCCTCGGTTTGGCAACTCAGCCACGCCTCAATTTGGTATCACAGCCATACCTCGGTTTGGTATCTCATCCACGCCTCGGTTTGGTATCTCAGCCACACCTCGGTATGGCATCTCAGCCACGCCTCCGTTTGGTATCACAGCCATACCTCGGTTTGGTATCTCATCCACGCCTCGGTTTGGTATTTCAGCCACGCCTCGATTTGGTATTTCAGCCACGCCTCGGTTTGGTATTTCAGCCACGCCTCAGTTTGGTATTTCAGCCACGCCACCATTTGGTATTTCAGCAACGCCCCGGTTTGGTATCTCAGCCACGCCTCCGTTTGGGATCACAGCCATACCTCGGTTTGGTATCTCATCCACGCCTCGGTTTGGTATCTCAGTAACGCCTCGGCCTGGTATCTCATCCACGCCTCAGTTTGGTATTCAAGCCACGCCTCGGTTTGGTATTTCAGCCACGCCTCCGTTTGGTATTTCAGCCACGCCTCCATTTGGTATTTCAGCCACGCCTCCGTTTGGTATTTCAGCCACGCCTCATTTGGTATTTCAGCCACGCCTCCATTTGGTATTTCAGCCACGCCTCCATTTGGCATTTCAGCAACGCCCCAGTTTGGTATTTCAGCCAGGCCTCCGTTTGGTATTTCAGCCATGCCCTGGTTTGGTATTTCAGCCACGCCCTGGTTTGGTATTCAGCCACGCCTTGCTTTGATACTTCAGCCATGCCTCGGCTTGGTATTTCAGCCCCGCCTCGGTTTGGTATCTCATCCACACCTCGGTTTGGTATCTCAGCCACGCCTCGGTATGGCATCTAAGCCACGCCTCAATTTGGTATCACAGCCATACCTCGGTTTGGTATCTCATCCACGCCTCGGTTTGGAATCTCAGCCACGCCTCGGTATGGCATCTCAGCCACGCCTCCGTTTGGTATCACAGCCATACCTCGGTTTGGTATCTCATCCACGCCTCGGTTTGGTATTTCAGACACGCCTCGATTTGGTATTTCAGCCACGCCTCGGTTTGGTATTTCAGCCACGCCACCATTTGGTATCTCAGCCACGCCTCGGTTTGGTATCTCAGCCACGCCTCCGTTTGGTATCACAGCCATACCTCGGTTTGGTATCTCATCCACGCCTCGGTTTGGTATCTCAGTAACGCCTCGGCTTGGCATCTCAGCCACGCCTCCGTTTGGTATCACAGCCATACCTCGGTTTGGTATCTCATCCACGCCTCGGTTTGGTATTTCAGCCACGCCTCGGTTTGGTATTTCAGCCATGCCTCCGTTTGGTATTTCAGCCACGCCTACATTTGGTATTTCAGCCACGCCTCCGTTTGGTATTTCAGCCACGCCTCCGTTTGGTATTTCAGCCACGCCTCCATTTGGTATTTCAGCCACGCCTCCATTTGGTATTTCAGCAACGCCCCAGTTTGGTATTTCAGCCACGCCTCGGTTTGGTATCTCAGCCACGCCTCGGTTTGATATTTCAGCCATGCCTCGGTATGGCATCTCAGCCACGCCTCCGTTTGGTATCACAGCCACACCTCGGTTTGGTATCTCATCCACGCCTCGGTTTGGTATCTCAGCCACGCCTCGGTATGGCATCTCAGCCACGCCTCCGTTTGGTATCACAGCCATACCTCGGTTTGGTATCTCATGCACGCCTCGGTTTGGTATTTCAGCCACGCCTCGGTTTGGTATTTCAGCCACGCCACCATTTGGTATCTCAGCCACGCCTCGGTTTGGTATCTCAGCCACGCCTCCGTTTGGTATCACAGCCATACCTCGGTTTGGTAACTCATCCACGCCTCGGTTTGGTATCTCAGTAACGCCTCGGCTTGGCATCTCAGCCACGCCTCCGTTTGGTATCACAGCCATACCTCGGTTTGGTATCTCATCCACGCCTCGGTTTGGTATTTCAGCCACGCCTCGGTTTGGTATTTCAGCCACGCCTCCGTTTGGTATTTCAGCCACGCCTCCATTTGGTATTTCAGCCACGCCTCCGTTTGGTATTTCAGCCACGCCTCCGTTTGGTATTTCAGCCACGCCTCCATTTGGTATTTCAGCCACGCCTCCATTTGGTATTTCAGCAACGCCCCAGTTTGGTATTTCAGCCAGGCCTCCGTTTGGTATTTCAGCCACGCCCTGGTTTGGTATTTCAGCCACGCCCTGGTTTGGTATTCAGCCGCGCGTCCGTTTTGTAGCTCAGGCATGCCTCGGTTTGGTATCTCAGGCACCCCTCCGTTTGGTATCTCAGCCACGCCTCTGTTTGGTTTTTCAGCCACGCCTCGGTTTGGTATCTCAGCCACGCCTCGGTTTGATATTTCAGCCATGCCTCGGCTTGGTATTTCAGCCACGCCTCGGTTTGGCATCTCAGCCACGCCTCAATTTGGTATCACAGCCATACCTCGGTTTGGTATCTCATCCACGCCTCGGTTTGGTATCTTAGCCACGCCTCGGTATGGCATCTAAGCCACGCCTCAATTTGGTATCACAGCCATACCTCGGTTTGGTATCTCATCCACGCCTCAGTTTGGTATCTCAGCCACGCCTCGGTATGGCATCTCAGCCACGCCTCCGTTTGGTATCACAGCCATACCTCGGTTTGGTATCTCATCCACGCCTCGGTTTGGTATTTCAGCCACGCCTCGATTTGGTATTTCAGCCACGCCTCGGTTTGGTATTTCAGCCACGCCACCATTTGGTATCTCAGCCACGCCTCGGTTTGGTATCTCAGCCACGCCTCCGTTTGGTATCACAGCCATACCTCTGTTTGGTATCTCATCCACGCCTCGGTTTGGTATCTCAGTAACGCCTCGGCTTGGCATCTCAGCCACGCCTCCGTTTGGTATCACAGCCATACCTCGGTTTGGTATCTCATCCACGCCTCGGTTTGGTATTTCAGCCACGCCTCGGTTTGGTATTTCAGCCACGCCTCCGTTTGGTATTTCAGCCACGCCTCCGTTTGGTATTTCAGCCACGCCTCCGTTTGGTATTTCAGCCACGCCTCCGTTTGGTATTTCAGCCACGCCTCCATTTGGTATTTCAGCAACGCCCCATTTTGGTATTTCAGCCATGCCTCCATTTGGTATTTCAGCAACGCCCCATTTTGGTATCACAGCCATACCTCGGTTTGGTATCTCATCCACGCCTCGGTTTGGTATTTCAGCCACGCCTCGATTTGGTATTTCAGCCACGCCTCGGTTTGGTATTTCAGCCACGCCTCGGTTTGGTATTTCAGCCACGCCACCATTTGGTATTTCAGCAACGCCCCGGTTTGGTATCTCAGCCACGCCTCCGTTTGGTATCACAGCCATACCTCGGTTTGGTATCTCATCCACGCCTCGGTTTGGTATCTCAGTAACGCCTCGGCTTGGCATCTCAGCCACGCCTCCGTTTGGTATCACAGCCATACCTCGGTTTGGTATCTCATCCACGCCTCGGTTTGGTATTTCAGCCACGCCTCGATTTGGTATTTCAGCCACGCCTCCGTTTGGTATTTCAGCCACGCCTCCATTTGGTATTTCAGCCACGCCTCCATTTGGTATTTCAGCAACGCCCCGGTTTGGTACTTCAGCCAGGCCTCCGTTTGGTATTTTAGCCACGCCCTGGTTTGGTATTTCAGCCACGCCCTGGTTTGGTATTCAGCCGCGCCTCCGTTTGGTAGCTCAGGCATGCCGCGGTTTGGTCTCTCAGCCACCCCTCCGTTTGGTATCTCAGCCACGCCTCTGTTTGGTATTCAGCCACGTCTCGGTTTCGTATCTCAGCCACGCCTCGGCCTGGCATCTCAGCCACGACTCGGATTGGTATTTTAGCCACGACTCGGATTGATATTTCAGCCACGCCTCCGTTTTGTATTTCAGCCACGCCTCCGTTTGGTATCTCAGCCACGCCTCCGTTTGGTATTTCAGCCACGCCTCCGTTTGGTATTTCAGCCACGACTCGGATTGGTATTTCAGCCACGCCTCCGTTTGGTATTTCAGCCACGCCTCCGTTTGGTATTTCAGCCACGACTCGGATTGGTATTTCAGCCACGACTCGGATTGGTATTTCAGCCACGCCTCCGTTTGGTATTTCAGCCACGCCTCCGTTTGGTATTTCAGCCACGCCTCCATTTGGTATCTCAGCCACGCCTCGGTTTGGTATTTCAGCCATGTCTCGGTTTGGTATTTCAGCCACGCCTCCATTTGGTATCTCAGCCACGCCTCGGTTTGGTATTTCAGCCACGTCCCGGTTTGGTATTTCAGCCTTGCCACGGTTTGGTATTTCAGCCACGCCTCGGTTTGGTATTTCAGCCACGTCTCGGATTGATATTTCAGCCACGACTCAGTTTGGTATCTCAGCCAAGCCTCTGTTTGGTATTTCAGCCACGCCTCCGTTTGGTATCTCAGCCACGCCTCCGTTTGGTATTTCAGCCATGCCTCTGTTTGGTATTTCAGCCATGCCTCCGTTTGGTATCTCAGCCACGCCTCCGTTTGGTATTTCAGCCACGCCTCGGTTTGGTATCTCAGGCACGCCTCGGTTTGGTATTTCAGCCATGCCTCGGCTTGGTATTTCAGCCACGCCTCGGTTTGGCATCTCAGCCACGCCTCAATTTGCTATCTCAGCCACGCCTTGGTTTGGTATTTCAGCCATGCCTCCATTTGGTATCTCAGCCACGCCTCGGTTTGGTATTTCAGCCACGCCTCCGTTTGGTATTTCAGACTTGCCACGGTTTGGTATTTCAGCCACGCCTCCGTTTGGTATTTCAGCCACGCCTCTGTTTGGTATTTCAGCCACGCCTCTGTTTGGTATTTCAGCCAGGCCACAGTTTGGTATCTGAGCTACGCCTCGGTTTGGTATTTCAGCCACGTCTCGGTTTGGTATTTCAGCCACGTCTCGGTTTGGTATTTCAGCCATGCCTCCATTTGGTATTTCAGCCACGCCCCGGTTTGGTATTTCAGCCTTGCCACGGTTTGGTATTTCAGCCACGCCTCGGTTTGGTATTTCAGCCACGCCTCGGTTTGGTATCTCAGCCATGCCTCGGTTTGGTATTTCAGCCACGCCTCGGTTTGGTATTTCAGCCACGCCTCCGTTTGGTATCTCAGCCACGCCTCCGTTTGGTATTTCAGCCATGCCTCTGTTTGGTATTTCAGCCACGCCTCCGTTTGGTATCTCAGCCACGCCTCCGTTTGGTATTTCAGCCACGCCTCGGTTTGGTATCTCAGGCACGCCTCGGTTTGGCATCTCAGCCACGCCTCAATTTGGTATCTCAGCCACGCCTTGGTATGGCATCTCAGCCACGCCTCCGTTTGGTATCACAGCCATACCTCGGTTTGGTATCTCATCCACGCCTCGGTTTGGTATCTCAGCCACGCCTCGGTATGGCATCTCAGCCACGCCTCCGTTTGGTATCACAGCCATACCTCGGTTTGGTATCTCATCCACGCCACCATTTGGTATCTCAGCCACGCCTCTGTTTGGTATCTCAGCCACGCCTCCGTTTGGTATCACAGCCATACCTCGGTTTGGTATCTCATCCACGCCTCAGTTTGGTATCTCAGTAACGCCTCAGCTTGGCATCTCAGCCACGCCTCCGTTTGGTATCACAGCCATACCTCGGTTTGGTATCTCATCCACGCCTCGGTTTGGTATTTCAGCCACGCCTCGGTTTGGTATTTCAGCCACGCCTCCATTTGGTATTTCAGCAACGCCCCGGTTTGGTATTTCAGCCAGGCCTCCGTTTGGTATTTCAGCCACGCCTCCATTTGGTATTTCAGCAACGCCCCGGTTTGGTATTTCAGCCAGGCCTCCGTTTGGTATTTCAGCCACGCCCTGGTTTGGTATTTCAGCCACGCCCTGGTTTGGTATTCAGCCACGCCTCCGTCTGGTAGCTCAGGCATGCCTCGGTTTGGTATCTCAGCCACCCCTCCGTTTGGTATCTCAGCCACGCCTCTGTTTGGTATTCAGCCACACCTCGGTTTAAGTATCTCAGCCACGCCTCGGTTTAGTATCACAGCCACGCCTCGGTTTCGTATCTCAGCCACGCCTCAGTTTTGTATCTCAGCCATGACTCGGATTGGTATTTCAGCCACGACTCGGATTGGTATTTCAGCCACGCCTCCGTTTGGTATTTCAGCCACGCCTCCGTTTGGTATCTCAGCCATGCCTCCGTTTGGTATTTTAGCCACGCCTCCGTTTGGTATTTCAGCCACGCCTCCGTTTGGTATTTCAGCCACGCCTCCGTTTGGTATTTCAGCCACGCCTCCGTTTGGTATCTCAGCCACGACTCGGATTGGTATTTCAGCCACGACTCGGATTGGTATTTCAGCCATGCCTCCGTTTGGTATTTCAGCCACGCCTCCGTTTGGTATTTCAGCCACGACTCGGATTGGTATTTCAGCCACGACTCGGATTGGTATTTCAGCCACGACTCGGATTGGTATTTCAGCCATGCCTCCGTTTGGTATTCCAGCCATGCCTCCGTTTGGTATTTCAGCCACGACTCGGATTGGTATTTCAGCCACGCCTCCGTTTGGTATTTCAGCCACGCCTCCGTTTGGTATCTCAGCCATGCCTCCGTTTGGTATTTCAGCCACGCCTCCGTTTGGTATTTCAGCCACGCCTCCATTTGGTATCTCAGCCACGCCTCCGTTTGGTATTTCAGCCACGCCTCCGTTTGGTATCTCAGCCACGACTCGGATTGGTATTTCAGCCACGACTCGGATTGGTATTTCAGCCACGCCTCGGTTTGGTATTTCAGCCACGCCTCCGTTTGGTATCTCAGCCACGCCTCCGTTTGGTATTTCAGCCACGTCTCGGTTTGGTATTTCAGCCACGCCTCCATTTGGTATCTCAGCCATGCCTCGGTTTGGTATTTCAGCCACGCCCCGGTTTGGTATTTCAGCCTTGCCACGGTTGGTATTTCAGCCACGCCTCAGTTTGGTATTTCAGCCACGCCCCGGTTTGGTATTTCAGCCTTGCCACGGTTTGGTATTTCAGCCACGCCTCCGTTTGGTATTTCAGCCACGCCTCTGTTTGGTATTTCAGCCAGGCCTCAGTTTGGTATTTCACCCTTGCCACGGTTTGGTATTTCAGCCATGCCTCGGTTTGGTATTTCAGCCACGCCTCGGTTTGGTATTTCAGCCATGCCTCCATTTGGTATCTCAGCCACGCCTCGGTTTGGTATTTCAGCCACGCCTCTGTTTGGTATTTCAGCCACGCCTCCATTTGGTATCTCAGCCACGTCTCGGATTGATATTTCAGCCACGACTCAGTTTGGTATTTCAGCCACGCCCCGGTTTGGTATTTCAGCCTTGCCACGGTTTGGTATTTCAGCCACGCCTCCGTTTGGTATTTCAGCCACGCCTCTGTTTGGTATTTCAGCCAGGCCTCAGTTTGGTATTTCACCCTTGCCACGGTTTGGTATTTCAGCCATGCCTCGGTTTGGTATTTCAGCCACGCCTCGGTTTGGTATTTCAGCCATGCCTCCATTTGGTATCTCAGCCACGCCTCGGTTTGGTATTTCAGCCACGCCTCCGTTTGGTATTTCAGCCACGCCTCCGTTTGGTATTTCAGCCAGGCCTCAGTTTGGTATCTCAGCCACGACTCGGATTGGTATTTCAGCCACGCCTCCGTTTGGTATCTCAGCCACGCCTCCGTTTGGTATTTCAGCCACGCCTCCGTTTGGTATTTCAGCCACGCCTCCGTTTGGTATCTCAGCCACGCCTCCGTTTGGTATTTCAGCCATGCCTCCGTTTGGTATCTCAGCCACGACTCGGATTGGTATTTCAGCCACGACTCGGATTGGTATTTCAGCCACGCCTCGGTTTGGTATCTCAGCCACGCCCCGGTTTTGTATTTCAGCCTTGCCACGGTTTGGTATTTCAGCCATGCCTCGGTTTGGTACTTCAGCCACGCCTCGGATTGATATTTCAGCCACGCCTCCGTTTGGTATCTCAGCCACGCCTCCGTTTGGTATCTCAGCCACGCCTCCGTTTGATATTTCAGCCACGCCTCCGTTTGGTATTTCAGCCACGCCTCCGTTTGGTATCTCAGCCACGCCTCCGTTTGGTATTTCAGCCATGCCTCCGTTTGGTATCTCAGCCACGACTCGGATTGGTATTTGAGCCACGACTCGGATTGGTATTTCAGCCACGCCTTGGTTTGGTATTTCAGCCACGCCTCCGTTTGGTATTTCAGCCATGCCTCCGTTTGGTATCTCAGCCACGTCTCGGTTTGGTATTTCAGCCACGCCTCCATTTGGTATCTCAGCCACGCCTCGGTTTGGTATTTCAGCCACGCCCCGGTTTTGTATTTCAGCCTTGCCACGGTTTGGTATTTCAGCCAAGCCTCGGTTTGGTATTTCAGCCACGTCTCGGATTGATATTTCAGCCACGACTCGGTTTGGTATTTCAGCCACGACTCGGTTTGGTATTTCAGCCACGTCTCGGTTTGGTATTTCAGCCACGCCTCCATTTGGTATCTCAGCCACGTCTCGGTTTGGTATTTCAGCCACGCCCCGGTTTGGTATTTCCGCCTTGCCACGGTTTGGTATTTCAGCCACGCCTCAGTTTGGTATTTCAGCCACGCCCCTGTTTGGTATTTCAGCCTTGCCTCGGTTTGGTATTTCAGCCACGTCTCGGTTTGGTATTTCAGCCACGCCTCCGTTTGGTATTTCAGCCACGCCTCTGTTTGGTATTTCAGCCAGGCGTCGGTTTGGTATCTCAGCCACGCCTCGGTTTGGTATTTCAGCCACGTCTCGGTTTGGTATTTCAGCCTTGCCATGGTTTGGTATTTCAGCCACGCCTCGGTTTGGTATTTCAGCCACGCCTCCGTTTGGTATTTCAGCCATGCCTCGGTTTGGTATCTCAGCCACGCCTCCGTTTGGTATTTCAGCCACGCCTCCGTTTGGTATCTCAGCCACGCCTCCGTTTGGTATCTCAGCCACGCCTCGGTTTGGTATCTCAGGCACGCCTCAATTTGGTATTTCAGCCACGACTCGGATTGGTATTTCAGCCACGCCTCGGATTGGTATTTCAGCCACGCCTCGGTTTGGTATTTCAGCCACGTCTCGGTTTGGTATTTCAGCCACGCCCCGGCTTGGTATTTCAGCCACGCCTCGGTTTGGCATCTCAGCCATGCCTCCGTTTGGTATCTCAGCCAGGCCTCGGCTTGGTATCTCAGCCACGCCACCATTTGGCACTTCAGCCACACCTCCGTTTAGTATTTAGCCATGCCTCAGTTTGGTATTTCAGCCACGCCTCGGTTTGGTATCTCAGCCATGTCTCCGTTTGGTATTTTCGGTTTGGTATCTCAGCCACGCCTCGGTTTGGTATCTCAGCCATGCCTATGTTTGGTATCTCAGCCACGCCTCGTTTTGGTATCTCAGCCACGCCTCGGTTTGGTATTTCAGCCATGCCTCCGTTTGGTATTTCAGCCACGCCTCGGTTTGGTATCTCATCCACGCCTCGGTTTGGTATTTCAGCCACGCCTCGGTTTGGTATTTCAGCCACGCCTCGATTTGGTATTTCAGCCACGCCTCGGTTTGGTATTTCAGCCATGCCACCATTTGGTATCTCAGCCACGCCTCGGTTTGGTATCTCATCCACGCCTCGGTTTGGTATCTCAGCCACACCTCGGTATGGCATCTCAGCCACGCCTCCGTTTGGTATCACAGCCATACGTCGGTTTGGTATCTCATCCACGCCTCGGTTTGGTATCTCAGCCACGCCTCGGCTTGGCATCTCAGCCACGCCTCCGTTTGGTATCACAGCCATACCTCGGTTTGGTATTTCAGCCACGCCTCGGTTTGGTATTTCAGCCACGCCTCGGCTTGGCATCTCATCCACGCCTCCATTTGGTATCTCAGCCACGCCTCGGTTTGGTATTTCAGCCACGCCTCCGTTTGGTATTTCAGCCACGCCTCCGTTTGGTATTTCAGCCACGACTCGGATTGCTATTTCAGCCACGACTCGGATTGGTATTTCAGCCACGCCTCCGTTTGGTATTTCAGCCATGCCTCCGTTTGGTATCTCAGCCACGCCTCCATTTGGTATTTCAGCCACGCCTCCGTTTGGTATTTCAGCCACGCCTCGGTTTGGTATTTCAGCCACGCCTCCGTTTGGTATTTCGGCCATGCCTCCATTTGGTATCTCAGCCACATCTCGGTTTGGTATTTCAGCCACGCCTCCATTTGGTATCTCAGCCACGCCTCGGTTTGGTATTTCAGCCACGCCCCGGTTTTGTATTTCAGCCACGTCTCGGATTGATATTTCAGCAACGACTCGGTTTGGTATTTCAGCCACGACTCGGTTTGGTATTTCAGCCATGTCTCGGTCTGATATTTCAGCCTTGCCTCCGTTTGGTATTTCAGCCACGTCTCGGTTTGGTATTTCAGCCACGCCTCCGTTTGGTATTTCAGCCACACCCTGGTTTGGTATTTCAGCCACGCCCTGGTTTGGTATTCAGCCACGCCTCCGTTTGGAAGCTCAGGCATGCCTCGGTTTGGTATCTCAGCCACCCCTCCGTTTGGTATCTCAGCCACGCCTCTGTTTGGTATTCAGCCACACCTCGCTTTCGTATCACAGCCACGCCTCGGTTTCGTATCTCAGCCACGCCTCGGCCTGGCATCTCAGCCACGCCTCAGTTTGGTATCTCAGCCACGACTCGGATTGGTATTTCAGCCACGCCTCCGTTTGGTATTTCAGCCACGCCTCCGTTTGGTATCTCAGCCATGCCTCCGTTTGGTATTTCAGCCACGCCTCCGTTTGGTATTTCAGCCACGCCTCCGTTTGGTATCTCAGCCACGCCTCCGTTTGGTATTTCAGCCACGACTCGGATTGGTATTTCAGCCACGACTCGGATTGGTATTTCAGCCACGACTCGGATTGGTATTTCAGCCACGCCTCGGTTTGGTATTTCAGCCACGCCTCCGTTTGGTATCTCAGCCACGCCTCCGTTTGGTATTTCAGCCACGCCCCGGTTTGGTATTTCAGCCTTGCCACGGTTGGTATTTCAGCCACGCCTCAGTTTGGTATTTCAGCCACGTCTCGGATTGATATTTCAGCCACGACTCAGTTTGGTATTTCAGCCACGCCCCGGTTTGGTATTTCAGCCTTGCCACGGTTTGGTATTTCAGCCACGCCTCCGTTTGGTATTTCAGCCACGCCTCAGTTTGGTATCTCAGCCACGACTCGGATTGGTATTTCAGCCACGACTCGGTTTGGTATTTCAGCCACGCCTCTGTTTGGTATCTCAGCCACGCCTCCGTTTGGTATTTCAGCCACGTCTCGGTTTGGTATTTCAGCCACGCCTCCATTTGGTATCTCAGCAACGCCCCGGTTTGGTATTTCAGCCTTGCCACGGTTGGTATTTCAGCCACGCCTCAGTTTGGTATTTCAGCCACGTCTCAGTTTGGTATTTCAGCCACGCCCCGGTTTGGTATTTCAGCCTTGCCACGGTTTGGTATTTCAGCCACGCCTCCGTTTGGTATTTCAGCCAGGCCTCAGTTTGGTATTTCAGCCACGCCTCTGTTTGGTATTTCAGCCAGGCCTCAGTTTGGTATCTCAGCCACGCCTCGGTTTGGTATTTCAGCCACGCCTCTGTTTGGTATTTCAGCCAGGCCTCAGTTTGGTATTTCACCCTTGCCACGGTTTGGTATTTCAGCCATGCCTCGGTTTGGTATTTCAGCCACGCCTCGGTTTGGTATTTCAGCCACGCCTCCGTTTGGTATTTCAGCCACGCCTCTGTTTGGTATTTCAGCCAGGCCTCAGTTTGGTATCTCAGCCACGACTCGGATTGGTATTTCAGCCACGCCTCCGTTTGGTATCTCAGCCACGCCTCCGTTTGGTATCTCAGCCACGCCTCCGTTTGGTATTTCAGCCACGCCTCCGTTTGGTATTTCAGCCACGCCTCCGTTTGGTATCTCAGCCACGCCTCCGTTTGGTATTTCAGCCATGCTTCCGTTTGGTATCTCAGCCACGACTCGGATTGGTATTTCAGCCACGACTCGGATTGGTATTTCAGCCACGCCTTGGTTTGGTATTTCAGCCACGCCTCCGTTTGGTATTTCAGCCATGCCTCCGTTTGGTATCTCAGCCACGTCTCGCTTTGGTATTTCAGCCACGCCTCCATTTGGTATCTCAGCCACGCCTCGGTTTGGTATTTCAGCCACGCCCCGGTTTTGTATTTCAGCCTTGCCACGGTTTGGTATTTCAGCCAAGCCTCGGTTTGGTATTTCAGCCACGTCTCGGATTGATATTTCAGCCACGACTCGGTTTGGTATTTCAGCCACGACTCGGTTTGGTATTTCAGCCACGTCTCGGTTTGGTATTTCAGCCACGCCTCCATTTGGTATCTCAGCCACGTCTCGGTTTGGTATTTCAGCCACGCCCCGGTTTGGTATTTCAGCCTTGCCACGGTTTGGTATTTCAGCCACGCCTCAGTTTGGTATTTCAGCCACGCCCCTGTTTGGTATTTCAGCCTTGCCTCGGTTTGGTATTTCAGCCACGTCTCGGTTTGGTATTTCAGCCACGCCTCCGTTTGGTATTTCAGCCTTGCCACGGTTTGGTATTTCAGCCACGCCTCGGTTTGGTATTTCAGCCACGCCTCCGTTTGGTATTTCAGCCATGCCTCGGTTTGGTATCTCAGCCACGCCTCCGTTTGGTATTTCAGCCACGTCTCGGTTTGGTATTTCAGCCACGCCTCCGTTTGGTATTTCAGCCTTGCCACGGTTTGGTATTTCAGCCACGCCTCGGTTTGGTATTTCAGCCACGCCTCCGTTTGGTATTTCTGCCATGCCTCGGTTTGGTATCTCAGCCACGCCTCCGTTTGGTATTTCAGCCACGCCTCTGTTTGGTATTTCAGCCAGGCGTCGGTTTGGTATCTCAGCCACGCCTCGGTTTGGTATTTCAGCCACGTCTCGGTTTGGTATTTCAGCCTTGCCACGGTTTGGTATTTCAGCCACGCCTCGGTTTGGTATTTCAGCCACGCCTCCGTTTGGTATCTCAGCCACGCCTCCGTTTGGTATTTCAGCCACGCCTCCGTTTGGTATCTCAGCCACGCCTCCGTTTGGTATCTCAGCCACGCCTCGGTTTGGTATCTCAGGCACGCCTCAATTTGGTATTTCAGGCACGACTCGGATTGGTATTTCTGCCACGCCTCGGATTGGTATTTCAGCCACGCCTCGGTTTGGTATTTCAGCCACGTCTCGGTTTGGTATTTCAACCACGCCCCGGCTTGCTATTTCAGCCACGCCTCGGTTTGGCATCTCAGCCATGCCTCCGTTTGGTATCTCAGCCACGCCTCGGTTTGGTATTTCAGCCACGCCCCGGTTTGGTATCTCAGCCACGCCTCGGTTTGGTATTTCAGCCACGCCCCGGCTTGGAATTTCAGCCACGCCTCGGTTTGGCATCTCAGCCATGCCTCCGTTTTGTATTTCAGCCACGCCTCGGTTTGGCATCTCAGCCACGCCTCAGTATGGCAGCTCAGCCATGCCTCCGTTTGGTATCACAGCCATACCTCGGTTTGGTATCTTATCCACGCCTCGGTTTGGTATCTCAGCCACGCCTCAGTATGGCATCTCAGCCACGCCTTCGTTTGGTATCACAGCTATACCTCGGTTTGGTATCTCATCCACGCCTCGGTTTGGTATTTCAGCCACGCCTTGGTTTGGTATTTCAGCCACGCCTCGATTTGGTATTTCAGCCACGCCTCGGTTTGGTATTTCAGCCATGCCACCATTTGGTATCACAGCCACGCCTCGGTTTGGTATCTCAGCCACACCTTGGTATGGCATCTCAGCCACGCCTCCGTTTGGTATCACAGCCATACGTCGGTTTGGTATCTCATCCACGCCTCGGTTTGGTATCTCAGCCACGCCTCGGCTTGGCATCTCAGCCACGCCTCCATTTGGTATCACAGCCATACCTCGGTTTGGTATTTCAGCCACGCCTCGGTTTGGTATTTCAGCCACGCCTCGGCTTGGCATCTCATCCACGCCTCCATTTGGTATCTCAGCCACGCCTCGGTTTGGTATTTCAGCCACGACTCGGATTGGTATTTCAGCCACGCCTCCGTTTGGTATCTCAGCCACGACTCAGATTGCTATTTCAGCCACGACTCGGATTGGTATTTCAGCCACGCCTCCGTTTGGTATTTCAGCCATGCCTCCGTTTAGTATCTCAGCCACGCCTCCATTTGGTATTTCAGCCACGCCTCCGTTTGGTATCTCAGCCACGCCTCCATTTGGTATTTCAGCCACGCCTCCGTTTGGTATTTCAGCCACGCCTCCGTTTGGTATTTCAGCCATGCCTCCGTTTGGTATTTCAGCCACGACTCGGATTGGTATTTCAGCCACGACTCGGATTGGTATTTCAGCCACGCCTCGGTTTGGTATTTCAGCCACGCCTCCGTTTGGTATCTCAGCCACGTCTCGGTTTGGTATTTCAGCCACGTCTCGGTTTGGTATTTCAGCCACGCCTCCATTTGGTATCTCAGCCACGCATCGGTTTGGTATTTCAGCCACGCCCCGGTTTTGTATTTCAGCCACGTCTCGGATTGATATTTCAGCAACGACTCGGTTTGGTATTTCAGCAACGACTCGGTTTGGTATTTCAGCCACGTCTCGGTTTGGTATTTCAGCCTTGCCTCGGTTTGGTATTTCAGCCACGTCTCGGTTTGGTATTTCAGCCACGCCTCCGTTTGGTATTTCAGCCACGCCTCTGCTTGGTATTTCAGCCAGGCCTCGGTTTGGTATCTCAGCCACGCCTCGGTTTGGTATTTCAGCCATGCCTCCATTTGGTATTTCAGCCACGCCCCGGTTTGGTATTTCAGCCACGCCTCGGTTTGGTATTTCAGCCACGCCTCGGTTTGGTATTTCAGCCACTCCTCCATTTGGTATCTCAGCCACGCCTCGGTTTGGTATTTCAGCCACGCCCCGGTTTGGTATTTCAGCCTTGCCACGGTTTGGTATTTCAGCCACGCCTCCGTTTGGTATTTCAGCCACGCCTCGGTTTGGTATTTCAGCCACGCCTCCATTTTGTATCTCAGCCACGCCTCCGTTTGGTATTTCAGCCACGCCTCCGTTTGGTATCTCAGCCACGCCTCCGTTTGGTATTTCAGTCACGCCTCCGTTTGGTATTTCAGCCACGCCTCCGTTTGGTATCTCAGCCACGCCTCCGTTTGGTATTTCAGCCACGCCTCGGTTTGGTATCTCAGGCACGCCTCGGTTTGGTATTTCAGCCATGCCTCGGCTTGGTATTTCAGCCACGCCTAGGTTTGGCATCACAGCCACGCCTCAATTTGGTATCACAGCCATACCTCGGTTTGGTATCTCATCCACGCCTCGGTTTGGTATTTCAGCCACGCCTCGATTTGGTATTTCAGCCACGCCTCGGTTTGGTATTTCAGCCACACCTCGGTTTGGTATTTCAGCCACGCCACCATTTGGTATCTCAGCCACGCCTCGGTTTGGTATCTCAGCCACGCCTCCGTTTGGTATCACAGCCATACCTCGGTTTGGTATCTCATCCACGCCTCGGTTTGGTATCTCAGTAACGCCTCGGCTTGGCATCTCAGCCACGCCTCCGTTTGGTATCACAGCCATACCTCGGTTTGGTATCTCATCCATGCCTCGGTTTGGTATTTCAGCCACGCCTCGGTTTGGTATTTCAGCCACGCCTCCGTTTGGTATTTCAGCCACGCCTCCATTTGGTATTTCAGCCACGCCTCCGTTTGGTATCTCAGCCACGCCTACATTTGGTATTTCAGCCACGCCTCCATTTGGTATTTCAGCAACGCCCCGGTTTGGTATTTCAGCCAGGACCTGGTTTGGTATTCAGCCACGCCTCCATTTGGTATTTCAGCCACGCCCTGGTTTGGTATTTCAGCCACGCCCTGGTTTGGTATTCAGCCACGCCTCCGTTTGGTAGCTCAGGCATGCCTCGGTTTGGTATCTCAGCCACCCCTCCGTTTGGTATCTCAGCCACGCCTCTGTTTGGTATTCAGCCACGCCTCGGTTTAGTATCTCAGCCACGCCTCGGTTTAGTATCTCAGCCACGCCTCGGTTTCGTATCTCAGCCACGCCTCGGCGTGGCATCTCAGCCACGCCTCAGTTTGGTATTTCAGCCAGGCCTCCGTTTGCTATTTCAGCCAGGTCTCCGTTTGCTATTTCAGCCAGGCCTCGGTTTGGTATTTCAGCCACGCCTCGGATTGGTATTACAGCCACGCCTCGGTTTGGTATTTCAGCCACGTCTCGGTTTGGTATTTCAGCCACGCCCCGGCTTGGTATTTCAGCCACGCCTCGGTTTGGCATCTCAGCCATGCCTCCGTTTGGTATCTCAGCCACGCCTCGGTTTGGTAATTCAGCCACGACAAGCTTGGAATTTCAGCAACGCCTCGGTTTGGCATCTCAGCCATGCCTCCGTTTGGTATTTCAGCCACGCCTCGGTTTGGCATCTCAGCCACGCCTCAATTTGGTATCACAGCCATACCTCGGTTTGGTATCTCATCCACGCCTCGGTTTGGTATCTCAGCCACGCCTCAGTATGGCAGCTCAGCCATGCCTCCGTTTGGTATCACAGCCATACCTCGGTTTGGTATCTCATCCACGCCTCGGTTTGGTATCTCAGCCACGCCTCAGTATGGCATCTCAGCCACGCCTTCGTTTGGTATCACAGCCATACCTCGGTTTGGTATCTCATCCACGCCTCGGTTTGGTATTTCAGCCACGCCTCGGTTTGGTATTTCAGCCATGCCTCGATTTGGTATTTCAGCCACGCCTCGGTTTGGTATTTCAGCCACGCCTCGATTTGGTAGTTCAGCCACGCCTCCGTTTGGTATTTCAGCCACGCCTCCATTTGGTATTTCAGCCACGCCTCCGTTTGGTATTTCAGCCACGCCTACATTTGGTATTTCAGCCACGCCTCCATTTGGTATCTCATCCACGCCTCGGTTTGGTATTTCAGCCACGCCTCGGTTTGGTATTTCAGCCACGCCTCGATTTGGTATTTCAGCCACGCCTCGGTTTGGTATTCAGCCACGCCTCCGTTTGGTATTTCAGCCACGCCTCCATTTGGTATTTCAGCCACGCCCTGGTTTGGTATTTCAGCCACGCCCTGGTTTGGTATTCAGCCACGCCTCCGTTTGGTAGCTCAGGCATGCCTCGGTTTGGTATCTCAGCCACCCCTCCGTTTGGTATCTCAGCCACGCCTCTGTTTGGTATTCAGCCACGCCTCGGTTTAGTATCTCAGCCACGCCTCGGTTTGGTATTTCAGCCACGCCTCGGTTTGGTATTTCAGCCACGCCTCGGTTTGGTATTTCAGCCACGTCTCGGTTTGGTATTTCAGCCACGCCCCGGCTTGGTATTTCAGCCACGCCTCGGTTTGGCATCTCAGCCATGCCTCCGTTTGGTATCTCAGCCACGCCTCCGTTTGGTATTTCAGCCACGCCCCGGTTTGGTATCTCAGCCACGCCTCGGTTTGGTATTTCAGCCACGACAAGCTTGGAATTTCAGCCACGCCTCGGTTTGGCATCTCAGCCATGCCTCCGTTTGGTATTTCAGCCACGCCTCGGTTTGGCATCTCAGCCACGCCTCAATTTGGTATCACAGCCATACCTCGGTTTGGTATCTCATCCACGCCTCGGTTTGGTATCTCAGCCACGCCTCAGTATGGCAGCTCAGCCATGCCTCCGTTTGGTATCACAGCCATACCTCGGTTTGGTATCTCATCCACGCCTCGGTTTGGTATCTCAGCCACGCCTCAGTATGGCATCTCAGCCACGCCTTCGTTTGGTATCACAGCCATACCTCGGTTTGGTATCTCATCCACGCCTCGGTTTGGTATTTCAGCCACGCCTCGGTTTGGTATTTCAGCCACGCCTCGATTTGGTATTTCAGCCACGCCTCGGTTTGGTATTTCAGCCACGCCTCGGTTTGGTATTTCAGCCATGCCACCATTTGGTATCTCAGCCACGCCTCGGTTTGGTATCTCATCCACGCCTCGGTTTGGTATCTCAGCCACACCTCGGTATGGCATCTCAGCCACGCCTCCGTTTGGTATCACAGCCATACGTCGGTTTGGTATCTCATCCACGCCTCGGTTTGGTATCTCAGCCACGCCTCGGCTTGGCATCTCAGCCACGCCTCCGTTTGGTATCACAGCCATACCTCGGTTTGGTATTTCAGCCACGCCTCGGTTTGGTATTTCAGCCACGCCTCGGCTTGGCATCTCATCCACGCCTCCATTTGGTATCTCAGCCACGCCTCCATTTGGTATTTTAGCCACGCCTCCGTTTGGTATTTCAGCCACGCCTCCGTTTGGTATTTCAGCCAGGCCTCAGTTTGGTATCTCAGCCACGACTCGGCTTGGCATCTCATCCACGCCTCCATTTGGTATCTCAGCCACGCCTCCGTTTGGTATTTTAGCCACGCCTCCGTTTGGTATTTCAGCCACGCCTCCGTTTGGTATTTCAGCCACGCCTCCGTTTGGTATCTCAGCCACGCCTCCGTTTGGTATTTCAGCCACGCCTCCGTTTGGTATTTCAGCCATGCCTCCGTTTGGTATCTCAGCCACGACTCGGATTGGTATTTCAGCCACGACTCGGATTGGTATTTCAGCCACGCCTCGGTTTGGTATTTCAGCCACGCCTCCGTTTGGTATTTCAGCCATGCCTCCGTTTGGTATCTCAGCCACGTCTCGGTTTGGTATTTCAGCCACGCCTCCATTTGGTATCACAGCCATACCTCGGTTTGGTATTTCAGCCACGCCCCGGTTTTGTATTTCAGCCTTGCCACGGTTTGGTATTTCAGCCACGACTCGGTTTGGTATTTCAGCCACGTCTCGGTTTGGTATTTCAGCCACGCCTCCATTTGGTATCTCAGCCACGCCTCGGTTTGGTATTTCAGCCACGCCTACATTTGGTATTTCAGCCACGCCTCCATTTGGTATTTCAGCAACGCCCCGGTTTGGTATTTCAGCCAGGACCTGGTTTGGTATTCAGCCACGCCTCCATTTGGTATTTCAGCCACGCCCTGGTTTGGTATTTCAGCCACGCCCTGGTTTGGTATTCAGCCACGCCTCCGTTTGGTAGCTCAGGCATGCCTCGGTTTGGTATCTCAGCCACCCCTCCGTTTGGTATCTCAGCCACGCCTCTGTTTGGTATTCAGCCACGCCTCGGTTTAGTATCTCAGCCACGCCTCGGTTTAGTATCTCAGCCACGCCTCGGTTTCGTATCTCAGCCACGCCTCGGCGTGGCATCTCAGCCACGCCTCAGTTTGGTATTTCAGCCAGGCCTCCGTTTGCTATTTCAGCCAGGTCTCCGTTTGCTATTTCAGCCAGGCCTCGGTTTGGTATTTCAGCCACGCCTCGGATTGGTATTACAGCCACGCCTCGGTTTGGTATTTCAGCCACGTCTCGGTTTGGTATTTCAGCCACGCCCCGGCTTGGTATTTCAGCCACGCCTCGGTTTGGCATCTCAGCCATGCCTCCGTTTGGTATCTCAGCCACGCCTCGGTTTGGTAATTCAGCCACGACAAGCTTGGAATTTCAGCAACGCCTCGGTTTGGCATCTCAGCCATGCCTCCGTTTGGTATTTCAGCCACGCCTCGGTTTGGCATCTCAGCCACGCCTCAATTTGGTATCACAGCCATACCTCGGTTTGGTATCTCATCCACGCCTCGGTTTGGTATCTCAGCCACGCCTCAGTATGGCAGCTCAGCCATGCCTCCGTTTGGTATCACAGCCATACCTCGGTTTGGTATCTCATCCACGCCTCGGTTTGGTATCTCAGCCACGCCTCAGTATGGCATCTCAGCCACGCCTTCGTTTGGTATCACAGCCATACCTCGGTTTGGTATCTCATCCACGCCTCGGTTTGGTATTTCAGCCACGCCTCGGTTTGGTATTTCAGCCATGCCTCGATTTGGTATTTCAGCCACGCCTCGGTTTGGTATTTCAGCCACGCCTCGATTTGGTAGTTCAGCCACGCCTCCGTTTGGTATTTCAGCCACGCCTCCATTTGGTATTTCAGCCACGCCTCCGTTTGGTATTTCAGCCACGCCTACATTTGGTATTTCAGCCACGCCTCCATTTGGTATCTCATCCACGCCTCGGTTTGGTATTTCAGCCACGCCTCGGTTTGGTATTTCAGCCACGCCTCGATTTGGTATTTCAGCCACGCCTCGGTTTGGTATTCAGCCACGCCTCCGTTTGGTATTTCAGCCACGCCTCCATTTGGTATTTCAGCCACGCCCTGGTTTGGTATTTCAGCCACGCCCTGGTTTGGTATTCAGCCACGCCTCCGTTTGGTAGCTCAGGCATGCCTCGGTTTGGTATCTCAGCCACCCCTCCGTTTGGTATCTCAGCCACGCCTCTGTTTGGTATTCAGCCACGCCTCGGTTTAGTATCTCAGCCACGCCTCGGTTTGGTATTTCAGCCACGCCTCGGTTTGGTATTTCAGCCACGCCTCGGTTTGGTATTTCAGCCACGTCTCGGTTTGGTATTTCAGCCACGCCCCGGCTTGGTATTTCAGCCACGCCTCGGTTTGGCATCTCAGCCATGCCTCCGTTTGGTATCTCAGCCACGCCTCCGTTTGGTATTTCAGCCACGCCCCGGTTTGGTATCTCAGCCACGCCTCGGTTTGGTATTTCAGCCACGACAAGCTTGGAATTTCAGCCACGCCTCGGTTTGGCATCTCAGCCATGCCTCCGTTTGGTATTTCAGCCACGCCTCGGTTTGGCATCTCAGCCACGCCTCAATTTGGTATCACAGCCATACCTCGGTTTGGTATCTCATCCACGCCTCGGTTTGGTATCTCAGCCACGCCTCAGTATGGCAGCTCAGCCATGCCTCCGTTTGGTATCACAGCCATACCTCGGTTTGGTATCTCATCCACGCCTCGGTTTGGTATCTCAGCCACGCCTCAGTATGGCATCTCAGCCACGCCTTCGTTTGGTATCACAGCCATACCTCGGTTTGGTATCTCATCCACGCCTCGGTTTGGTATTTCAGCCACGCCTCGGTTTGGTATTTCAGCCACGCCTCGATTTGGTATTTCAGCCACGCCTCGGTTTGGTATTTCAGCCACGCCTCGGTTTGGTATTTCAGCCATGCCACCATTTGGTATCTCAGCCACGCCTCGGTTTGGTATCTCATCCACGCCTCGGTTTGGTATCTCAGCCACACCTCGGTATGGCATCTCAGCCACGCCTCCGTTTGGTATCACAGCCATACGTCGGTTTGGTATCTCATCCACGCCTCGGTTTGGTATCTCAGCCACGCCTCGGCTTGGCATCTCAGCCACGCCTCCGTTTGGTATCACAGCCATACCTCGGTTTGGTATTTCAGCCACGCCTCGGTTTGGTATTTCAGCCACGCCTCGGCTTGGCATCTCATCCACGCCTCCATTTGGTATCTCAGCCACGCCTCCATTTGGTATTTTAGCCACGCCTCCGTTTGGTATTTCAGCCACGCCTCCGTTTGGTATTTCAGCCAGGCCTCAGTTTGGTATCTCAGCCACGACTCGGCTTGGCATCTCATCCACGCCTCCATTTGGTATCTCAGCCACGCCTCCGTTTGGTATTTTAGCCACGCCTCCGTTTGGTATTTCAGCCACGCCTCCGTTTGGTATTTCAGCCACGCCTCCGTTTGGTATCTCAGCCACGCCTCCGTTTGGTATTTCAGCCACGCCTCCGTTTGGTATTTCAGCCATGCCTCCGTTTGGTATCTCAGCCACGACTCGGATTGGTATTTCAGCCACGACTCGGATTGGTATTTCAGCCACGCCTCGGTTTGGTATTTCAGCCACGCCTCCGTTTGGTATTTCAGCCATGCCTCCGTTTGGTATCTCAGCCACGTCTCAGTTTGGTATTTCAGCCACGCCTCCATTTGGTATCACAGCCATACCTCGGTTTGGTATTTCAGCCACGCCCCGGTTTTGTATTTCAGCCTTGCCACGGTTTGGTATTTCAGCCACGACTCGGTTTGGTATTTCAGCCACGTCTCGGTTTGGTATTTCAGCCACGCCTCCATTTGGTATCTCAGCCACGCCTCGGTTTGGTATTTCAGCCACGCCCCGGTTTGGTATTTCAGCCTTGCCACGGTTTGGTATTTCAGCCACGCCTCGGTTTGGTATTTCAGTCACGCCCCTGTTTGGTATTTCAGCCTTGCCTCGGTTTGGTATTTCAGCCACGTCTCGGTTTGGTATTTCAGCCACGCCTCCGTTTGGTATTTCAGCCACGTCTCGGTTTGGTATTTCAGCCATGCCTCCATTTGGTATTTCAGCCACGCCCCGGTTTGGTATTTCAGCCTTGCCACGGTTTGGTATTTCAGCCACGCCTCCATTTGGTATTTCAGCCACGCCCCGGTTTGGTATTTCAGCCTTGCCACGGTTTGGTATTTCAGCCACGCCTCGGTTTGGTATTTCAGCCACGCCTCCATTTGGTATCTCAGCCACGCCTCCGTTTGGTATTTCAGCCACGCCCCGGTTTGGTATTTCAGCCTTGCCACGGTTGGTATTTCAGCCACGCCTCAGTTTGGTATTTCAGCCACGTCTCGGATTGATATTTCAGCCACGACTCAGTTTGGTATTTCAGCCACGCCCCGGTTTGGTATTTCAGCCTTGCCACGGTTTGGTATTTCAGCCACGCCTCCGTTTGGTATTTCAGCCACGCCTCAGTTTGGTATCTCAGCCACGACTCGGATTGGTATTTCAGCCACGACTCGGTTTGGTATTTCAGCCACGCCTCTGTTTGGTATCTCAGCCACGCCTCCGTTTGGTATTTCAGCCACGTCTCGGTTTGGTATTTCAGCCACGCCTCCATTTGGTATCTCAGCAACGCCCCGGTTTGGTATTTCAGCCTTGCCACGGTTGGTATTTCAGCCACGCCTCAGTTTGGTATTTCAGCCACGTCTCAGTTTGGTATTTCAGCCACGCCCCGGTTTGGTATTTCAGCCTTGCCACGGTTTGGTATTTCAGCCACGCCTCCGTTTGGTATTTCAGCCAGGCCTCAGTTTGGTATTTCAGCCACGCCTCTGTTTGGTATTTCAGCCAGGCCTCAGTTTGGTATCTCAGCCACGCCTCGGTTTGGTATTTCAGCCACGCCTCTGTTTGGTATTTCAGCCAGGCCTCAGTTTGGTATTTCACCCTTGCCACGGTTTGGTATTTCAGCCATGCCTCGGTTTGGTATTTCAGCCACGCCTCGGTTTGGTATTTCAGCCACGCCTCCGTTTGGTATTTCAGCCACGCCTCCGTTTGGTATTTCAGCCAGGCCTCAGTTTGGTATCTCAGCCACGACTCGGATTGGTATTTCAGCCACGCCTCCGTTTGGTATCTCAGCCACGCCTCCGTTTGGTATTCAGCCACGCCTCGGTTTAGTATCTCAGCCACGCCTCGGTTTGGTATTTCAGCCACGCCTCGGTTTGGTATTTCAGCCACGCCTCGGTTTGGTATTTCAGCCACGTCTCGGTTTGGTATTTCAGCCACGCCCCGGCTTGGTATTTCAGCCACGCCTCGGTTTGGCATCTCAGCCATGCCTCCGTTTGGTATCTCAGCCACGCCTCCGTTTGGTATTTCAGCCACGCCCCGGTTTGGTATCTCAGCCACGCCTCGGTTTGGTATTTCAGCCACGACAAGCTTGGAATTTCAGCCACGCCTCGGTTTGGCATCTCAGCCATGCCTCCGTTTGGTATTTCAGCCACGCCTCGGTTTGGCATCTCAGCCACGCCTCAATTTGGTATCACAGCCATACCTCGGTTTGGTATCTCATCCACGCCTCGGTTTGGTATCTCAGCCACGCCTCAGTATGGCAGCTCAGCCATGCCTCCGTTTGGTATCACAGCCATACCTCGGTTTGGTATCTCATCCACGCCTCGGTTTGGTATCTCAGCCACGCCTCAGTATGGCATCTCAGCCACGCCTTCGTTTGGTATCACAGCCATACCTCGGTTTGGTATCTCATCCACGCCTCGGTTTGGTATTTCAGCCACGCCTCGGTTTGGTATTTCAGCCACGCCTCGATTTGGTATTTCAGCCACGCCTCGGTTTGGTATTTCAGCCACGCCTCGGTTTGGTATTTCAGCCATGCCACCATTTGGTATCTCAGCCACGCCTCGGTTTGGTATCTCATCCACGCCTCGGTTTGGTATCTCAGCCACACCTCGGTATGGCATCTCAGCCACGCCTCCGTTTGGTATCACAGCCATACGTCGGTTTGGTATCTCATCCACGCCTCGGTTTGGTATCTCAGCCACGCCTCGGCTTGGCATCTCAGCCACGCCTCCGTTTGGTATCACAGCCATACCTCGGTTTGGTATTTCAGCCACGCCTCGGTTTGGTATTTCAGCCACGCCTCGGCTTGGCATCTCATCCACGCCTCCATTTGGTATCTCAGCCACGCCTCCATTTGGTATTTTAGCCACGCCTCCGTTTGGTATTTCAGCCACGCCTCCGTTTGGTATTTCAGCCAGGCCTCAGTTTGGTATCTCAGCCACGACTCGGCTTGGCATCTCATCCACGCCTCCATTTGGTATCTCAGCCACGCCTCCGTTTGGTATTTTAGCCACGCCTCCGTTTGGTATTTCAGCCACGCCTCCGTTTGGTATTTCAGCCACGCCTCCGTTTGGTATCTCAGCCACGCCTCCGTTTGGTATTTCAGCCACGCCTCCGTTTGGTATTTCAGCCATGCCTCCGTTTGGTATCTCAGCCACGACTCGGATTGGTATTTCAGCCACGACTCGGATTGGTATTTCAGCCACGCCTCGGTTTGGTATTTCAGCCACGCCTCCGTTTGGTATTTCAGCCATGCCTCCGTTTGGTATCTCAGCCACGTCTCAGTTTGGTATTTCAGCCACGCCTCCATTTGGTATCACAGCCATACCTCGGTTTGGTATTTCAGCCACGCCCCGGTTTTGTATTTCAGCCTTGCCACGGTTTGGTATTTCAGCCACGACTCGGTTTGGTATTTCAGCCACGTCTCGGTTTGGTATTTCAGCCACGCCTCCATTTGGTATCTCAGCCACGCCTCGGTTTGGTATTTCAGCCACGCCCCGGTTTGGTATTTCAGCCTTGCCACGGTTTGGTATTTCAGCCACGCCTCGGTTTGGTATTTCAGTCACGCCCCTGTTTGGTATTTCAGCCTTGCCTCGGTTTGGTATTTCAGCCACGTCTCGGTTTGGTATTTCAGCCACGCCTCCGTTTGGTATTTCAGCCACGTCTCGGTTTGGTATTTCAGCCATGCCTCCATTTGGTATTTCAGCCACGCCCCGGTTTGGTATTTCAGCCTTGCCACGGTTTGGTATTTCAGCCACGCCTCCATTTGGTATTTCAGCCACGCCCCGGTTTGGTATTTCAGCCTTGCCACGGTTTGGTATTTCAGCCACGCCTCGGTTTGGTATTTCAGCCACGCCTCCATTTGGTATCTCAGCCACGCCTCCGTTTGGTATTTCAGCCACGCCCCGGTTTGGTATTTCAGCCTTGCCACGGTTGGTATTTCAGCCACGCCTCAGTTTGGTATTTCAGCCACGTCTCGGATTGATATTTCAGCCACGACTCAGTTTGGTATTTCAGCCACGCCCCGGTTTGGTATTTCAGCCTTGCCACGGTTTGGTATTTCAGCCACGCCTCCGTTTGGTATTTCAGCCACGCCTCAGTTTGGTATCTCAGCCACGACTCGGATTGGTATTTCAGCCACGACTCGGTTTGGTATTTCAGCCACGCCTCTGTTTGGTATCTCAGCCACGCCTCCGTTTGGTATTTCAGCCACGTCTCGGTTTGGTATTTCAGCCACGCCTCCATTTGGTATCTCAGCAACGCCCCGGTTTGGTATTTCAGCCTTGCCACGGTTGGTATTTCAGCCACGCCTCAGTTTGGTATTTCAGCCACGTCTCAGTTTGGTATTTCAGCCACGCCCCGGTTTGGTATTTCAGCCTTGCCACGGTTTGGTATTTCAGCCACGCCTCCGTTTGGTATTTCAGCCAGGCCTCAGTTTGGTATTTCAGCCACGCCTCTGTTTGGTATTTCAGCCAGGCCTCAGTTTGGTATCTCAGCCACGCCTCGGTTTGGTATTTCAGCCACGCCTCTGTTTGGTATTTCAGCCAGGCCTCAGTTTGGTATTTCACCCTTGCCACGGTTTGGTATTTCAGCCATGCCTCGGTTTGGTATTTCAGCCACGCCTCGGTTTGGTATTTCAGCCACGCCTCCGTTTGGTATTTCAGCCACGCCTCCGTTTGGTATTTCAGCCAGGCCTCAGTTTGGTATCTCAGCCACGACTCGGATTGGTATTTCAGCCACGCCTCCGTTTGGTATCTCAGCCACGCCTCCGTTTGGTATCTCAGCCACGCCTCCGTTTGGTATTTCAGCCACGCCTCCGTTTGGTATTTCAGCCACGCCTCCGTTTGGTATCTCAGCCACGCCTCCGTTTGGTATTTCAGCCATGCTTCCGTTTGGTATCTCAGCCACGACTCGGATTGGTATTTCAGCCACGACTCGGATTGGTATTTCAGCCACGCCTTGGTTTGGTATTTCAGCCACGCCTCCGTTTGGTATTTCAGCCATGCCTCCGTTTGGTATCTCAGCCACGTCTCGGTTTGGTATTTCAGCCACGCCTCCATTTGGTATCTCAGCCACGCCTCGGTTTGGTATTTTAGCCACGCCCCGGTTTTGTATTTCAGCCTTGCCACGGTTTGGTATTTCAGCCAAGCCTCGGTTTGGTATTTCAGCCACGTCTCGGATTGATATTTCAGCCACGACTCGGTTTGGTATTTCAGCCACGACTCGGTTTGGTATTTCAGCCACGTCTCGGTTTGGTATTTCAGCCACGCCTCCATTTGGTATCTCAGCCACGTCTCGGTTTGGTATTTCAGCCACGCCCCGGTTTGGTATTTCAGCCTTGCCACGGTTTGGTATTTCAGCCACGCCTCAGTTTGGTATTTCAGCCACGCCCCTGTTTGGTATTTCAGGCTTGCCTCGGTTTGGTATTTCAGCCACGTCTCGGTTTGGTATTTCAGCCACGCCTCCGTTTGGTATTTCAGCCTTGCCACGGTTTGGTATTTCAGCCACGCCTCGGTTTGGTATTTCAGCCACGCCTCCGTTTGGTATTTCAGCCATGCCTCGGTTTGGTATCTCAGCCACGCCTCCGTTTGGTATTTCAGCCACGTCTCGGTTTGGTATTTCAGCCACGCCTCCGTTTGGTATTTCAGCCTTGCCACGGTTTGGTATTTCAGCCACGCCTCGGTTTGGTATTTCAGCCACGCCTCCGTTTGGTATTTCAGCCATGCCACGGTTTGGTATCTCAGCCACGCCTCCGTTTGGTATTTCAGCCACGCCTCTGTTTGGTATTTCAGCCAGGCGTCGGTTTGGTATCTCAGCCACGCCTCGGTTTGGTATTTCAGCCACGTCTCGGTTTGGTATTTCAGCCTTGCCACGGTTTGGTATTTCAGCCACGCCTCGGTTTGGTATTTCAGCCACGCCTCCGTTTGGTATCTCAGCCACGCCTCCGTTTGGTATTTCAGCCACGCCTCCGTTTGGTATCTCAGCCACGCCTCCGTTTGGTATCTCAGCCACGCCTCGGTTTGGTATCTCAGGCACGCCTCAATTTGGTATTTCAGGCACGACTCGGATTGGTATTTCTGCCACGCCTCGGATTGGTATTTCAGCCACGCCTCGGTTTGGTATTTCAGCCACGTCTCGGTTTGGTATTTCAACCACGCCCCGGCTTGCTATTTCAGCCACGCCTCGGTTTGGCATCTCAGCCATGCCTCCGTTTGGTATCTCAGCCACGCCTCGGTTTGGTATTTCAGCCACGCCCCGGTTTGGTATCTCAGCCACGCCTCGGTTTGGTATTTCAGCCACGCCCCGGCTTGGAATTTCAGCCACGCCTCGGTTTGGCATCTCAGCCATGCCTCCGTTTGGTATTTCAGCCACGCCTCGGTTTGGCATCTCAGCCACGCCTCAGTATGGCAGCTCAGCCATGCCTCCGTTTGGTATCACAGCCATACCTCGGTTTGGTATCTTATCCACGCCTCGGTTTGGTATCTCAGCCACGCCTCAGTATGGCATCTCAGCCACGCCTTCGTTTGGTATCACAGCTATACCTCGGTTTGGTATCTCATCCACGCCTCGGTTTGGTATTTCAGCCACGCCTTGGTTTGGTATTTCAGCCACGCCTCGATTTGGTATTTCAGCCACGCCTCGGTTTGGTATTTCAGCCATGCCACCATTTGGTATCACAGCCACGCCTCGGTTTGGTATCTCAGCCACACCTTGGTATGGCATCTCAGCCACGCCTCCGTTTGGTATCACAGCCATACGTCGGTTTGGTATCTCATCCACGCCTCGGTTTGGTATCTCAGCCACGCCTCGGCTTGGCATCTCAGCCACGCCTCCATTTGGTATCACAGCCATACCTCGGTTTGGTATTTCAGCCACGCCTCGGTTTGGTATTTCAGCCACGCCTCGGCTTGGCATCTCATCCACGCCTCCATTTGGTATCTCAGCCACGCCTCGGTTTGTTATTTCAGCCACGACTCGGATTGGTATTTCAGCCACGCCTCCGTTTGGTATCTCAGCCACGACTCGGATTGCTATTTCAGCCACGACTCGGATTGGTATTTCAGCCACGCCTCCGTTTGGTATTTCAGCCATGCCTCCGTTTAGTATCTCAGCCACGCCTCCATTTGGTATTTCAGCCACGCCTCCGTTTGGTATCTCAGCCACGCCTCCATTTGGTATTTCAGCCACGCCTCCGTTTGGTATTTCAGCCACGCCTCCGTTTGGTATTTCAGCCATGCCTCCGTTTGGTATTTCAGCCACGACTCGGATTGGTATTTCAGCCACGACTCGGATTGGTATTTCAGCCACGCCTCGGTTTGGTATTTCAGCCACGCCTCCGTTTGGTATCTCAGCCACGTCTCGGTTTGGTATTTCAGCCACGTCTCGGTTTGGTATTTCAGCCACGCCTCCATTTGGTATCTCAGCCACGCATCGGTTTGGTATTTCAGCCACGCCCCGGTTTTGTATTTCAGCCACGTCTCGGATTGATATTTCAGCAACGACTCGGTTTGGTATTTCAGCAACGACTCGGTTTGGTATTTCAGCCACGTCTTGGTTTGGTATTTCAGCCTTGCCTCGGTTTGGTATTTCAGCCACGTCTCGGTTTGGTATTTCAGCCACGCCTCCGTTTGGTATTTCAGCCACGCCTCTGCTTGGTATTTCAGCCAGGCCTCGGTTTGGTATCTCAGCCACGCCTCGGTTTGGTATTTCAGCCATGCCTCCATTTGGTATTTCAGCCACGCCCCGGTTTGGTATTTCAGCCACGCCTCGGTTTGGTATTTCAGCCACGCCTCGGTTTGGTATTTCAGCCACGCCTCCATTTGGTATCTCAGCCACGCCTCGGTTTGGTATTTCAGCCACGCCCCGGTTTGGTATTTCAGCCTTGCCACGGTTTGGTATTTCAGCCACGCCTCCGTTTGGTATTTCAGCCACGCCTCGGTTTGGTATTTCAGCCACGCCTCCATTTTGTATCTCAGCCACGCCTCCGTTTGGTATTTCAGCCACGCCTCCGTTTGGTATCTCAGCCACGCCTCCGTTTGGTATTTCAGTCACGCCTCCGTTTGGTATTTCAGCCACGCCTCCGTTTGGTATCTCAGCCACGCCTCCGTTTGGTATTTCAGCCACGCCTCGGTTTGGTATCTCAGGCACGCCTCGGTTTGGTATTTCAGCCATGCCTCGGCTTGGTATTTCAGCCACGCCTAGGTTTGGCATCACAGCCACGCCTCAATTTGGTATCACAGCCATACCTCGGTTTGGTATCTCATCCACGCCTCGGTTTGGTATTTCAGCCACGCCTCGATTTGGTATTTCAGCCACGCCTCGGTTTGGTATTTCAGCCACACCTCGGTTTGGTATTTCAGCCACGCCACCATTTGGTATCTCAGCCACGCCTCGGTTTGGTATCTCAGCCACGCCTCCGTTTGGTATCACAGCCATACCTCGGTTTGGTATCTCATCCACGCCTCGGTTTGGTATCTCAGTAACGCCTCGGCTTGGCATCTCAGCCACGCCTCCGTTTGGTATCACAGCCATACCTCGGTTTGGTATCTCATCCATGCCTCGGTTTGGTATTTCAGCCACGCCTCGGTTTGGTATTTCAGCCACGCCTCCGTTTGGTATTTCAGCCACGCCTCCATTTGGTATTTCAGCCACGCCTCCGTTTGGTATTTCAGCCACGCCTACATTTGGTATTTCAGCCACGCCTCCATTTGGTATTTCAGCAACGCCCCGGTTTGGTATTTCAGCCAGGACCTGGTTTGGTATTCAGCCACGCCTCCATTTGGTATTTCAGCCACGCCCTGGTTTGGTATTTCAGCCACGCCCTGGTTTGGTATTCAGCCACGCCTCCGTTTGGTAGCTCAGGCATGCCTCGGTTTGGTATCTCAGCCACCCCTCTGTTTGGTATCTCAGCCACGCCTCTGTTTGGTATTCAGCCACGCCTCGGTTTAGTATCTCAGCCACGCCTCGGTTTAGTATCTCAGCCACGCCTCGGTTTCGTATCTCAGCCACGCCTCGGCTTGGCATCTCAGCCACGCCTCAGTTTGGTATTTCAGCCAGGCCTCCGTTTGCTATTTCAGCCAGGTCTCCGTTTGCTATTTCAGCCAGGCCTCGGTTTGGTATTTCAGCCACGCCTCGGATTGGTATTTCAGCCACGCCTCGGTTTGGTATTTCAGCCACGTCTCGGTTTGGTATTTCAGCCACGCCCCGGCTTGGTATTTCAGCCACGCCTCGGTTTGGCATCTCAGCCATGCCTCCGTTTGGTATCTCAGCCACGCCTCGGTTTGGTAATTCAGCCACGACAAGCTTGGAATTTCAGCAACGCCTCGGTTTGGCATCTCAGCCATGCCTCCGTTTGGTATTTCAGCCACGCCTCGGTTTGGCATCTCAGCCACGCCTCAATTTGGTATCACAGCCATACCTCGGTTTGGTATCTCATCCACGCCTCGGTTTGGTATCTCAGCCACGCCTCAGTATGGCAGCTCAGCCATGCCTCCGTTTGGTATCACAGCCATACCTCGGTTTGGTATCTCATCCACGCCTCGGTTTGGTATCTCAGCCACGCCTCAGTATGGCATCTCAGCCACGCCTTCGTTTGGTATCACAGCCATACCTCGGTTTGGTATCTCATCCACGCCTCGGTTTGGTATTTCAGCCACGCCTCGGTTTGGTATTTCAGCCATGCCTCGATTTGGTATTTCAGCCACGCCTCGGTTTGGTATTTCAGCCACGCCTCGATTTGGTATTTCAGCCACGCCTCCGTTTGGTATTTCAGCCACGCCTCCGTTTGGTATTTCAGCCACGCCTACATTTGGTATTTCAGCCACGCCTCCATTTGGTATCTCATCCACGCCTCCGTTTGGTATTTCAGCCACGCCTCGGTTTGGTATTTCAGCCACGCCTCGATTTGGTATTTCAGCCACGCCTCGGTTTGGTATTCAGCCACGCCTCCGTTTGGTATTTCAGCCACGCCTCCATTTGGTATTTCAGCCACGCCCTGGTTTGGTATTTCAGCCACGCCCTGGTTTGGTATTCAGCCACGCCTCCGTTTGGTAGCTCAGGCATGCCTCGGTTTGGTATCTCAGCCACCCCTCCGTTTGGTATCTCAGCCACGCCTCTGTTTGGTATTCAGCCACGCCTCGGTTTAGTATCTCAGCCACGCCTCGGTTTCGTATCTCAGCCACGCCTCGGCGTGGCATCTCAGCCACGCCTCAGTTTGGTATTTCAGCCAGGCCTCCGTTTGCTATTTCAGCCAGGTCTCCGTTTGCTATTTCAGCCAGGCCTCGGTTTGGTATTTCAGCCACGCCTCGGTTTGGTATTTCAGCCACGCCTCGGTTTGGTATTTCAGCCACGTCTCGGTTTGGTATTTCAGCCACGCCCCGGCTTGGTATTTCAGCCACGCCTCGGTTTGGCATCTCAGCCATGCCTCCGTTTGGTATCTCAGCCACGCCTCCGTTTGGTATTTCAGCCACGCCCCGGTTTGGTATCTCAGCCACGCCTCGGTTTGGTATTTCAGCCACGACAAGCTTGGAATTTCAGCCACGCCTCGGTTTGGCATCTCAGCCATGCCTCCGTTTGGTATTTCAGCCACGCCTCGGTTTGGCATCTCAGCCACGCCTCAATTTGGTATCACAGCCATACCTCGGTTTGGTATCTCATCCACGCCTCGGTTTGGTATCTCAGCCACGCCTCAGTATGGCAGCTCAGCCATGCCTCCGTTTGGTATCACAGCCATACCTCGGTTTGGTATCTCATCCACGCCTCGGTTTGGTATCTCAGCCACGCCTCAGTATGGCATCTCAGCCACGCCTTCGTTTGGTATCACAGCCATACCTCGGTTTGGTATCTCATCCACGCCTCGGTTTGGTATTTCAGCCACGCCTCGGTTTGGTATTTCAGCCACGCCTCGATTTGGTATTTCAGCCACGCCTCGGTTTGGTATTTCAGCCACGCCTCGGTTTGGTATTTCAGCCATGCCACCATTTGGTATCTCAGCCACGCCTCGGTTTGGTATCTCATCCACGCCTCGGTTTGGTATCTCAGCCACACCTCGGTATGGCATCTCAGCCACGCCTCCGTTTGGTATCACAGCCATACGTCGGTTTGGTATCTCATCCACGCCTCGGTTTGGTATCTCAGCCACGCCTCGGCTTGGCATCTCAGCCACGCCTCCGTTTGGTATCACAGCCATACCTCGGTTTGGTATTTCAGCCACGCCTCGGTTTGGTATTTCAGCCACGCCTCGGCTTGGCATCTCATCCACGCCTCCATTTGGTATCTCAGCCACGCCTCCATTTGGTATTTTAGCCACGCCTCCGTTTGGTATTTCAGCCACGCCTCCGTTTGGTATTTCAGCCAGGCCTCAGTTTGGTATCTCAGCCACGACTCGGCTTGGCATCTCATCCACGCCTCCATTTGGTATCTCAGCCACGCCTCCGTTTGGTATTTCAGCCACGCCTCCGTTTGGTATTTCAGCCACGCCTCCGTTTGGTATCTCAGCCACGCCTCCGTTTGGTATTTCAGCCACGCCTCGGTTTGGTATTTCAGCCATGCCTCCGTTTGGTATCTCAGCCACGACTCGGATTGGTATTTCAGCCACGACTCGGATTGGTATTTCAGCCACGCCTCGGTTTGGTATTTCAGCCACGCCTCCGTTTGGTATTTCAGCCATGCCTCCGTTTGGTATCTCAGCCACGTCTCGGTTTGGTATTTCAGCCACGCCTCCATTTGGTATCACAGCCATACCTCGGTTTGGTATTTCAGCCACGCCCCGGTTTTGTATTTCAGCCTTGCCACGGTTTGGTATTTCAGCCACGACTCGGTTTGGTATTTCAGCCACGTCTCGGTTTGGTATTTCAGCCACGCCTCCATTTGGTATCTCAGCCACGCCTCGGATTGGTATTTCAGCCACGCCCCGGTTTGGTATTTCAGCCTTGCCACGGTTTGGTATTTCAGCCACGCCTCGGTTTGGTATTTCAGCCACGCCCCTGTTTGGTATTTCAGCCTTGCCTCGGTTTGGTATTTCAGCCACGTCTCGGTTTGGTATTTCAGCCACGCCTCCGTTTGGTATTTCAGCCACGTCTCGGTTTGGTATTTCAGCCATGCCTCCATTTGGTATTTCAGCCACGCCCCGGTTTGGTATTTCAGCCTTGCCACGGTTTGGTATTTCAGCCACGCCTCCATTTGGTATTTCAGCCACGCCCCGGTTTGGTATTTCAGCCTTGCCACGGTTTGGTATTTCAGCCACGCCTCGGTTTGGTATTTCAGCCACGCCTCCATTTGGTATCTCAGCCACGCCTCGGTTTGGTATTTCAGCCACGCCCCGGTTTGGTATTTCAGCCTTGCCACGGTTTGGTATCTCATCCACGCCTCGGTTTGGTATCTCAGCCACACCTCGGTATGGCATCTCAGCCACGCCTCCGTTTGGTATCACAGCCATACGTCGGTTTGGTATCTCATCCACGCCTCGGTTTGGTATCTCAGCCACGCCTCGGCTTGGCATCTCAGCCACGCCTCCGTTTGGTATCACAGCCATACCTCGGTTTGGTATTTCAGCCACGCCTCGGTTTGGTATTTCAGCCACGCCTCGGCTTGGCATCTCATCCACGCCTCCATTTGGTATCTCAGCCACGCCTCCGTATGGTATTTTAGCCACGCCTCCGTTTGGTATTTCAGCCACGCCTCAGTTTGGTATCTCAGCCACGACTCGGATTGGTATTTCAGCCACGACTCGGATTGGTATTTCAGCCACGCCTCGGTTTGGTATTTCAGCCATGCCTCCGTTTGGTATTTCAGCCATGCCTCCGTTTGGTATCTCAGCCACGTCTCGGTTTGGTATTTCAGCCACGCCTCCATTTGGTATCACAGCCATACCTCGGTTTGGTATTTCAGCCACGCCCCGGTTTTGTATTTCAGCCTTGCCACGGTTTGGTATTTCAGCCACGACTCGGTTTGGTATTTCAGCCACGTCTCGGTTTGGTATTTCAGCCACGCCTCCATTTGGTATCTGTCCACGCCTCCGTTTGGTATTTCAGCCACGCCCCGGTTTGGTATTTCAGCCTTGCCACGGTTTGGTATTTCAGCCACGCCTCGGTTTGGTATTTCAGCCACGCCTCCGTTTGGTATCTCAGCCACGCCTCCGTTTGGTATTTCAGCCACGCCTCCGTTTGGTATTTCAGCCATGCCTTCGTTTGGTATCTCAGCCACGACTCGGATTGGTATTTCAGCCACGACTCGGATTGGTATTTCAGCCACGCCTCGGTTTGGTATTTCAGCCATGCCTCCGTTTGGTATCTCAGCCACGTCTCGGTTTGGTATTTCAGCCACGCCTCCATTTGGTATCACAGCCATACCTCGGTTTGGTATTTCAGCCACGCCTCGGTTTGGTATTTCAGCCACGCCTCGGCTTGGTATCTCATCCACGCCTCCATTTGGTATCTCAGCCACGCCTCCGTTTGGTATTTTAGCCACGCCTCCGTTTGGTATTTCAGCCACGCCTCCGTTTGGTATTTCAGCCAGGCCTCAGTTTGGTATCTCAGCCACGACTCGGATTGGTATTTCAGCCACGACTCGGATTGGTATTTCAGCCACGCCTCCGTTTGGTATCTCAGCCACGCCTCCGTTTGGTATCTCAGCCACGCCTCCGTTTGGTATTTCAGCCACGCCTCCGTTTGGTATTTCAGCCATGCCTCCGTTTGGTATCTCAGCCACGACTCGGATTGGTATTTCAGCCACGACTCGGATTGGTATTTCAGCCACGCTTCGGTTTGGTATTTCAGCCACGCCTCCGTTTGGTATTTCAGCCACGCCTCCATTTGGTATCTCAGCCACGCCTCGGTTTGGTATTTCAGCCACGCCCCGGTTTGGTATTTCAGCCTTGCCACGGTTTGGTATTTCAGCCACGCCTCGGTTTGGTATTTCAGCCACGCCCCTGTTTGGTATTTCAGCCTTGCCTCGGTTTGGTATTTCAGCCACGTCTCGGTTTGGTATTTCAGCCACGCCTCCGTTTGGTATTTCAGCCACGTCTCGGTTTGGTATTTCAGCCATGCCTCCATTTGGTATTTCAGCCACGCCCCGGTTTGGTATTTCAGCCTTGCCACGGTTTGGTATTTCAGCCACGCCTCCATTTGGTATTTCAGCCACGCCCCGGTTTGGTATTTCAGCCTTGCCACGGTTTGGTATTTCAGCCACGCCTCGGTTTGGTATTTCAGCCACGCCTCCATTTGGTATCTCAGCCACGCCTCGGTTTGGTATTTCAGCCACGCCCCGGTTTGGTATTTCAGCCTTGCCACGGTTTGGTATCTCATCCACGCCTCGGTTTGGTATCTCAGCCACACCTCGGTATGGCATCTCAGCCACGCCTCCGTTTGGTATCACAGCCATACGTCGGTTTGGTATCTCATCCACGCCTCGGTTTGGTATCTCAGCCACGCCTCGGCTTGGCATCTCAGCCACGCCTCCGTTTGGTATCACAGCCATACCTCGGTTTGGTATTTCAGCCACGCCTCGGTTTGGTATTTCAGCCACGCCTCGGCTTGGCATCTCATCCACGCCTCCATTTGGTATCTCAGCCACGCCTCCGTATGGTATTTTAGCCACGCCTCCGTTTGGTATTTCAGCCACGCCTCAGTTTGGTATCTCAGCCACGACTCGGATTGGTATTTCAGCCACGACTCGGATTGGTATTTCAGCCACGCCTCGGTTTGGTATTTCAGCCACGCCTCCGTTTGGTATTTCAGCCATGCCTCCGTTTGGTATCTCAGCCACGTCTCGGTTTGGTATTTCAGCCACGCCTCCATTTGGTATCACAGCCATACCTCGGTTTGGTATTTCAGCCACGCCCCGGTTTTGTATTTCAGCCTTGCCACGGTTTGGTATTTCAGCCACGACTCGGTTTGGTATTTCAGCCACGTCTCGGTTTGGTATTTCAGCCACGCCTCCATTTGGTATCTGTCCACGCCTCCGTTTGGTATTTCAGCCACGCCCCGGTTTGGTATTTCAGCCTTGCCACGGTTTGGTATTTCAGCCACGCCTCGGTTTGGTATTTCAGCCACGCCTCCGTTTGGTATTTCAGCCACGCCTCCGTTTGGTATCTCAGCCACGCCTCCGTTTGGTATTTCAGCCACGCCTCCGTTTGGTATTTCAGCCATGCCTCCGTTTGGTATCTCAGCCACGACTCGGATTGGTATTTCAGCCACGACTCGGATTGGTATTTCAGCCACGCCTCGGTTTGGTATTTCAGCCATGCCTCCGTTTGGTATCTCAGCCACGTCTCGGTTTGGTATTTCAGCCACGCCTCCATTTGGTATCACAGCCATACCTCGGTTTGGTATTTCAGCCACGCCTCGGTTTGGTATTTCAGCCACGCCTCGGCTTGGCATCTCATCCACGCCTCCATTTGGTATCTCAGCCACGCCTCCGTTTGGTATTTTAGCCACGCCTCCGTTTGGTATTTCAGCCACGCCTCCGTTTGGTATTTCAGCCAGGCCTCAGTTTGGTATCTCAGCCACGACTCGGATTGGTATTTCAGCCACGACTCGGATTGGTATTTCAGCCACGCCTCCGTTTGGTATCTCAGCCACGCCTCCGTTTGGTATCTCAGCCACGCCTCCGTTTGGTATTTCAGCCACGCCTCCGTTTGGTATTTCAGCCATGCCTCCGTTTGGTATCTCAGCCACGACTCGGATTGGTATTTCAGCCACGACTCGGATTGGTATTTCAGCCACGCCTCGGTTTGGTATTTCAGCCACGCCTCCGTTTGGTATTTCAGCCATGCCTCCGTTTGGTATCTCAGCCACGTCTCGGTTTGGTATTTCAGCCACGCCTCCATTTGGTATCACAGCCATACCTCGGTTTGGTATTTCAGCCACGCCCCGGTTTTGTATTTCAGCCTTGCCACGGTTTGGTATTTCAGCCACGACTCGGTTTGGTATTTCAGCCACGTCTCGGTTTGGTATTTCAGCCACGCCTCCATTTGGTATCTCAGCCACGCCTCCGTTTGGTATTTCAGCCACGCCCCGGTTTGGTATTTCAGCCTTGCCACGGTTTGGTATTTCAGCCACGCCTCGGTTTGGTATTTCAGCCACGCCCCTGTTTGGTATTTCAGCCTTGCCTCGGTTTGGTATTTCAGCCACGTCTCGGTTTGGTATTTCAGCCACGCCTCCGTTTGGTATTTCAGCCACGTCTCGGTTTGGTATTTCAGCCATGCCTCCATTTGGTATTTCAGCCACGCCCCGGTTTGGTATTTCAGCCTTGCCACGGTTTGGTATTTCAGCCACGCCTCCATTTGGTATTTCAGCCACGCCCCGGTTTGGTATTTCAGCCTTGCCACGGTTTGGTATTTCAGCCACGCCTCGGTTTGGTATTTCAGCCACGCCTCGGTTTGGTATTTCAGCCACGCCTCCATTTGGTATCTCAGCCACGCCTCGGTTTGGTATTTCAGCCACGCCCCGGTTTGGTATTTCAGCCTTGCCACGGTTTGGTATTTCAGCCACGCCTCCGTTTGGTATTTCAGCCACGCCTCCGTTTGGTATTTCAGCCACGCCTCCGTTTGGTATCTCAGCCACGCCTCCGTTTGGTATTTCAGCCATGCCTCGGTTTGGTATCTCAGGCACGCCTCGGTTTGGTATTTCAGCCATGCCTCGGCTTGGTATTTCAGCCACGCCTAGGTTTGGCATCTCAGCCACGCCTCAATTTGGTATCACAGCCATACCTCGGTTTGGTATCTCATCCACGCCTCGGTTTGGTATCTCAGCCACGCCTCGGTATGGCATCTCAGCCATGCCTCCGTTTGGTATCACAGCCATACCTCGGTTTGGTATCTCATCCACGCCTCGGTTTGGTATTTCAGCCACGCTTCGATTTGGTATTTCAGCCACGCCTCGGTTTGGTATTTCAGCCACGCCTCGGTTTGGTATTTCAGCCACGTCACCATTTGGTATCTCAGCCACGCCTCGGTTTGGTATCTCAGCCACGCCTCCGTTTGGTATCACAGCCATACCTCGGTTTGGTATTTCAGCCACGCCACCATTTGGTATCTCAGCCACGCCTCGGTTTGGTATCTCAGCCACGCGTCCGTTTGGTATCACAGCCATACCTCGGTTTGGTATCTCATCCACGCCTCGGTTTGGTATTTCAGCCACGCCTCCGTTTGGTATTTCAGCCACGCCTACATTTGGTATTTCAGCCACACCTCCGTTTGGTATTTCAACCACGCCTCCATTTGGTATTTCATCCACGCCTCCATTTGTTATTTCAGCAACGCCCCGGTTTGGTATTTCAGCCAGGCCCTGGTTTGGTATTCAGCCACGCCTCCATTTGGTATTTCAGCCACGCCCTGGTTTGGTATTTCAGCCACGCCCTGGTTTGGTATTCAGCCACGCCTCCGTTTGGTAGCTCAGGCATGCCTTGGTTTGGTATCTCAGCCACCCCTCCGTTTGGTATCTCAGCCACGCCTCTGTTTGGTATTCAGCCACGCCTCGGTTTAGTATCTCAGCCACGCCTCGGTTTAGTATCTCAGCCACGCCTCGGTTTCGTATCTCAGCCACGCCTCGGCCTGGCATCTCAGCCACGCCTCAGTTTGGTATTTCAGCCAGGCCTCCGTTTGCTATTTCAGCCAGGTCTCCGTTTGCTATTTCAGCCAGGCCTCGGTTTGGTATTTCAGCCACGCCTCGGTTTGGTATTTCAGCCACGACTCGGATTGGTATTTCAGCCACGCCTCGGTTTGGTATTTCAGCCACGTCTCGGTTTGGTATTTCAGCCACGCCTCGGTTTGGCATCTCAGCCAAGCCTCCGTTTGGTATCTCAGCCACGCCTCGGTTTGGTATTTCAGCCACGCCCCGGTTTGGTATCTCAGCCACGCCTCGGTTTGGTATTTCAGCCACGCCCCGGCTTGGAATTTCAGCCACGCCTCGGTTTGGCATCTCAGCCACGCCTCAATTTGGTATCACAGCCATACCTCGGTTTGGTATCTCATCCACGCCTCGGTTTGGTATCTCAGCCACGCCTCAGTATGGCAGCTCAGCCATGCCTCCGTTTGGTATCACAGCCATACCTCGGTTTGGTATCTCATCCACATCTCGGTTTGATATCTTAGCCACGCCTCAGTATGGCATCTCAGCCACGCCTTCGTTTGGTATCACAGCCATACCTCGGTTTGGTATCTCATCCACGCCTCGGTTTGGTATTTCAGCCAAGCCTCGGTTTGGTATTTCAGCCATGCCTCGATTTGGTATTTCAGCCACGCCTCGGTTTGGTATCTCATCCACGCCTCGGTTTGGTATCTCAGCCACACCTCGGTATGGCATCTCAGCCACGCCTCCGTTTGGTATCACAGCCATACGTCGGTTTGGTATTTCAGCCACGCCTCGGTTTGGTATTTCAGCCATGCCTTAGTTTGGTATTTCAGCCACGCCTCGGCTTGGCATCTCATCCACGCCTCGGTTTGCTATTTCAGCCACGCCTCCATTTGGTATTTCAGCCACGCCTCCGTTTTGTATTTCAGCCACGCCTCCGTTTGGTATTTCAGCCACGCCTCGGTTTGGTATTTCAGCCAAGCCTCGGTTTGGTATTTCAGCCACACCTCCATTTGGTATTTCAGCAACGCCCCGGTTTGGTATTTCAGCCACGCCCCACGCCTCTACTTGGTATTTCAGCCAGGCCTCGGTTTGGTATCTCAGCCACACCTCCATTTGTTATTTCAGCAACGCCCTGGTTTGGTATTTCAGCCACGCCTCTACTTGGTATTTCAGCCACACCTCCATTTGGTATTTCAGCCACGCCTCGGTTTGCTATTTCAGCCACGCCTCCATTTGGTATTTCAGCCATGCCTCCGTTTGGTATTTCAGCCACGCCTCGGTTTGGTATTTCAGCCACGCCTCCGTTTGGTATTTCAGCCACGCCTCGGTTTGGTATTTCAGCCAGGCCTCGGTTTGGTATTTCAGCCACGCCTCTACTTGGTATTTCAGCCACGCCTCGATTTGGTATTTCAGCCACGCCTCCATTTGGTATTTCAGCAACGCCCTGGTTTGGTATTTCAGCCACGCCTCCATTTGGTATTTCAGCCACGCCTCCATTTGGTATTTCAGCAACGCCCTGGTTTGGTATTTCAGCCACGCCTCCATTTGGTATTTCAGCCACGCCTCCATTTGGTATCTCAGCCACACCTCCATTTGGTATTTCAGCAACGCCCTGGTTTGGTATTTCAGCCACGCCTCCATTTGGTATTTCAGCCACGCCTCGATTTGGTATTTCAGCCACGCCTCCATTTGGTATTTCAGCCATGCCTCCATTTGGTATTTCAGCCACGCCTCCGTTTGCTATTTCAGCCAGGCCTCGGTTTGGTATCTCAGCCAGGCCTCGGTTTGGTATTTCAGCTGCGCCTCCATTTGGTATCTCAGCCACGCCTTGGCTTGGTTCGGACCTGATTCCTGCTGAAATATCTTTGGCCAGGGCAATGATTTTTCCACCTTCTTCTGTTTTTTTCACTTTTTTCCTGATATTATTGTTTCTCTCCTCTACGATCATTTTCTGTTGCCACTCTGTAATATCTGGGTTACAATACTGTTTGTTCTGAATAAAGATAGTCGTCTGTGGGTTAAGGTAACTTATTTATTTATTTATTTGTTTATTTACAAACATCTATCATCGATGGCTGCCACTACAATACTCCTCACAGGAGGCTCTGTACAATCTGTGACATCACATCCTGTAATGATGTTTACAGTCTATCTATATAATATACCTAGCAACAACCTACATCACATTATACTACACTTGCCTCCCAAATCTTGCTTGTAACTTTTTGGTTGAATCCCTCCAATCAGGTTTCCACCCCTGTCAAAGTACCAAAACGGCTCTTACCAAAGTCACAAATGACATTTCAGTTGACTATAACAAAGGTAAACTATCCCTATATCCCTTGATCTCATTAGTATACAGATATCTATCGATTTCTGTCTTGAACATGCTCAACGAATGAGCTTCCACCTCCCTCTGGGGTAGAGAATTCCAAAGATTCACCACCCTCTGAGTGAAGAAATTCCTCCTCGTCTCAGTCTTAAATGGCCTACCCCTTAATTATTCTGAGACTGTGTCCCCTGGTTCTAGACTCAGCAGCCAGGGGAAACATCCTATCCACATCCACCCTGTCAAGCCCTGTAAGAATTTTGTAGGTTTCAATGAGATCACCTCTCATTCTTTGAGACTGTCGAGAATACAGGCCCAGTTTCCTCAATCTCTCCTCATAAGACAATCCCACCATCCCAGGGATTAGTCTGATGAATGTCTGTTGCATTCCCTCTATGGCAAGTGTATCCTTGCTTAGATGAGGAGATCAAAACTATACACAATACTTCAGGTGCAGTCTCACCAAGGTTCTATACAATTGCAGCAAGACATCTTTACTCCTGTACTCAAAACTTCTTGCGATGAAGGCCAACATACCATTTGCCTTCCCAAGTGCTTGCTGCACCTGAATACTAGCTTTTCGTGACTCATGAACAAGGACACCCGGTCTCTTTGGACACTAACACTTACCAGCCTCTCACCATTTCAGAAATACTCAGTCTTTCTGGGGGGTTTTTCTACCAAAGTGGATCATTTCATACTTATTCAGTTTCCCCCGCCAATTCCCATTTACTTCAATTTGCCTTGGCCACCTTGATGCCACATTTGATCAAATGCTGCCTTGGTGTCAAGGGCAATCACTCTCACCTCACCTCTTAAGTTCAGCTCTTCTGTCCATGCTTGGACCAAGGCTGTAATGAGATCAGGGCCGAGTGGCTCTGGCGGAACCCAAACTGAGCAGGTTATTGCTGTTAAAGTAACGCTTAATAGCACTGTTGACAATGCCTTCCATCACTTTGATGATGGTTGAGAGGAGACTGATCGGGAATTAATTGGCTGGGTTGGATTTGGCCAGCCTTTGGTGGACAGGACATACCTGAACCATTTTCCACATTGCCGGGTAGATGTTAGTGTTGTAGCTGTACTGGAACAGCTTGACTAGGGGCGCAGCTAGTTCTGCAGCACAAGTCTGCAGTATTACAGGTGGGATGTTGTCAGTAAATAGTGTTACAGGAGATGGTACCCGAGTGGTAATGTCACTGAGCTATTAATCCAGAAGCCCTGGCTAATTTCCTAGGGGCATGGGTTCAAATCCCACCAGGGCAGCTGGTGGCATTTAAAATTAATTAATAAGAAAAAACATCTGGAATTGAAAGCTAGTTTCAGTAATGGTGCCATGAAATTATTATTTGTCTGATTTGGTCAGTGGTCAGGGATAGGATAGTGTGGCTGCAGCTGAGACAGGTAAGGGGACCCAGAGGGCAGGAGTGCAGGAGCCTCAGCATTTGCGATTGTCCAACTGGTTTGAGGTTCTTTCAGCTTCTTTGGATGAGAGTGGGGGCTGCAGGGTGGATGAGCAACCTTACCATGGAACCAAAAAAGGAATGTAGTGGTAGTAGGGGACAGTATAGTTAGGGGGATTGACACTGTTCTCTGCAGCAAAGAGCGAGAGTCCAAATGGCTGTGTTGCCTGCCCGGTGCCAAGGTTCAGGACATCTGCTCAGGGCTGTAGAGGAAGGTACAGTGGGAAGGGGAGGATACAGTCATCATGGTCCATGTAGGTACCAACGACATAGGCAGGACAAGGAAAGAGGTTCTGCATAGTCAGTATGAGGAACTAGGCACCAAATTAAGACGCTGAACCTCAAAGGTAATAATCTCTGATTACCTGAACCACATGCAAATTGGAGTAGGGAAAATAAGATTTGAGAAATTCATGCATGGCTCAAAGACTGGTGTGGTAGAAGTGGGTTCTGGTTTGTGGGGCACTGTCACCAGTACTGGGGAAAGTGATGGCTGTACCGTTGAGTTCAGCTCTTCTGTCCATGCTTGGACCAAGGCTGTAATGAGATCAGGGCCGAGTGGCTCTGGTGGAACCCAAACTGAGCATAAGTGAGCAGGTTATTGCTGTTGAGGTAACGCTTAATAGTGGCTACACCTGAACCGTGCTGGGGCCGGTATTCTAGTGAGCCGCATAACTAGGGAAGTAGAGAGAGTTTTAAACTGAATAGTGGGGGCAAGGGATCAAATTTGGGAAGATGTGGTAAATCAAAGAGTAGAGATAAGGCAAGAGAGAAAGGTATTAATATGGGAAATGATAAACAGACTGTGACAGGAAGGGATAGAGTGTACAAATCTAAGAGTAAATCAACAGATAAGGCTAGAGGTTACAAAAATAATGAAAGGATAAAACTAAAGACTCTGTATTTGAATGCACGTAGATTTCGAAACAAAACAGATGAACTGAGAGTGCAAATAGAAATAAAAAAGTACGATCTGATAGCCATTACAGAGACATGGCTGCAGGACAACATAGATTGGCACCTGAACATTGAAGTGTACATGGTATTTAGGAAGGACAGGAAGCTCGGAAAAGGTGGCTGGATAGCTCTGTTAATTAATGATGGTATTAGCGCAATAGATAGGGATGACCTAAGTTCAGGAGACCAGGATGTAGAAACTTGAGTAGAGATAAGAAACCACAGGCCACCTAACAATAACCACACTATAGGACGGGGTATAAAGGAAGAAATAATGGCAGCTTGTCAGAAAGGTACAACGATAATTATGGGGGATTTTAACCTATAGACTGGAAAAATCAGATGGGCAGAGGTAGCCTAGATGAGGAGTACATAGAATGTTTTCGGGGTAATTTCTTGGAACAATAGTTCTGGAGCCAACCAGAGAGCAGGCTATACTAGACCTGGTATTGTGTAACGAGATAGGATTAATTAATGAACTCATAGTTAAGGGACTCCTAGGTAGCAGCGATCATAATATGATTGAATTTTGCATTCAGTTTGAGGGAGGGAAGAGTGGGTCCAAGATTAGTACTTTAAACTTAAATAAGGGCAATTATGAGGGCATGAAAACAGAGCTAGCTAAAGTGAACTGGTAAATCTGGTAAAGGGATAGGTCAATAGAGATGCAGTGGCAGACATTTAAGGAGATATTTCAGAATACACAGAATAGATACATTTCAACAAGAATTAAAATTTCCAAGAGTGGGACCCACCATCCATGGTTAACTAAAACAGTTAAAGATAGTATCAAACTTAAAGAAAAAGCCCTTAATTGCGCAAAGAGGGGAGGCAGGTCAGAAAATTGGACAGAATACAAAAAACAGCAAAGAATGATTAAAAGATTGATAAGGAAGGTCAAATTAGAGTACAAGAGAAAGCAAGCTAGAAATATAAAGACAGATAGTAAGAGTTTCTATAGATATTTAAAAAAGAAAAGAGTTAACAAAGTGAGTGTGGGTCCTATAGAAAGTGAATCTGGGGAATTCATAATGGATAATAAGGAGATGGCAGATGAATTGAACAGATATTTTACATCGGTCTTCACTATTGAGGATACAAGTAACATCCCAGTATTAGCTATAGCCAGAAAATTTATATAAATGACTTAGATGAAGGGACCGAAGGTACGGTTGCTAAATTTGCTGGTGACACAAAGATAGATCGGAAAGTAACTTGTGAAAAGGACATAAGAAGGCTACACAGGGATCGAGATAGGTTAAGTGATTGGGCAAAGACCTGGCAAATGGAGTATAATGTGGGAAAGTGTGAAATTGTCCAGTTGTCAAGGGCAATTAGGGATGGGCAACGAATGCTGGCCTTGCCAGATGCCCACATCCCATGAAAGAATGAAACAAAGGACCCATAGCCTTTTCAGTATCCAGTGCCTTCAGCCATTTCTTGATATCACGCGGAGTGAATTGGATTGAATCTGTGATGTTTGGGACCTCAAGAGGAGGACGAGATGGATCATCCACTCGGCACTTCTGGCTGAAGATTGTTGCAAATTCTTCAGCCGTTTCTTTTGCACTGATGTGCTGGGCTCCCCCATCATTGAGGATGGGGATATTTGTGGAGCCTCCTCCTCCTGTTAATTATTTAATTGTCCACCACCATTCACAACTGGATGTGGCAGGTTTGCAGAGCTTTGATATGCTCCATTGGTTATGGGATCACTTAGCTCCGTCTATTGCATACTGCTTCCACTGTTTGGCATGCAAATAGTCCTGTGTTTGTAGCTTCACCTCATTTTTAGGTATGCCTGGTGCTGCTCCTGGCATGCCCTCCTGCACTCTTTGGGCTGAATTTTATGGCTCCCGCTGGAGACGGGCTAGGAGGCGGGGGGGCCCATAGAATTGTGACAGGAGGTGGGGGGCAGAAGGCCCGTCACCTTCCCGTTGCACCTCAATTTAGTCGGGGGCAGGATCGGCTGATGACAGCCTTCCTGCCCAGAGGCCAATTGAGGCCCTTAAGAGGACTAAATAGCCACTTAAGGGCGTCTTTCCATTGCCATTGGCATTAAGTCAGCAGGAGGGGGGAAGGGGGGGCTTACACCACATGGGGAGGTCACCCAGTAAAATGACGTGACCTCCCTGTGGGCTTGGGGTGTGCGGGGCCTTCCTCTGTGGGCAATCGACAAAGTCCCACATAAGAGATTAGCGTGTAAAATTAAAGCACATGGAATTGCGGGTAGTGTATTGCGATGGACAGAAAATTGGTTGGCAGACAGGAAACAAAGAGTAGGGATCAATGGGTCCTTTTCCAAATGGCAGGCAGTGACTAGTGGGATACCGCAGGGATCGGTGCTTCTTCTTCTTTGGCCTCCTTGTCTCGGGAGACAATGGGTAAGTGCCTGGAGGTGGTCAGTGGTTTGTGAAGCAGCGCCTGGAGTGGCTTTAAGGCCAATTCTAGAGTGACAGACTCTTCCACAGGCGTTGCAAATAAAATTGGGTGTCGGGGCTGTTACACAGTTAGCTCTCCCCTTGCGCTTCTGTCTTTTTTCCTGCCAACTGCTAAGTCTCTTCGACTCGCCACACTTTAGCCCCGCCTTTATGGCTGCCGCCAGCTCTTGCGATCATTGGCAACTGACTCCCACGAATTGTGATCAATGTCACAGGACTTCATGTCACGCTTGCAGACATCTTTAAAGCGGAGACTTGGACAGCCGGTGGGTCTGATACCAGTGACGAGCTCGCTGTACAATGTGTCTTTGGGGATCCTGCCATCTTCCATGCGGTTCACATGGCCAAGCCATCTCAATCGCCGCTGGCTCAGTAGGGTGTATATGCTGGGGATGTTGGCCGCCTCGAGGACTTCTGTGTTGGAGATACGGTCCTGCCACCTGATGCCAAGGATTCTCCGGAGGCAGCGAAGATGGAATGAATTGAGACGTCGCTCTTGGCTGACATACATTGTCCAGGCCTCGCTGCCGTAGAGCAAGGTACTGAGGACACAGGCTTGATACGCTCGGACTTTTGTGTTCCGTGTCAGTGCGCCATTTTCCCACACTCTCTTGGCCAGTCTGGACATAGCAGTGGAAGCTTTTCCCATGCGCTTGTTGAGTTCTGCATCGAGAGACAGGTTACTGGTGATAGTTGAGCCTAGGTAGGTGAACTCTTGAACCACTTCCAGAGCGTGGTCGCCGATATTGATGGATGGAGCATTTCTGACGTCCTGTCCCATGATGTTCGTTTTCTTGAGGCTGATTGTTAGGCCAAATTCACTGCAGGCAGCCGCAATCCTGTCAATGAGACTCTGCAGACACTCTTCAGTGTGGGATGTTAATGCAGCATCGTCAGCAAAGAGGAGTTCCCTGCTGAGGACTTTCCGTACTTTGGTCTTCGCTCTTAGACGGGCAAGGTTGAACAACCTGCCACCAGATCTTGTGTGGAGGAAAATTCCTTCTTCTGAAGACTTGAACGCATGTGAGAGCAGCAGGGAGAAGAAAATCCCAAACAGTGTCGGTGCGAGAACACAGCCCTGTTTTACGCCACTCAGGATAGGAAAGGGGTCTGATGAGGCACCGCTATGCTGAATTGTGCCTTTCATATTGTCATGGAATTAGGTGATGATACTTAGTAGCTTTGGTGGACATCCAATCTTTTCTAGAAGTCTGAAGAGACCACGTCTGCTGACAAGGTCAAAGGCTTTGGTGAGATCAATGAAAGCAACGTAGAGGGGCATCTGTTGTTCACGGCATTTTTCCTGTAGCTGTCGAAGGGAGAACAGCATGTCAATGGTGGATCTCTCTGCTCAAAAGCCACACTGTGCCTCAGGGTAGACACGCTCAGCCAGCTTCTGCAGCCTGTTTAAAACGACTCGAGTGAAGACTTTCCCCACTATGCCGAGCAGGGAGATTCCACGGTAGTTGTTGCAGTCACCGCGGTCACCCTTGTTCTTATAGAGGGTGATGATATTGGCATCGTCCCAGCACAGGCAAAGCAGTTCGTGCAGTGCTGAAAGTATAGCAGGCTTGGTACTCTTGATTATTTCAGGAGTAATTCTGTCCTTCCCAGGGGCTTTTCAGCTGGCTAGAGAATCAATGGCATCACTGAGTTCCGATTTTGTTGGCTGTACGTCCAGCTCATCCATGACTGGCAGTTACTAGGACCGCAGTTATTCACAATATATATTAATGATTTAGATGAGGGAACTAAATGTAATATCTCCAAATTTGCAGATGATACAAAACTGGGTGGGAGGGTGAGTTGTGAGGAGGATGCAGAGAGGCTTCAGGGTGATTTGGACAAGTTGAGTGAGTGAGCTAATGCATGACAGATACAGTATAATGTGGATAAATGGGAGATTATCCACTTTGGCAGCAAAAACAGAAAGGCAGATTATTATCTGAACAGCTATAAACCGAGAGAGGGGAATATGTAACGAGACCTGGGAGTTCTCGTACACCAGTCGTTGAAGGTAAGCATGCAGGTGCAACAGGCGGTAAAAAAGGCAAATGGTATGTTGGCCTTCATAGCGAGAGGATTCGAGTACAGGAGCAGGGATGTCTTGCTGCAATTATACAGGGCCTTGGTGAGGCCACACCTGGAATATTGTGTGCAGTTTTGGTCTCCTTATCTGAGGAAGGATGTTCTTGCTATCGAGGGAGTGCAGCGAAGGTTTACCAGACTGATTCCTGGGATGGTGGGACTGATGTATGAGGTGAGATTGAGTCAGTTAGGATTATATTCACTGGAGTTCAGAAGAGTGAGGGGGGATCTCATAGAAACCTATAAATTCTAACAGGACTTGACAGTGTAGATGCAGGAAGGATGTTCGTGATGGTGGGGGAGTCCAGAACCAGGGGTCATAGTCTAAGTATACGGGGTAAACCTTTCAGGACTGAGATAAGGAGAAATTACTTTACCCAGACAGTGGTGAACCTGTGGAATTCGCTACCACAGAAAGCAGTTGAGGCCAAAAACATTGTATGTTTTCAAGAAGGAATTAGATATTGCTCTCGGGTTTAAAGGGATAAAAGGGTATGGGGTGAAAGCGGGAACAGGTTACTGAGTTGGATGATCAGCCATGATCATAATGAATGGCGGCGCAGGCTCGAAGGGCCGAATGGCCTACTCCTGCTCCTATTTTCTTTGCTTCTATGTTTTCTATCTGTGGCCCACGAAGAGCCCCTGCCAGCAATCAGCCCACTTCCCTGGACCCTCCTCCCCCTGTACTCAACGACCACTATTGCCAGGGCCTGCAGTTCTTTGCTCAGTCATAGAAGACAGAGGGTATCAGTGGAAGGGTGTTTTTCTGAATGGAGGGATGTGACTAGTGGTGTTCCGCAGGGATCAGTGCTGGGACCTTTGCTGTTTGTAGTATATATAAATGATTTGGAGGAAAATGTAGCTGGTCTGATTAGTAAGTTTGCGGAAAACACAAAGGTTGGTGGAGTTGCGGATAGTGATGAGGATTGTCAGAGGATACAGCAGGATATAGATCGGTTGGAGACTTGGGCGGAGAAATGGCAGATGGAGTTTAATCCGGACAAATGTGAGGTAATGCATTTTTGAAGGTCTAATGCAAGTGGGAGGTATACAGTAAATGGCAGAACCCTTAGGAGTATTGACAGGCAGAGAGATCTGGGTGTACAGGTCCACAGGTCACTGAAAGTGGCAACGCAGGTGGATAAGGTAGTCAAGAAGGCATACGGCATGCTTGCCTTCATCGGTCGGGGCATAGAGTATAAAAATTGGCAAGTCATGCTGCAGCTGTACAGAACCTTAGTTAGGCCACACTTGGAATATTGCGTGCAATTCTGGTCGCCACACGACCAGAAGGACGTGGAGGCTTTGGAGAGGGTACAGAAGAGGTTTACCAGGATGCTGCCTGGTCTGGAGGGCATTAGCTATGAGGAGAGGTTGGATAAACTCAGATTGTTTTCACTGGAACGACAGAGGTGGAGGGGCGACATGATAGAGGTTTACAAAGTTATGAGTGGCATGGACAGAGTGGATAGTCTGAAGCTTTTTCCCAGGGTGGAAGAGTCGGTTACTAGGGGACATAGGTTTAAGGTGCAAGGGGCAAAGTTTAGAGGGGATGTGTGAGACAAGTTCTTTACACAGAGGGTGGTGAGTGCCTGGAACATGCTGCCGGGGGAGGTGGTGGAAACAGGTAGGATAGCGACGTGTAAGAGGCATCTTGACAAATACATGAATAGGATGGGAATAGAGGGATACGATCCCTGGTAGTGCAGAAGGTTTTAGTTTAGGCAGGCATCAAGATCGGTGCAGGTTTGGAGGGCCGAATGGCCTGTTCCTGTGCTGTACTATTCTTTGTTCTTTGTTCTTTGACTGGCCCCAGTAACCCCGTCTTACTTACCTCAGTTCCAGGTCTCCAGCGCGGGGCCTGGTTCCAGGCCTGGTGCAGTGCCGGGAGTGGCCATTGCTCCGAGTGGCGCTGCTGATACTACTGAGCTGCCGGCCCTGTGATTGGCCAGCAGCTCTTGGAGGTGGGATCACTATCTTTAAAGGGGCAGGTATCCTGGGACCGGACTGTTAACTGGTGCCAAAGAATTACACTAGTGGATCTCCAATTGGCCGAGGCAGGATGCCCCTGCCTTTCCTGCCTGGCGCCGGGAGACCCGTTGGTGCCACTAAAATCAGCCCTTTATAGAACCAGGGTTAATCCCTTGACTTGATAGTGATGGTAGAGTGGGGGATATTGCCAGGTTATGAGGTTACAGATTGTGGTTGAAAGCAATTCTGCTGCTGCCTCATAGATGCCCAGTTTTGAGTTGCCAGATCGATTCTGAATCTCTCCTATTTAACACGGTGGTAGTGTCACACAACACGATGGAGACGATCCTCAATGTGAAGATGGGGCATCGTTTTCACAAGGATTGTGTGGTGGTCACTCCTACTGTCATGGACATCTGCAACATATAGATTGGTGATGGCAAGGTCTAGTACAGGGTTGTCCACCCTTTTCAAGTGGGGAACCAAATTACAATTTTCTCTTACATTGTGGGACCAGTGAGAATTTTGGAAAGATAAAGGCATTAAAAATGTATCTTACTATTGATCAAAATTATAACAAATGTGCATTTTTGTGAAGAAGCTTTAAATGAGAAGATTAATTTACTGACTTACTTTCTTGTCGCTATATTGGACACTGATTTAGTGAGATAACTGGCATTTTTTTGTTTGCACATGTCGTCACTGTTTGCTCGCACAATTCTCGTCGTAATGTGGCATCTTCCAGATAGACGTCCATCTGTCAAGAGTGATCTTGATTATTCTCTCTCTGTCTCTCTCACTCTTTTACTCTCTCACTCTCTGTCTCCCTGTGTCCCCCCTCCCTCTGTGAAGTCCTCACTCTCTGTGTACCCCCTCTCTCTGTTCTCCCTCTTTCTCTCTCTCTCTGTCCCCCTCTCTCTCTGTGTTCCTCTCTCTCTCTCTGTGCCCCTCTCTCTCTGTTCCCTCTCTCTCTTTCTCTTTTCCCCCCTCTCTCTCTGTTTTCCCCCCTCCCTCTCTCCCACCCCCTCTCTCACCCCGTCGCTCTCTCTCTCTCTCTCTCCCCCACCCCCACCATCTCTCTCTCTCTCTCTCTGACCATTGCAGGGAGTGGAAGTGCTGAGCACAGCAGCTCAACAGTACAACTGGAAACACCATCTGGGTTGTGATTGGTCAGTTCTTTCTAAAATGTTGCGCTGTCTGTTTCACAGCTGACAGCAGGAAGAGACTTTCCCAACTTCGGATGGATTTGGGGTTTTCCAGCGGGTTCCGACTTTTTTTTAAAAGCTCGTCGAAACGACCCAAATCTGTCTGATGTTCAGAAACTTCTGTTCCCAATGTCACCTGTGAAAGTATTTTTTTATTCATTCACGGGATGTGGGCGTCACTGGCCAGGCCAGCACTTGTTGCCCATCCCTAATTGCCCTTGAGAAGGTGGTGGTGAGCTGCCTTCTTGAACCGCTGCAGTCCATGTGGGGTAGGTCCACCCACAGTGCTGTTAGGAAGGGAGTTCCAGGATTTTGACCCAGCGACAGTGAAGGAACGGCGATATAGTTCCAAGTCAGGATGGTGTGTGACTCGGAGGGGAACTTGCAGGTTCCCATTGCGTCTGCTGCCCTTGTCCTCTTAGTTGGTAGAGGTCATGGGTTTGGAAGGTGCTAAGGAGCCTCGGTGCATTGCTGCAGTGCATCTTGTAGATGGTACACACTGCTGCCACTGTGCGTCGGTGGTGGAGGGAGTGAATGTTTGTGGATGGTGTGCCAATCAAGCGGGCTGCTTTGTTCTGGATGGTGTCGAGCTTGTTGGAGCTGCACCCATCCAGGCAAGTGGAGAGTATTCCATCACACTCCTGACTTGTGCCATGTAGATGGTGGGCAGGCTTTAGGGAGTCAGGAGGTGAGTTACTCACCACAGAACTCCTAGCCTCTGACCTGCTCTTGTAGCCACGGTATTTATATGGCTACTCCAGTTCAGTTTCTGGTCAATGGTAACCCCTAGGATGTTGATAGTGGGGGATTCAGCGTTGGTAATGCCATTGAATATAAAGAGGAGATGGTTAGATTCTCTCTTGTTGGAGATGGTCATTGCCTGGCACTTGTGTGGCGCGAATGTTACTTGCCACTTATCAGCCCAAACCTGAACATTGTCCGCTGCATTTCTACACGGACTGCTTCAGTATCTGAGGAGTCGCGAATGGTGCTGAACATTGTGCAATCATCAGCGAACATCCCCACTTCTGACCTTATGATTGAAGGAAGGTCATTGATGAAACAGCTGAAGATGGTTGGGCCGAGGTGACGGCACAATGTTTTATAAAAGCCGGACTGGAAGAAGAAGCCAATGGGAAATTTCTCATCTGAAATGCATCCGTGGGCCGGATGGAAACCTTTGTCGGGCTGGATCCTGGCCCACGGGATGTATGTTGGACAACCCTGGTCTCGTAGGTTTTTCCCCCTTGTTGGTTCCCTCTTCGCCTGCCACAGGCCCAGTCAGGCAGATATGTCTTTCAGGACTCACCCAGCTCCGTCAGTAGTGGTGCTCCCGAGCCACTCTTGGTGATGGACATTGAGGTCCCCCACCCAGAGTACATTCTGTGCCCTTGCCACCTTAAGCGCTTCAGCCAATTGGTGTTCAGTATGGAGGAGTTTGTATTCATCAGCTGAGGGAGGGCGGTAGGTGGTAATCAGCAGGAGGTTTCCTTGCCCATGTTTGACCTGATGCCATGAGACTTTATAGGGTTTGGAGTCGATGCTGAGGCCTCCCAGGGCAACTCCCTCCTGACTGTATACCACTGTGCTGCCAGCTCTTATGGGTCTGTCCTGCCAATGGGACAGGTCATACCGAGGGATGATGATGGCAGTGTCTGGGACATTGTCTGTAAGGTATGAATCCGTGAGTATTACTATGTCAGGCTGTTGCTTGATTACTCTGTGGGACAGCTCTCCCAATTTTGGCACAATCCCCCAGATATTAGTAAGGAGGACTTTGCAAGGTCGACAGGGCTGGGTTTGTCGTCGTTTTTTCTGGTGCCGAGGTTGATGACATGTGTTCCATCCGGTTTTATTCCTTTTCACTAATTTAAACTAATGTGGCAGGGGGATGGGAACCAAATGAGGTCAGTGGACAGTAAGCAGGTAGTAACTAAAGCCTGTAAGGAACTAGATAATGAAGTCAGCGTGACTAAGGGGAAGAGTAGACAGGGAGCAGATGATGAAAGCAAAGGGACTGGTGGTCTGAGGTGCATTTGTTTTAATGCAAGAAGTGTAGTAGGTAAGGCAGATGAACTTAGGGCCTGGATTAGTACCTGGGAGTATGATATTGCTATTACTGAGACTTGGTTGAGGGAAGGGCATGATTGGCAACTAAATATCCCAGGATATCGATGCTTCTGGCGGGATAGAGAGGGAGGTAAAAGGGGAGGAGGAGTTGCAGTACTGGTCAAAGAGGATATCACAGCTGTGCTGAAGGAGGGCACTATGGAGGACTCGAGCAGTGAGGCAATATGGGCAGAACTCAGAAATAGGAAGGGTGCGGTAACAATGTTGGGGCTGTACTACAGGCCTCCCAACAGCGAGCGTGAGATAGAGGTACAAATATGTAAACAGATTATGGAAAGATGTAGGAGCAACAGGGTGGTGGTGATAGGAGATTTTAATTTTCCCAACATTGACTGGGATTCACTTAATGTTAGAGGTCTAGATGGAGCAGAATTTGTAAGGAGCATCCAGGAGGGTTTTCTAGAGCAGTATGTAAATAGTCCAACTCGGGAAGGGGCCATACTGGACCTGGTGTTGGGGAATGAGCCCGGCCAGGTTGTTGAAGTTTCAGTAGGGGACTACTTTGGGAATAGTGATCACAATTCCGTAAGTTTTAGAATACTCATGGACAAAGACGAGAGTGGTCCCAAAGGAAGAGTGCTAAATTGGGGGAAGGCCAACTATACCAAAATTCGGCAGGAGCTGGGGAATGTAGATTGGGAGCAGCTGTTTGAAGGTAAATCCACATTTGATATGTGGGAGGCTTTTAAAGAGAGCTTGATTAGCGTGCAGGAGAGACATGTTCCTGTGAAAATGAGGGGTAGAAATGGCAAGATTAGGGAACCATGGATGACAGGTGAAATTGTGAGACTAGCTAAGAGGAAAAAGGAAGCATACATAAGGTCTAGGAGGCTGAAGAAAGACGAAGCTTTGAAAGAATATCGGGAATGTAGGACCAATCTGAAACGAGGAATTAAGAGGGCTAAAAGGGGTCATGAAATATCTTTAGTAAACAGGGTTAAGGAAAATCCCAAAGCCATTTATTCATATATAAGGAGCAAGAGGGTAACTAGAGAAAGGATTGGCCCACTCAAGGACAAAGGAGGAAAGTTATGCGTGGAGTCAGAGAAAATGGGTGAGATTCTAAACGAGTACTTTGCATCGGTATTCACCGAGGAGAGGGACATGACGGATGTTGAGGTTAGGGACAGATGTTTGATTACTCTAGGTCAAGTCGGCATAAGGAGGGAGGAAGTGTTGGGTATTCTAAAAGGCATTAAGGTGGACAAGTCCCCAGGTCCGGATGGGATCTATCCCAGGTTACTGAGGGAAGCGAGAGAGGAAATAGCTGGGGCCTTAACAGATATCTTTGCAGCATCCTTAAACACGGGTGAGGTCCCGGAGGACTGGAGAATTGCTAATGTTGTCCCCTTGTTGAAGAAGGGTAGCAGGGAAAATCCAGGTAATTATAGACCGGTGAGCCTGACGTCAGTGGTAGGGAAGCTGCTGGAGAAGATACTGAGGGATAGGATCTATTCCCATTTGGAAGAAAATGGGCTTATCAGTGATAGGCAACATGGTTTTGTGCAGGGAAGGTCATGTCTTACCAACTTAATAGAATTCTTTGAGGAAGTGACAAAGTTGATTGATGAGGGAAGGGCTGTAGATGTCATATACATGGACTTCAGTAAGGCGTTTGATAAGGTTCCCCATGGTAGGCTTATGGAGAAAGTGAAGTCGCATGGGGTCCAGGGTGTACTAGCTAGATGGATAAAAAACTGGCTGGGCAACAGGAGACAGAGAGTAGCAGTGGAAGGGAGTTTCTCAAAATGGAGACGTGTGACCAGTGGTGTTCCACAGGGATCCGTGCTGGGACCACTGTTGTTTGTGATATACATAAATGATTTGGAGGAAAGTATAGGTGGTCTGATTAGCAAGTTTGCAGACGACACTAAGATTGGTGGAGTAGCAGATAGTGAAGGGGACTGTCAGAGAATACAGCAGAATATAGATAGACTGGAGAGTTGGGCAGAAAAATGGCAGATGGAGTTCAATCAGGGCAGATGCGAGGTGATGCATTTTGGAAGATCCAATTCAAGAGTGAATTATACAGTAAATGGAAAAGTCCTGGGGAACATTGATGTACAGAGAGATTTGGGTGTTCAGGTCCATTGTTCCCTGAAGGTGGCAACGCAGGTCAATAGAGTGGTCAAGAAGGCATACGGCATGCTTTCCTTCATTGGACGGGGTATTGAGTACAAGGGTTGGCAGGTCATGTTACAGTTGTATAAGACTTTGGTTCGGCCACATTAGGAATACTGCGTGCAGTTCTGGTCGCCACATTACCAAAAGGATGTAGATGCTTTGGAGAGGATGCAGAGGAGGTTCACCAGGATGTTGCCTGGTACGGAGGGCGCTAGCTATGAAGAGAGGTTGAGCAGATTAGGATTATTTTCATTAGAAAGACGGAGGTTGAGGGGGGACCTGATTGAGGTGTACAATATCATGAGAGGTATAGACAGGGTGGATAGCAAGAAGCTTTTTCCCAGAGTGGGGTTTCAATTACTAGGGGTCACGAGTTCAAAGTGGGAGGGGAAAAGTTTAGGGGGGATATGCGTGGAAAGTTCTTTACGCAGAGGGTGGTGGGTGCCTGGAACGCGTTGCCGTCGGAGGTGGTAGACGCGGGCACGATAGCGTCTTTTAAGATGTATCTAGACAGATACATGAATAGGCAGGAAGCAAAGAGATACAGACCCTTAGAAAATAGGCGACATGTTTAGATAGAGGATTTGGATCGGCACAGGCTTGGAGGGCCGAAGGGCCTGTTCCTGTGCTGTAATTTTCTTTGTTCTTTGTTCTTTTCAGCTTTTGTGTAGTGGTTTTGTACAAACTGAGTGTCTTGCTAGACCATTTCAGAGGGCAGTTAAGAGACAACCACATTGCTTTGGGTCTGGAGTCACATGTAGGCCAGACCAGGTAACGACGGCAGACTTCCTTCCCTAAAGGTCATTCGTGAACCAGATGGGTTTTTACAACAATTGACAATGGTTTCTTAGTCGCCGCATGGATGGCACAGTGGTGCAGTGGTTAGCACCGCAGCCTCCACCGACCTCTGGTTTGATTCTGGGTATTGCCTGTGCAGAGTTTGCAAGTTCTCCCTGTGTCTGCGTGGGTTTCCTCCGGGTGCTCTGGTTTCCTCCCACAGCCAAAGACTTGCAGGTTGATAGGTAAATTGGCCATTGTAAATTGCCCCTAGTATAGGTAGGGGAAGGTGGGGATATGAGAGGGTAATGGGATTAATGTAGGATTAGTATAAATGGGTGGTTGATGGTCAGCACAGACTCAGTGGGCCGAAGGTCCTGTTTTGGTGCTGTATTTCTGAATAAATTGCTGAGACTAGCTTTCAATTCCAGATTTTTTAAATTAATTAATTGATTTTAATTAATTCACCAGAGAATGAGCCAGAGAATCACCTGCAATGGCTTCTCTTTTCACTCCCGCACTCTTACCTCTGGTATCCCTCAAGGATCTATCCTTGGCCCCCACCTTATTCTCATCCACATGCTGCCCCTCGGTGAAATCATCCGAAACCATGGTGTCAGTTTCCATGCTTATACTATGATACCCAGCTCTATCTCTCTTCCACCTCTCTTCCCCCCTCCTCTGTCTCTAAATTATCAGACTACTTGTCCCACATCCAGAAATTTCCTCCAATTAAATATTGGGATGACCAATGCCATTGTCTGAGCTCTACACGACAAACTCCGTTCCCTCACCACTGATTCTATCCCTTCCCAAAAGCAATTGTCTGACACTAAATCAGACTGTTTGCAACTTTAGTGTTAGAGTTAACTTCGAGATGAGATTCCGACCACATATTCAAACCATTACTAAGACAACCTATCCTACCTCCGTAACATCACTCGACTCCGCCCGCCTAAATTTATCTGTTGCTGAAATCCTCATCTTTGTTATCTCTAGACTTGAATATTCCTGGCTGGTCTGCCACATTCTACCCTCTGCAAACTTGAGGTCATTCAAACTCTGCTGCCCATGTCCTAACTCGCACCAAGTCCCAATCACCCATCACCTCTGTTCATGCTGACCGACATTGGCTCCCGGTGAAGAAATGTCTCGATTTTAAAACTTCATTCATCCTTGTTTTCAAATTCCTCCATGGCCTCACTCCTCCCTATCTCTGTAATATTCCCCAGCCCTACAACCCTCCAAGATATCTGCATTCATCTAATTCTGGCCTTTTCAGCATCGATTTTAATCACTCCACCTTTAGTGGCTGCACCTCAGCTGTTTGGGCGCTAAGTTTTGGAATTTCCTCCCTGCACCTCTCTGCCTCTCTACCTGCTTTTCTCCTTCAAGACACTCCTTAAAATCTACCTCTTTGACCAACCTTTTACTCACCTACCCTAATTTCTCCTTATGTGACTTGGTGTCAAACTTTGATAAAGCTCTGGTAAAGCAGCTTGGGACATTTTATTACATTAAAGGTGCGATGTGGACTGGATGGGTCAAATAGCCTCCTTCTGTGCTGTAAATGACTCTATGACTATATCAATGCAAGTAGTTGTTGTTAATGGATTCTGTCAAAGTGGGGGGATGTTAATGATGGTGGCCCTGGGGGGCAGTAGTGGTGACCCTCAGGAGGGGCAGTGATGGGGCCATTGCTCCGACTATAGAGAAATTATCTGTACTTGGATGCAAACAAGGGCACAATATTAATTTGTACAGATGGCAAAAAATAGAAAAAGCATGTTTAACTGAAATGGACTGTAATCTGACACAGATAAGTTAGTACATGGAGCACATAAATGTCTGGGGAAATTTAAAGTGGAGTATTGTCAGATGATACTTGTTGAAAGAATAAGGAGAGGAAATATATACAAAATGGTAAAACTTTATCGCGTTTTTTGAGGAAGTGGCGAAGATGATTGATGAAGGAAGGGCAGTGGATGTTATTTATATGGACTTCAGTAAAGCCTTTGACAAGGTCCCTCATGGCAGACTGGTACAAAAGGTGAATTCACACGGGATCAGAGGTGATCTGGCAAGATGGATACAGAACTGGCTCGGTCATAGAAGACAGAGGGTAGCAGTGTAAGGGTGCTTTTCTGAATGGAGGAATGTGACTAGTGGTGTTCTGCAAGGATCAGTGCTGGGACCTTTGCTGTTTATAGTATATATAAATGATTTGGAGGAAAATGTAGCTGGTCTGATTTGTAAGTTTGCGGATGACACAAAGGTTGTTGGAGTTGCGGATAGTGATGAGGATTGTCAGAGGATACAGCAGGATATAGATCGGTTGGAGACTTGGGCGGAGAAATGGCAGATGGAGTTTAATCCGGACAAACGTGAGGTAATGCATTTTGGAAGGTCTAATGCAGGTGGAAAGTATACAGTAAATGGCAGAACCCTTAGGAGTATTGACAGGCAGAGAGATCTGGGCGTACAGGTCCACAGGTCACTGAAAGTGGCAACGCAGGTGGATAAGGTAGTTAAGAAGGCATACGGCATGCTTGCCTTCATCGGTCGGGGCATAGAGTATAAAAATTGACAAGTCATGCTGCAGCTGTACAGAACCTTAGTTAGGGCACACTTGGAATATTGTGTGCAATTCTGGTCACCACACTACCAGAAGGATGTGGAGACTTTGGAGAGGGTACAGAAGAGGTTTACCAGGATGTTGCCTGGTCTGGAGGACATTAGCTATGAGGAGAGGTTGGATAAACTCGGATTGTTTTCACTGCAACGACAGAGGTGGAGGGGCGACATGATAGAGGTTTACAAAGTTATGAGCGGCATGGACAGAGTGGATAGTCAGAAGCTTTTTCCCAGGGTGGAAGAGTCAGTTACTCGAGGACATAGGTTTAAGGTGCGAGGGGCAAAGTTTAGAGAGATGTGTGAGGCAAGTTCTTTACACAGAGGGTGGTGAGTGCCTGGAACTTGTTGCCAGTGGAGGTGGTGGAAGCAGGTACGATAGCGACATTTAAGAGGCATCTTGACAAATACATGAATAGGATGGGAATAGAGGGATACGGTCCCCGGAAGTGCAGAATGTTTTAGTTTAGGCAGGCATCATGATCGGCGCAGGCTTGGAGGGCCGAATGGCCTGTTCCTGTGCTGCATTGTTCTTTGTTCTTTAGAAGGAATGTAGCAGGGAGACTAAAGATCTGTAAAAGTGCAAGGACAAGTTGGTAAAGTTGCAATAAAAAGTAGATGTGATGAAGTACAAAAGTCGAGTTGAGGCTAAACCTCCACAAAACATCAGCCAGACTGCGGTTAGAATAGTGTGTCCAGTTTTATGTTCCTCACTTTGAAAAGGATGTGAGGCCCATGGAGAGCGAGCAGGAGAGATTCACTGAGATGATTCCAGGCTTCAATTATGAGTAGAAGTTTCTGAGGAGATCTGATGGAGGGGTTGAAAATTCCACACTGCACAGTAACTAGAACCAATCATTGAATTACAAAATGCATATCAGAATGTTTTGAGAATCTACGGTAAAATAGGGTAAAATTGGGTGAAAGGTAGAACAGTCCTAAACATGGCAATTAATCCAACTTTCACTAACTTAGACAATTAGCACTAACAGAAATGTCACATTGATACAATTAATAAGGTTAAATATTTATTTGAACACAACGGATTCTTTGCTTCAAAAATTCTGAGGTTTCATAAGTTTAAATGGTACAATTTTAAAGTGGGTGTGGGAATAGATGAACCTGGGAGTTCACGTACACAAATCTTTGAAGGTGACGAGCTGTTAAAAAGGCATAGGGGATCCTGGGCTTTGTAAATAGGAGGCAGAGAGTACAAAAGCAAGGAAGTTATGCTGAAACTTTAAAAACATTGTTTCGGCTTCAGCTGGAATATTGCGTCCAATTCTGGACACTTCACTTTATGAAGGAGATTTACTAGATTGGTTCCAGGGATGATGGATTATTGCAAATAGCCCCCAGAGACAGGTTGTGATGAACGGCCACCTTCTGTGCTGGAAGTATCGATGGATTCTTCTATGTCAATCTGGCTGATGGAAGTACTCGGTTCTTTCAGCAGATCTGAGCTGGCGTTGGTAGCTGCATCATCCCTCTCGCCATACAGAGGAGTCCAATAATAATTCATCTGCAGCCCATGAGCAAGCTCAGCCAGGTAGACTCGCCCATCAATCCAGTATGGGCTGACATCTGTTCGCTTTGGTTTCAAACGCCCAACTTTTAACAGATTTGCAAAATCCTGAAATAGTAAATAAGACATGTTAAAGGGCAAACAGCTATGGAATTTCTGCTCAGCTGTTGCTCCCAAATCAAACACTCATAATCCTCCTTTACAGTTTTTATAATAGAACAGGTTAATGCTCATTAAAGGGATATGAGAACCTCCGATGCAAACTGATCAGCCTGTTCCTGTGTTGGAATTTCAATGTAATTGTATCAGTATTTGACCATCACACACTGCCTGCCCATTTCAGCATATCAGTACAAGGTGTGCCCAACATTCTCCTAAAGCACAGGTAGAAAAAACTCTCCAGCTAGTCTACACACTGAGGCTGCGATTTTACTGCGGAGACAGCCAGAAGATCATTCCGGCAGCTGCCTGCCCCATAAAGCCTGACGCCAGGAGTGCCAGGCCCAATCTTCCCAGTGGCAGCGAGGCTCCACAGTGACCCCCCCCCCCCCTCCCCCCACCACTGGACGATGGGTCCCAGATTAACATATTTAAATTCATGAAATTAATCCATTTAAATAAAATCAACAGGGCTGCGATCTTGCAAGTGGCGGCTGGTACTGACATCGTCACTCTCCTGTCCGGGAAAGCAGGAGCTACCGTGGTGGGGAAAGGGGGAACTTATGATTTTTATTGCAGTGGGTGGGGGGGGGGGGGGGAAATGGGCTCTAATGAAAATTGCTAGTGTAGGGGAGAGTGGGAAGGGGGGGGTGGGGTGGGGGGGTGAAGGTCAAGTGTTGAAGGTAAGTGTTTTGTGGGGGGAGAGAGGGAAAATATTAAATCTAATTGTTACGGGGGGGGGGGGGGGTGTGAAGAGGTAATAGATTTATCAGCTGTACATTGGTGGGGGGGCAGGGGTAGCCATTTAAACTTTAAATGACTTGGCAAGGGCTGGCTACCCTTTAAAAATAACACCAGTGCCTGCCAAGTGCCAAGTTGTGTGGTGCAGCCCGACCAGCTCATTATCCTGGGCTGCCGTGAGGAATATCGTCACAACATGGTGGCATGTGGGGCCGCCATTTTTTCAACTGCTGCAGAGAAAAATTTCCAGTACTGAGATTCTGCCAGGAGTGAAACCTTTCCCGCACATTGTTGGGGCCTATCGGGCAGGAGGAGATCAGGTATGGTTCAGTTGAACGTTGGGACCCCGATTAATGTCCTTAGCATCACCAGCCCGAACAGACGCCCCTGAATTACACTCCAGGCCCCTTCAGGGCCAATGACAGCAACAGATGCTACAGTTTCAGCTCATTTTTCCACAAGACAAAAGGGACTGCATTTTATGAGCCCCCTAAGGACTGGAACGGAGGCAGGAGGACTCATAAAATTGCATGGGAAGGTGGGGTGAAGACAGCCTCCCAGCCAGAGGTCAATTGAGGCTCCTGTGGCCAATTAATGGCCACTTAAGGGCCTCTTCCTGCTGCAGCTGGTAGGAGCCCCGCCAAGTGGGGAGGTCACCCAGTAAAACAAGGTGGCCTCCCTGTGGGCTTGCAGAGGTTGGGGTGGGGAGTTCCCCTCTGTGGGCAATCTGTGGCCCATGGAGGGCCTCAGCAGCAAAGGCCATCCATCTGTTAACAAACCCTCCCACCCTCAATGACCACCCTCCTCCACACCCTCGCCAGGGCCTGCTGGGCTGACCCCATGATCCTGCCACAATTACTTGGGTTCCAGGGCTCCATGGCTGATCCTGTTCCTGGGCCTCTTGCAGCACTAGCAGTATCCACTGCTCCTGATGGCGCTGCTGATAATACTGAAGCTGCCAGTCCTCTGATTGACTGACAGTTCTTGAAGGTGGGATCCCCTTTCTTAAAGGGACAGGGACCCCGGCGTCGAGCAGTTAATTGCAGGGAGCGGGTTTCGCCAAAGGGCCGAGGTGGGGTTAGACTCTCCTTTTGGCCCTGGCATCAGGCCCCCCACCGGCTCAATAAAATCCAGCCAAATGTAATTGATGCTCTTTGGCATCATTTGTCCAAATTTAAGCAAAGATTGGGCCTTACAAAAGGGTTCACCTGACTCCTACTGATGTGAGTTCAAATGAGGCTTTTTAAAGGCACAATGGGCAGGATTACCACCAGATTAGGTGCCCCTGATGCACAGAGGAGTGTGGAATGGTTTCTCAAAGTCAAAGCCACATGCTGAGTTCCGTATAGTCTCAGTGTTTACAATTTCCTGTCAGGCCTGACCTCCAATGATCTCACTTCCTGACCTCTGATCCCCCCACCTCCTGAACCGTCAGCAGCCTCACTTTCTTTTTCAGAAAAGTTCCTAACTTGTTTTGAACCTATGTTTAATTACCTGCTTCCATGATCATTTATTCTACGACTATTAGTCTTTGGGTGAAAAATCTACCCCAATTTCCCCTCTCAACCAAACTTCTGATTTATACTAATGTCCCTTAATTTTCAAATCCTTCACCAGAGAAAAGAAGCAGTTTTTTATAAAAGCAAAATACTGCAGATGCTGGAAATCTGAAATAAAAACAAAAAGTGCTGGAAATACTCAGCAGGTCTGGCAGCATCTGTGGAGAAAGAAGCAGAGTTAACGTTTCAGGTCAGTGACCCTTCTTCAGAACTGACAAATATTAGAAATGTAAAAGGTTTTAAGCAAGTAAAGCGGGAGTGGGGCAAGAGATAACAGAAGAGAAGGTGTTGATAGGACAAGGTCACAGAGAATAACTGACCAGAAGGTCATGGAACAAAGGCAAACGGTATGTTAATGGTGTGTTGAAAGACAAAGTGTTAGTACAGAGAGGGTGTTAATTGACTGTAAAATGAACAGCCCCGGCTCCAAGCACAAACATTTAAAAAAAACAATGGATATGCACAGTAGAAACAAGCTAAACACACTGAAATAAAATAAACAAATAAAAAAGAAAAAATAACTAAAAATAAAAAGGGGGGCCCATCATGCTCTGAAATTATTGAACTCAATGTTCAGTCCGGCAGGCTGTAGTGTGCCTAATCGGTAAATGAGATGCTGTTCCTCGAGCTTGCATTGATGTTCACTGGAACACTGCAGCAATCCCAGAACAGAGATGTGAGCATGAGAGCAGGTGGGGGGGCAGGGGGGTGTTGAAATGGCCAGCAACTGGAAGCTCGGGGTCATGCTTTCGGACTGAGTGGAGGTGTTCCGCAAAGCAGTCACCCAGTCTGCATTTGGTCTCCCCAATGTGAGCAGTGAATACAGTATACTAAATTGAAAGAAGTACAAGTAAATCGCTGCTTCACCTGAAAGGAGTGTTTGGGGTCTTGGATAGTGAGGAGAGAGGAGGTAAATGGGCAGGTATTACACCTCCTGCGATTGAAGGGGAAGGTGTTGTGGGAAGGGGACGAGTTGGTGGGGGTAATGGAGGAGTGGACTTTTTATGCTCCTTTCCTCCATGTAAACTCCCCAACCCATATTCATGGCCACTCACTTCACCTTGCCATCTCACATGGCCTCGCTAATCCAATCGCATCAATCACAAATAGGCCATCTCTGATCGCTTTCTTTTACCACTTTCCACCCACATCCTGCTTCCCCCACCAAACTCCAATTTCTCTGTATCTGCTCGGAAAAAAACTCTCCTCCCGTTCACTTACAACGGCACTCTCAAATTCCCAATTGTCCAGCCTTTGGTCCTCCATTCACTACAACATTTCTGCAACTACCGACCTGCTGAACCACAAGTTCTTCTCCACCTACACCGTAATCCCCATGTCACACTGGACATTCCTCCTGGTATGGCCCTTGTCTTCACTCCCTTAAATCCAAGGGATGCAGACTTGCACAGATATGGTGGACAGTTGGCTTAGCCATTCACCACCAGATCTGGTTGGACAATGAAAGCACTACCAGGTCCTGCTTCGACTGTCTGAAACTGCTCACTATCCCAGGATCATTCGAGAATGCAAAGATAAGTCCTGCCTTCTTTTCTCCACTGCAAGCCATATTTTTAAACCCCTCTCCCCGTCTCCTCCACCCTCACCTCCAACAACAAATGCAAGGATCTCATAGAATTCTTTGTTACTAAGATCAAGACCATCCAGTCAGCTGCCGGTGTCACTTCCTTCCCTTCTCCTAGTCCACTGGGCCAAACTTCCTCTAAGGCTCCCCCTAATCTCTCCCTGAACTTGTTTCCTTCTCCAATTTTTCTCCTATCTCCCCTCATGCCCTCTCTGAACTCATCGTGTCCATCAGACCCACCTCCTGCTCTATCAACTCTATTCCCACTAAACTTCTGAACCACAACTTCCCCTCCTGATCCCCATGTTAGCTAATATTGTTAATGGTTCTCTCTCCTTAGATATTGTTCCTCCGTCCTTTAAATCTGCCATCATTCCCGCTCTCCTCAAGTAAACAACCCTTGAACCCACCGTTCTTGCAAACCTCTGTCCCATCTCCAACTTCCCTTTCCTTTCCAAAGGCTTTGAACTTGCTGTCACCACCTCCCCCTCCCCATGTTTGAATCACTCCAGTCAGGTTTCCGCCCGCACAGTACCAAATCGGCTCATATCAAAGTCACAGATGACATCCTATGAGACTGAGACAAAAGTAAACTTTCCCTCCTCATCCTTCTCAACCTGTCTGCAGCCTTTAACACAGTTGATCACATCCACCTCCTCCAACACTGCTCCACTCACCTGGTTCCATTCTTATTTATCTAACTTTTTTTGCACTGGAGTGCTGACTTGGGTTGCATTAGAGTGCTAAGGTGGGAGTTTTGTGACTGAGGGTAATTAAGGGTTAGTTTTATCTAAAGTCAAGTCTTTCTTTTATTTAGCAAATTAACTTAACAGTTGCTGTTTGGGTTGGAGAAGGTGAGTTTTAGACCAGCTTTAAACAGAGTTCACTCAGGCTCTGCTTGTAGCTGCACCTTGTTAATTAGATAATTGGCTGAAACCAGTTTTCAGGGGCTAGAGTCAGACAGTATAAAAGTGGGCCATCTTACAGTGCTGACTTCGTTTGCACTAGAGTGCTGACTTGGGTTGCATTAGAGTTCGGGGAGCGAGGAGCTCCTTTCATTTCCTACCTGTCCTCAGAGTGAGGGGAGCCGAGAGTTTCCACAGAGCACAGCTGACTGGTGAGTAAGTCCTGGTGGGTATTTTTCAAGCTGGATTGAATTGTAAGTCATTGTTTTAGCAAGACTTAGTTGAGTTTTTTTTATAATAGTCTTCTAAAGTTTTACGTTTAAAGAGTTTGGTCATGGCAGGAGAGCTTAAAGCAGAGGTTTGCTCCTCTTGCTGCATGTGGGAATCCGAGAACATTTCCAGTCCCCGGGACCAGCATGTGTGCAGGATGTGTGTCCAGCTGCAGCTCCTGGAAGCTCGGGTTTCAGGGCTGGAAACACTATGGAGCATCCGCGAGTCTGAGAGCATTGTGGATAGCACGTATAGAGATGTGGTCACACAACAGCTGAAGGGACTTGAGGAAGGAAGGGAATGGGTGACCACCAGGCAGTCCAAGAGAAACAGGCAGTTAGTTCAGGAGTCCCCTGGGGTCCCGCTTGCAAATCAGTATTTTATTTTGGGGGCTGATGAGGCTAGTTCCTTCTGGGAGTGCAGACAGAGCCAAGCTTCTGGCACCACAAGCAGCCTGTCTGCACAGGAAGGGGGAAAGAGAGGAAGAGCAACAGTAATAGGGGATTCTATAGTCAGGGGAACAGATAGGCGCTACTGTGGCCGTCAACGTAACTCCAGGATGGTGTGTTGCCTCCCTGGTGCTAGGGTCTGGGATGTCACTGAACGGCTGCAGGGCATCCTGAAGAGGGAGGGTGATAAGGCAGAGGTCATGGTACATGTTGGTACCAATGACATAGGTAGAAAGAGGGATGAGGTCTTGCATCAAGAATTCAGGCAGTTAGGCAGTAGACTAAAAAGCAGGACCTCTCGGATTGTAATCTCTGGATTACTCCCAGTGCCACATGCTAGTGAGTATAGAAATAGGAGAATAGCACAGATGAATGCGTGGCTTAAGAGTTGGTGCAGGAGGGAGGGTTTTAGATTCCTGGACCACTGGGACCGTTTCTGGGGAAGGTGGGACCTGTACAAGCGGGACGGTCTACATCTGAACCAGAGGGGGACTAACATCCTTGCTGGCGGGTTTGCGAGTGCTGTTGGGAGGAGTTTAAACTAATTTGACAGGGGGAGGGGACGCAGACTCCTAGCAGAATAGGGACACAGCTAAATACAGGAAAGCGAACACGTCAGAGGGAATACAGCGGAAGTAAGCTTTAAGGGAGTAAGACCAGGATGGAAGGCCTCTACTTTAATGCCAGGAGTATTGCAGGTAAAACGGATGAGTTAAGGGCAAGGATTGAAACGTGGAATTGTGATATAGTAGCCATCACGGAGACATGGTTGAGGGAGGGGCAGGATTGGCAACTCAATATCCCGGGATATAGAATCTTCAGGAGAGACAGAGGAGGGGGTAAAAGAGGAGGGGGCATTGCAATATTAGTTAAGGAGTTAGTTACTGCAGTAAGGAGAGATGATATCTTGGAGGGGGCATCAAATAGAGCTTTATGGGTAGAGTTTAGGAATAAAAAAGGGACAGCCACATTGCTAGGTGTTTATTATAGACCCCCAGATAGTCAGCGGAAAATTGAGGAGCAAATATGTGTGCAATTCGCAGAGGTGTGTAAAAATAATAATAGGGTAATTATATTAGGTGATTTCAACTTTCTCAACATTAATTGGGATAGTCATCATGTTAAGGGCTTAGATGGAGTGGAGTTCTTAAAATGTATACAGGAGAACATTTTAGCTCAATATGTAGAGGATCCAACAAGGGAGGGTGCAGTGCTGGACCTAATTCTGGGGAATGAGGCCGGACAGGTGGTTGATGTGTTGGTGGGGAAGCATTTTGGTGATAGTGACCACAACATGGTACAATTTAAGCTTGTTATGGAGAAAGAAATAGACAAGTTGCAAAAAAAGGTTTTGGATTGGGGGAGAGCGAATTTTAGTAAAATAAGGCAGGATCTGGCCAAGGTAGACTGGAAAGAGTTACTTGTCGGGAAATCTACAGAAGAGCAGTGGGGGGCATTCAAAAAGGAAATGGGGAGGGTACAGGCCCAACATGTTCACTCGAGGGTAATAGGTAGGAGCAACAAGCCCAGAGAACCATGGATGACCAGAAACATTCAGGGTACGATGAGAAGGACAAGAGAGGCTTTTCGCAAATACACGGAGAGCAAATCAATGGAAGCATTAGTGGAGTATAGAAAGTGTAGGATGGAGCTTAAGAAAATAATTAGGAGAGCAAAGAGGGGATATGAGAAAGCTCTGGCTGGTAAAAGTAGGGAAAATCCCAAGATATTCTATAAGTATATCAATGGGAAGAGGATAACCAGGGAAAGAATAGGACCTATTCGGACCAAGGGGGAAATCTGTGGGTGCAGCCAGAGGACATTGGTAGGGTGTTGAATGAATGCTTCACATCTGTCAACATCCAAGAGAATGAGGATGTAGATATGGAACTCAGAGAGAGAGACTGTGAGGTTCTTGAGCAAATTGTCATAGGGAGTGACAAGGTATTAGAGGTTTTGGCAGGCTTAAAAGTGGAAAAGTCCTGGGGAAAATTGATGTCCAGAGAGATTTGGGTGTTCAGGTCCACTGTTCCCTGAAGGTGGCAACGCAGGTAAATAGAGTGGTCAAGAAGGCATACGGCATGCTTTCCTTCATCGGACGGGGTATTGAGTACAAGAGTTGGCAGGTCATGTTACAGTTGTATAGGACTTTGGTTCGGCCACATTTGGAATACTGCGTGCAGTTCTGGTCGCCACATTACCAAAAGGATGTGGATGCTTTGGAGAGGGTGCAGAGGAGGTTCACCAGGATGTTGCCTGGTATGGAGGGCGCTAGCTATGAAGAGAGGTTGAGTAGATTAGGATTATTTTCATTAGAAAGACGGAGGTTGAGGGGGGACCTGATTGAGGTGTACAAAATCATGAGAGGTATAGACAGGGTGGATAGCAAGAGGCTTTTTCCCAGAGTGGGGAATTCAATTACTAGAGGACACGAGTTCAAAGTGAAAGGGGAAAAGTTTAGGGGGGATATGCGTGGAAAGTTCTTTACGCAGAGGGTGGTGGGTGCCTGGAACGCGTTGCCAGCGGAGGTGGTAGATGCGGGCACGATGGAGTCTTTTAAGATGTATCTAGACAGATACATGAATGGGCAGGAAGAAAAGATATACAGAACCTTAGAAAATAGGCGACATGTTTAGAGAGAGGATCTGGATCGGCGCAGGCTTGGAGGGCCGAAGGGCCTGTTCCTGTGCTGTAATTATCTTTGTTCTTTGTTCTTTGGACAAATCTCCAGGTCCAGACGATTTGTGTCCCAGGATGCTGTGGGAGTCGAGATTGCAGGGGCTCTGACCACGGGGGAGGTGCCAGAGGACTGGAGAACAGCTAATGTGGTCCCACTATTTAAGAAAGGTTGTAGAGATAAGCCAGGGAACTATAGACCAGTGAGTCTCACGTCAGTGGTAGGGAAACTACTGGAGAAAATTCTGAAGGAGAGAATCTATCTCTACTTGGAGAGGCAAAATTTGATTAGGAATATTCAGCATGGCTTTGTCAGAGGGAGGTGATGCCCAACAAATTTGATTGAATTTTTTGAGCATGTGACCAGGTGTGTAGATGAAGGTAGTGCAGTTGATGTAGTTTACATGGATTTCAGCAAAGCCTTCGACAAGGTCCCACATGGGAGACTTATCAAGAAAGCAAATGCACATGGGATACAAGGTAACTTGATAAGGTGGATTCAATATTGGCTTAGCTGGAGGAGACAGAGAGTGATGACAGACAGCTGTTTTAGTGACTGGAAGCCAGTGTCCAGTGGCGTACCACAGGGATCTGTGCTGGGTCCCCTATTGTTTGTCATTTATATAAACGACATAGATGACTATGTGGGGGGGTAGGATCAGTAAGTTCGCAGATGACACAAAGATTGGCCGAGTGGTGAACAGTGAGGTGGAGTGTCTTGGGTTACAGGAAGATATAGACGGGATGGTCAAATGGACAGAAATGTGGCAGATGGAATTTAACCCCGAAAGGTGTGAGGTGATACTCTTTGGAAGGAGTAATGTGACACGGAAGTATTCAATGAATGGCCTGACACTGGAAAGTTCCGAGGAACAAAGGGATCTTGGTGTGTTTGTCCATAGATCTCTGAAGGCAGAAGGGCAGGTTAATAGGGTGGTGAAAAAGGCATATGGGACACTTGCCTTTATCAATCGAGACATAGATTACAAAAGCGGGGAGGTCATGTTGGAGTTGTATAGAACTTGGGTAAGGCCACAACTGGAGTACTGTGTGCAATTCTGGTTGCCACATTATAGGAAGGATGTGATTGCACTGGAGGGGGTGCAGAGGCGATTCACCAGGATGTTGCCTGGGATGGAACATTTAAGCTATGAAGAGAGGTTGGATAGGCTTGGGTTGTTTTCACCGGAACAGAGAAGACTGAGGGGTGACCGGATCGAGGTGTACAAGATTATGAGGGGCATGGACAGGGTGGATAGGGAGCAGCTGTTCCCCTTAGTTGAAGGGTCAGTTATGAGGGGACACAAGTTTAAGGTGAGGGGCAGGAGGTTTCAGGGGAATTTGACGAAGAACCTTTTTACTCAGAGGGTGGTGACGGTCTGGAATGCCCTGCCTGGGAGGGTGGTAGAGGCAGGTTGCCACACATCCTTTAAAAATCACCTGGATGAGCACTTGGCACGTCATAACATTCAAGGCTATGGGCCAAGTGCTGGCAAATGGGATTAGGTAAACAGGTCAGGTGTTTTAATGCATCGGTGCAGACTCGATGGGCCAAAGGGCCTCTTCTGGACTGTATTATTCTGTGATTCTGTGATTGCCAAAGTGTCACTTGCAATAGCTTCCCTTCTCACTCCCACACTGTTACCTCCACAGTTCCCCAAAGATTTATCCTTTGCCCCCTCCTATTTCTCATCTATATGCTACCCCTTGGCGACATCATCCAAAAACACAGCATCTGTTTCCAGGTGTGCATTGATGACACCCAGCTCTTGTTGTCCCCTTGTTCAAGAAGGGGAGTAGAGACAGCCCTGGTAATTATAGACCTGTGAGCCTTACTTCGGTTGTGGGTAAAATGTTGGAAAAGGTTATAAGAGACAGGATTTATAATCATCTAGAAAAGAATAAGTTCATTAGCGATAGTCAGCACGGTTTTGTGAAGGGTAGGTCGTGCCTCACAAACCTTATTGAGTTTTTCGAGAAGGTGACCAAACAGGTGGATGAGGGTAAAGCAGTGGATGTGGTGTATATGGATTTCAGTAAGGCGTTTGATAAGGTTCCCCACGGTAGGCTATTGCAGAAAATACGGAAGTATGGGGTTGAAGGTGATTTAGAGCTTTGGATCAGAAATTGGCTAGCTGAAAGAAGACAGAGGGTGGTGGTTGATGGCAAATGTTCATCCTGGAGTTTAGGTACTAGTGGTGTACCGCAAGGATCTGTTTTGGGGCCACTGCTGTTTGTCATTTTTATAAATGACCTGGAAGAGGGTGTAGAAGGGTGGGTTAGTAAATTTGCGGATGACACGAAGGTCGGTGGAGTTGTGGATAGTGCCGAAGGATGTTGTAGGGTACAGAGGGACATAGATAGGCTGCAGAGCTGGGCTGAGAGATGGCAAATGGAGTTTAATGCGGAGAAGTGTGAGGTGATTCACTTTGGAAGGGGTAACAGGAATGCAGAGTACTGGGCTAATGGGAAGATTCTTGGTAGTGTAGATGAACAGAGAGATCTTGGTGTCCAGGTACATAAATCCCTGAAAGTTGCCACCCAGGTTAATAGGGCTGTTAAGAAGGCATATGGTGTGTTATCTTTTATTAGTAGGGGGATCGAGTTTCGGAGCCACGAGGTCATGCTGCAGCTGTACAAAACTCTGGTGAGACCGCACCTGGAGTATTGCGTGCAGTTCTGGTCACCGCATTATAGGAAGGATGTGGAAGCTTTGGAAAGGGTGCAGAGGAGATTTACTAGGATGTTGCCTGGTATGGAGGGAAGGTCTTACGAGGAAAGGCTGAGGGACTTGAGGTTGTTTTCGTTGGAGAGAAGGAGGAGGAGAGGTGACTTAATAGAGACATATAAGATAATCAGAAGGTTAGATAGGGTGGATAGTGAGAGTCTTTTTCCTCGGATGGTGATGGCAAACACGAGGGGACATAGCTTCAAGTTGAGGGGTGATAGATATAGGACAGATGTTAGAGGTAGTTTCTTTACTCAGAGAGTAGTAGGAGCGTGGAACGCCCTGCCTGCAACAGTAGTAGACTCGCCAACTTTAAGGGCATTTAAGTGGTCATTGGATAGACATATGGATGAAAATGGAATAGTGTAGGTCAGATGGTTTCACAGGTCGGCGCAACATCGAGGGCCGAAGGGCCTGTACTGCGCTGTAATGTTCTAATTCTAATTCTAATTCTTCCTCAGCACCACCTCACTGTTGATCTCTCCACTGTCTCGAAATTGTCAGATTGCTTATCCAACATCTAACATTGGATGAACAGAAATTTCCTCCAATTAAATGATAAAGGAATGAGAGTGTTGGCTAGACTAGAGAAGGAAGTATTAGCATATTAGATAGGCCAGACAAAGAGGGACTACGAGGAAAGCAAAGACATGTTTAGAATGCATGCAAGTAAACACACAAAGTGTGATGAATGTGATTGGTGACTGAAAGCACAAATAGCAGTAAGGGAATATGATGTAGTGGAAATAATCTAAATGTAGGCTTGGAGGGCCGAATGGCTTGTTCCTGTGCTGTACTGTTCTTTGTTCTTTGTAGCTTAAAAATGGTGAGGATGGGGCGCTTAATATTCTGGGATACAAAGCGTTCAGAAAAGATAGGGGGCTGGATTTTCTAAGCTCACTGCCGATTTTGGACCACACATTGTGGAGCCGTTGCAATATTCAGCGCGGCGGCTCATTTAAATGTTTGGGGCAGACCGCTCTCCGATAACTGCATCATTCCGCCAACACCATTTTTAAAGGACTTCAAGCCCATCCATTTCATTTAAGTATTGAAAGATATAGTTAAGTAAAATGGATTCAACAAAATGGTGGGGATGTAGTAGAGAATATGGGGTTAGTGTAGGATTAGTATAAATGGGTGGTTGTTGGTCGGCACAAACTCGGTGGGCCGAAGGGCCTGTTTCAGTGCTGTATCTCTAAGGAAGTAAAATGAAATAAATGTTTCCAGCCTTTTCCCAGCCCCCCCAATAATCACAGAATTCATCTCTTGCCCTCAACACCCCCCCTGACAAAATACTTACTTTATGCACCTGACCTTCCCCCTCCCCATCCACAATTCACAAACTTTAATCTTTACCCCCTTCCCACCATCCCCTACACCAATCAGAGGAGTTTGACCTCGCTCTCCACCCTCCCACACTGAAATACCTACCTGCTTCCCCCTCCCCACCAGTGTCCTGCAATGGATCCCCATACAGGTATCTGAAGGTACGGGAATGCTGGCCACCGGCACCAATATAGCACCGGAACAGACAGCAGGAGTGGGTAAGTTCTTAATTAATTGATTTAAATAAATTTCCCTATGCTAATTTGGCTCCTGTCGGAGGGGGTGGGGTGGCCACCACGAGGCCTCACTGCCACCAGCAATATCGGGCTGGGCCTTCCCAGCATCAAGGCCCAGAGCAGGTCTCTTCCGAAGGCATTTTCCAGACCCCGTCACGAACCCCAACGTCATGTGAGGGGGTGCAGGGTTGTAAAATCTAGCCCAGTGAAGGAAAAATGGGAGGTGGAGTGGCAGTACAATTAGGGAAGACATTGTAGCATTGGAAAAAGAGGATATCCTGGAGGGAGCAAGGGCAGAATCCATTTGGTTAGAGTTGAGAAGCAAAAAAGGCATGATCACACCACTGGGGGTATTCTATAGGCATTGTTATGTGAGTTTCCATTTTTTGTTTAAAAATATATATTCTCAAAAACTGAAAAGGATTTCATGGACATTGAATCATCTGGTGATTGCTGAACTTTGTGGGTGTTTTTTTTTAAAAGGAAGGTCAACAAAAGGTTGACCAGTATACAAGCTTTTACTGGAAAGCACACAATTTCAAGTAAATATAGCAAGGGGTTGTGTTGTGACAAGACAATATTTATGATTATCATAGGACTAGCCTGGAAAATGTTGGTTTCATTTTGAACTTTAAAAGTTATCTAGTTTTGGATAAAAGAGGGAGTTGAAATTTGCATATTGACCTGCCAGGAGATCAGAAGCAAATCCAGACAACAGTTAGCTCTCTTTGAAGAATCCCTGCTCTTGAAAAGCAGAAGCCTCTATGAAGTTGTACTGTTGCCTCCTATGTGTTGATGAAATACTGAATGTTTGCGGAAACCTTGCATGTTTAAAAGAACTTTGCATCGAATGTGTGAAAACTGAAATCTTTGTTGCTGCACACCTGATGGAAGACCTATGTGAAGCCTTCTGTAGTTGAATTTCTTTGAATGCCTACCCAAACAGACTGTTCATCAACATCGTCTAGAAAGATTCCTAGTGACAGCCACCTATTCGCCTTTGGGACACCTCACCAAAACAAAGAACTTCCATATCTTCTCTGCAGTCTAAGTTATTTTTATTCCTTCTATTTCTCTGTAACAGCTGTAAACAAAAATCCCCTTTTTTGTTCCAAGTTAACCAGTTGTGTGTGTGTGTGTGTGAGGGCTAGGATAAAAAAATAAGGGGCTTTAATAGTTCAATTTGTGTATATATTTACTTCATTATTGGTTAAGACTTGGTTTATAATAAATGGATAATTTTGTTGTTTATTAAAGAAACCTGTTTGGTGTGCTTTATTCTGGGGACAAATGGAGCATCTGATTGGCTGTTTCAGTAAGTGGGAAATTTTATTGATATGCTGTGACCTGTGGAGAGGTGGGACTGAATTAATAGTGCACTCCTGCACCTCAGTCGTAACAACCTCCAAATAGTGTCAGAGAAAAAGAGCAAATCTGCGGGGAAATCACAAATATGTACAAGAACTATAGAATGGTGATATTGGAGAACTTTATTCTAACATTATCCCAATCAATATTTGGGTAATTAAAGGGTTAGGAGGGGGAGGAATTTCTGAAACGTGTTCAGGAAAACATCCTTGACCAGTCTGTTCTCGGTCTAACTAGGAAGGAGGCATTGCTGGATCTGGTGCTGGGGAATGAGGTGGGACAAGTGGACCAAGTGTCTGAGGAGGATCACTTTGGCAAGAGTGATCATCGTATCATAAACTTTACGATTATTAATGGAGAAGAACAATTCACAAATTAAAGTAGAATTTTTAAATTAGAAGAGGGCTAACTTCAATAGGATGAGAAGGGATCTAGCCAGGGTAAAATGGAACCAAAAACGGTAACAGGCCAATGGGTGATTTTGAAGAAGGAGATATTTCAGGTACAGACTAAGTACATTCCAACAAGAGTGAAAGGTAAGGGAACCAAAGCCAGGGCTCCTTGGATGATGAAGAAGATAAAGAATATGATGAAAGATAAAAGAGGGTGTATGATGCATGTCAGGTGAATTCTTCAAGTGAGAACCAGGTCAAATACAATAAGTTGAGAGAGGAAGTGAAGAGGAAAATAAGACTGGCAAAGAGAGAATATGAGAATAGAATGGCAGACAACATAAAAGGGAACCCAGAAATCTTCAATCAGCACATAAATAATAAGAGGGCTGTAAGAGATGCTATGGGGCCTATCAGGGATGAAGAGGATGATATATGCTTTGAGGTGCAGGGCAAGGCTAGAATACTTATTGAGCACTTTGTATTGGTGTTTACTGTGGAAGAGGATGCTGACAAAATATCGGTAGAAGCAAAGATAGTAGAGGTAATAGATAGGGTGAAATCTGAGAGGCAGGAGGTACTGAAAAGGCTGGCTATGCTTAGAGTGGATAATTCGTCTGGTCGGGATGGCTTGTATCCCAGCTTGTTAAAGGAAGTTGGAATGGAGCTAGCAGAAGGGCTCACTATAATTTTCAAATCTTTCCTAGATATTGGGGAGGTTCCCTAGAGGATTGGAGAGTGGCAAAAGTGGCACCCTTATTCAAGAAAGGGTGTAAGGACAGAGCTAGCAACTGCAGGCCAGTTAGTTTAACATCAGTGGTGTGTAAGGTTTAAGAAACAATAATCAGGGAAAAAAATCAACAGGCACTTGGAGAGGTTTGAGCTAATTAAGGATAACCAGCATGAAAGTGTAAATGGCAAATCATGCTTGACTAACCTAATTGAATTTTTTGATGAAGGGAATGTAGTGATGTTGTTTATATGTATTTTTTTAAAAAGCATTTGACAAAGTACCACATAAAGGCTGGTTAACAAAATTGAGGCTCATAGAATAGGAGGATTGTTGTCAGCTTGGATTAAAAAAATTGGCTCAAAGACAGAAAACAGTGAGTTGGGGTAAATGATTGCTTTTCAGACTGGAGGATGGTAGATAGTGGTGTTCCCCAAGAGTCAGTGCTGAGACAGCTGTTTTTTTTTGCTATATATAAAAGACTTTGATATTGGAATACAGAATAAAATTTCAAAATTTGCTGGTGATACCACACTTGTAAGTGTGGCAAACAGTGAGGATGATATAAATTGACTGCAACAGGACATTGATAGGCTCGCAGAATGGGCAGACAAATGGCAGATGGAATTTAATACAGAGAAGTGTGAGGTGATGCAATTTGACAGAGGGATAGGGCAAGGCAATATAGATGAAATGGTACAGTTCTAAAGAGTGTGTAGGAACAGAGGGACCTGGGGGTTCATGTGCACAGATCCTTGAAGGTGGCAGAACATATTGAGAGAGTGGTTAGTAAAGCAAATGTAATCTACGGCTTCAAAATAAATAGAAGCATTGAGTACAAAAGCAGGGGCGTGATACTAAATCTTTCATACAATCACAGAAAGTTTAAGCCACAGAAAGAGGCCACTTGGCCCATCGTGTCTGTGCCGGCCGAAAAACGATCCACCTATTCTAATACGACTTTCCAGCATTTGATCCGTAGCCCTGCAGATTACAGCACTTGAGGTGCATATCTAGACTCCTTTTCAATGAGTTGAGGGTTTCTGCCTGAACTACCCTTTCAGGCAGTGAGTTCCAGACCCGCACCACCCTCTGGGTGAAAACGTTTTTCCTCATCTCCCCTTTCATTTTTCAACCAATCGCTTTAAATCTATGCCCTCTCATCACTGACCTCTCTGCTAAGGTGAATAGATCCCGCCCCCCCCCCCCCCACCGCTACTCTATCCAGGCCCCTCAAAATTTTATGTATTTCAATCAGATCCCCCCTCAGCTTTCTCTGTTCCAAGGAGAACAACTCCAGCCTATTCAATCTTTCCTCTTAGCTGCATTTTTCCAGTCCTGACAACATCCTCGTAAATCTCCTCTGTACCCTCTCTAGCGCAATTACATCCTTTCTGTAATGAGGTGACCAGAACTGCACACAGTACTCAAGTTGTGGCCTAACCAATGAGTTATACAGTTCCAGCATAACCTCCCTGCTCTTGTATTCTATACCTCAGCTAATAAAGGAAAGGATTCCGTATGCCTTTTTAACCACCTTATCGACCTGTCCTGCTACCTTCAGAGATCTGTGGACATTCACTCCAATGTCCCTCACTTCCTCTAGACGTCTCAGTATTTTCCCATTAATCGTGTATTCCTTTGCCTTGTTTGATCTCCCCAAATGGCTCACCTCACACTTCTCCAAGTTGAATTCCATTTGCCACTTTTCTGCCGATCTGACCAGAACATCAATATCTTCCTGCAGCCTACAGCTATCCTCCTCGCTATCTACCACATGGCCAATCTTTGTGTCATCTGCAAACTTCTTAATCATGCCCCCTGCATTTACGTCCAAATCGTTAATATACACCACAAAAAGCAGAGGACCCAGTTACTGAGCCCTGTGGAACACCACTGGAAACAGCCCTCCAGTCGCAAAAACACCCGTCAACAATTACCCTTTGTTTCCTGCCACTGAGCCAATTTTGTATCCACCTTGCTGCATTTCCCTGGATCCCATAGGATTTTATTTTTTTAACCAGTCTGCCAAGTGGGACCTTGTCATGAGCCTTGCTAAAATCTACGTCGACCCCATCAACTGCACTACCCTCATCTATCTTCCTTTTTACCTCTTCAAAAAATTCCATCAAGTTGGTCAAACAAGATCTTCCCTTAACAAATCTATGCTGACTATCCTTAATTAATCCGTGCTGGAGATACACAGCTGGTCTGGCAGCATCTGTGGAAAGAGTAGCAAAGTTAACATTTCAGGTCAGTGACCTTTTATCAGTTCTGAAGGGTCACTGACCTGAAACGTTAACTCTGTTTCTCTCTCCACAGATGCTGCCAGACCTGCTGAGTATTTCTAGCACTTTTTGGTTTTGTTTCAGATTTCCAGCATCTACAGTATTTTGCTTTTGTTTTATTTACTTGATTAACCTGTGCCTTTCTAAGTGACAGTTTATCCTGTCTCTCAGAATAAATTCCAATAGTTTGCCCACTACTCAGGTTAGACTGACTGGCCTTTATTTATTCGGCCTATTCCTCGCTCCCTTTTTAAACTGAAGTACAACGTCAGCAATTCTCCAATCCTCTGGCATCACACCTGTCTCCAGTGAGGACTGGAAAATGATGGTCAGACCTTCTGCTATTTCCCCACTTGCTTCTTTTAACAGCCTAGGGTATATTTCATCTGGCCCTGGTGATTTATCACCTTTCAAGGATGCTAATCCCATTAATACTTCCTCTCTCCCTATGTTGATCACATCCAATACTTCACACTCCTCCTCAACTACAATACCTGCACCGTCCCCTCTTTTGTATTCATTAAGAACCATATCAATATCTTCCGCCCCTACACATAGGTTACCTTTTTGGTCTTTTATGGGCCCTACTCTCTCCTTAGTTACCCTCTTACTCTTAATGTATTGATAAAACATCTTTGGGTTCACCTTGATTTTGCTTGCCAATATTCTTTCATGGCCTCTCTTTGCTTTCCTAATTTCCTTTTTGATTTCACCCCTCCACTTTCTATACTCCTCTCGGCTTTCTGTTGTAATGAGTTCTCGGTGTCGGACATGAGCTTTCCTTTTCTGCCTTATCTTGCCCTGTAGGCTCCTTGACATCCATGGGGCTCTAGATTTGGCCATCATTGTGGGAACATGTTTACTCTGAACCCCTTAAATCTCCCCTTTGAATGCCTCCCACTGTTCTGAAACTGATTTACCTTCAAGTAGCTGTTTCCAGTCCACTTTCGGTAAATCAGTCCTCAGTTTAGTAAAATTGACCTTGCCCCATTGAGAACTCTAACTCCTGTTCTATCTCTGTCCTTCTCCATAATTATGTTAAAACTGACTGAATTATGATCACTACCACCAAAATGCTCTCCCACTGCCACTCCTTCCACCTGCCCATCTTCATTTCCTAAAACTGAGTCTAAAACTGCACCCTCTCTTGTTGGACTTGTTACATACTGGGCAAAACAGTTCTGCTAAATGCACCTCAAGAATTCTGCTCCCTCAATTCCTTTCACACTAAAACTATCCCAGTTAATATTGGGGGAGTTAAAATCCCCAACTATTACTGCCCTATTGTTCTTGCACCTCTCAGAGATTTGCCGACATATCTGTTCTTCTAGCTCTCCCTGACTGTTTGGGGGTCTATAGTACACTCCCAGCAGTGTGATTGCCTTTTTTTTGTTCCTTAGCTCAATCCATATGGCCTCATTTGATGAATATTCCTCACAACTGTAATAGTTTCCTTAACCAAAATTGTCACTCCCCGTCCTTTCGTATCCCACCCCCCCACCCCCCACCCCCCATCGCATTTGAAAACCCTGTAACCAGAAATGTTGAGCTGCCATTCCTGTCCCTCCTTAAGCCATGTTTCTGTAATAGTTATGATATTATAAAGCTCTGGTCAGGCCACAACCAGAATATTGCATCCAGTTCTGGTCACTTTAGTAAGGATGTGAGGATCCTTGAGAGGGTGTAGAGGAGATTTCCAGATTGATTCCAGGTGAGGGATTTTAGGCACAAGGTTAGGTTTGGGAAGCTATGGCTATTCTCCTTGGAGTGAAGAAGATTAAGGGCATAAATAAAAGCAAAATACTGCAAATGCTGGAAATCTGAAATAAAAACAAAACATACTGGAAATACTCAGCAGGTCAGGCAGCATCTGTGAAGAGAGAAACAGAGTTAATGTTTCAGGTCTGTGACCTTTCATCTGTTCTGAAAGGTCACAGACCTGAAACATTAACTCTGCTTCTCTCTCCACACATGCTGCCAGAGATTGACAGGATATTTGATAGAGGAATACAAGATTAAGACAGGTATAGATAAGGTAGACAAAGAAAAGCTAATCCCATTAGTTGATCATACAAGGATCCGGGGTCACAAATTTAAGGTTTTGGGCAAGAGATGGACCAGGTGCTGGAAGGTGGAATTAGATTGGGCGGATAGTTTTTTCAGCCGATACAGACACGATGGGCTGAATGGCCTCCTTCTGTGCTGTAATTTTTCTATGGTTCTATGGTTCTAGATGCAGGGTGGATGTGAGGAAGAACATTTTTACACAGTGAGTGGTACTGACCTGGAACTCATTGCCAACAAGGGTGGTAGATGCGGAGATAACCAATGTTTTCAAATGGAAATTGGATGGGCACTTGAGAGAAATAAATTTTCAGTGCTACAGGGATAAAGTGGGGGAATGGGACCTACTGAATTGCTCTATGGAGAACCAGCACGGTCTTGATGACCATGCCATAATGACACTATGAATATATAAATATTGGTCAGACTGGTGCCATTGTCTTTGGTTCTCACCATAACCTCTGTTCCCCAGCTACTGACACCATCCCTCTGCCTGGCTGAATCAGTCTGTTTACAACCTTGGTGTCTTATTTAACCCAGAGATGGGCTTTCTACCACATATCCGCACTGCCACTAAGACTGCTTATTTCCACCTCTGCAACATTGCTCGTCTGCGCTCCTGCCTCAGTTCTTCCTCTGCTGAAACCCTCAACCATGCCTTTGTTCGCTCAAAACTTGGCAATTCCAATGCACTGTTAGCTGCCCTCCCACATTCTGCCCTCCATAAACTTGAGGTCATCAAAAACTCTTCCTAATTCACACCAAATACTGTTCAAATCCCCCCTGTACTCACTGGTCATGGGCGAGATGGTGGCAAAGTGGTAATGTCACTGACATTAGTAATACAGAGGTCCAGGCTAATGCCCTGGGGACACAGGTTCAAATCCCATCATGGCAGCGGGTGGAATTTAAATTCAAATAATTAATTTAATGAATTTTGTAAAAATCTGGAATTGCAAGCTATTAATTGTCGTAAGAACCCATCTGGTTCACTAATGTCCTTTAGGGAAGGAAATCTGATGTCCTTACCTGGTCTGGCCTACATGTGACTCCAGACCCACAGCAATTTGGTAGACTTTTAATTGCCCTCTGAAATGGCCTAGTAAGTCATTCAGTTGTCAAGGGCAATTAGGGATGGGCAAAAATTGCTGGCCGTACCAGTGACACCCACATCCCATAAAAGAATAAAAAGAAACTGACCTGCACTGGCTCCCAATTAAACAATGCCTCAATTTTAAAATTCTCATCCTTGTTTTTAAATTCCTCCATGGCCTCGCCCCTCCCTATCTCTGTAATCTTCTCGAGCCCCACAACCCTCTCAGATCTGTGCTCCGCTAAGTCTGGCCTCTTGTGCATCCCTGACTTTACTCACTGCACTATTGGCAGCTGTGCCTTCAGTTGCCTGGGCCCTAAACTCTGGAATCCCCTCTCTAAACCTCTCTGTCTCTCAACCTCATTCCCTCCTTTAAGACACTCCTTAAAATCTACCTCTTTGATCAAGCTTTGACCATTTGCCCTAATATCTCTTTATGTGTCTCAGTGTCTATAATACCTCTGGAAGCACCTTGGGATGTTACATTGATATAGCGTCATTAATGTAATAAATATTGTAGTTGTTGTTTCAAGAATGCTGAAACCTTCATTTATCGCCTTGAAGATTATTTTCCAAATAAAACCAACCCAACCTGCTTAACGTTTCTTCCTAATCATTGTGTCTCAGTGTCCGCATTCCTTTCTGCCTTGCTGTCTGTGCGATCATGGCCCACTGAATCCTTAGCCTTCCCACTAATGTCTTATGTAAGCTAGATCCTTTCCATGAAATAGGAAGAAATTCAGGAATACCTGAACATGAAGAAGAATGAAAACTGGGATTGAAACTCAGAGTTCTCATCTATCTGCTGAACACTCCTACCTCTGCTTAATGAGCCAAAACAATTGGTGATTTTAAAAAAACTCTAGTTGCATTTAAAGTTTGGGAGAAGTTGGACCATATCCTTAATTCACTTATTGGGCATGATTTTAACCCATTCAAAACCCATTTATATGATAAAAATCGAGCCCAAACTCGAGTGAGGCCATTCAGGGGTGAAATCAGGAAGTATTTCTTTACACAAAAGGTAGTAGAAATCTGGAACTCTCTCCCCCAAAGAATTGCTGAGCTTGAGCTTCAATTGAAAATTTCAAAACTGAGATTGACAGACTTTCTTTGGACAAGAGTATAAAGATTATGAAATCGAGACAGGTAGATAGTGTTGAGATATAGATCGCCCATGATCTAATTGAATAGCGGAACAGACTTGAGGAGCTGAATAGCCTCCTCATGTATTCACTTCACTTAAACGAGTTGTGTTGAAGATCAATTATTCATTCAATTCCAAGAAGAAAGAATATATTTTCTCTTACTAAGCAGGCTGATTCATCAAAGTCATTGCCCCAGATGTAGACATTGGTTAGCGTTTTGTTGGATTTCAAGGCATTTGCAAGTGCCACGAGACCAATGCCAGTGACATTGTTCCTGGCCACAGACAATCTGGTGGAAAACAACATTTTTAAGTTAATTCCATAAATGGATTTCAAAAGTTTAAGTATGATTACTTCACAATTTTATTATTTAGAAACTATGATATTGACAGGGGAGTCGATGATGACAATACGATTTAATGTCATGAGGAGATGGTTAGATTCTCTCTTGTTTGAGATGGTCATTGCCTGGCACTTGTGTGGCATGTCTGCTATTTGCCACTTATCAGCCCAAGTCTGAATGTTGTCCAGGTCTTATATTTCTATCTGAAGAGGTGTGAATGGTGCTGAACACTGAAATCATCAGCGAACATCCCCACTTCTGACCTTATGATGGCGGGAAAGTCATTGATGAAGGAGTTGAAAATTTTACGGCCTAGGACACTTCACTGAGGAACTCCTGCAGTGATGTCCTGGAGCTCAGATGATTGACCTCCAACAACCACAACCATCTTCCTTTGCGCTAGATATGACTCCAGCCAGCGGAGGGTTTTCCCCCTGATTCCCATTGACTCCAGTTTTGCTCGGGCTCCTTGATGCCAGACTCGGTCAAATGCTGCCTTGATGTCAAAGGCAGTCACTCTCACCTCACTTCTAGGATTCAGCTTTTTTGCCCATGTTTGGACTAAGGCTGTAATGAGATTAGGAGCTGAGCGTTCCTGGCAGACTCCAAATTGAGCATCGATGAGCAGGCTGTTACTCAGTAAGTGCCGCTTGATATCACAGTCGACAACATCTTCCATCATTTTGCTGATGATGGAGAGTTGACTGATGGGGCGGTAATTGGTTGGATTGGATTTTCCTGCTTTTTGTGGACAGACATACCTGGGCAATTTCCACATTACCGGGTAGATGTCAGTGTTGTTGCTGTATGGGCACAATTTGGCGGGGGCACGGCTTGATCTGGAGCACAGGTCTTCAGCACTACAGGAGGATGTTGTCAGGACCTTTGCTTCATATCTCGTGATACCCTTATCCAACAAAAATCTACTGATCTCACTCTTGAAAATTTTAATCGGCCCCCAGCATCTTTATTTATTATTTTTTTTATTTAGAGATACAGCACTGAAAGAGGCCCTTCAGCCCACCGAGTCTGTGCTGACCAACAACCACCCATTTATACTAATCCTATATTAATCCCATATTCCCTACCACATCCCCACCTTCCCTCAATTCTCCTACCACCTACCTGCACTAGGGGCAATTTACAATGGCCAATTTACCTTTCAACCTTTGTGGTGGGAGGAAACCAGAACACCCGGCGAAAACCCACGCAGTCACAGGGAGAACTTGCAAACTCCGCACAGGCAGTACCCAGAATTGAACCTGGGTCCCCGGAGCTGTGAGGCTGCGGTGCTAACCACTGCACCGCCCTTTTTTAAAAAAATGTTGGTGCTTTGTTCAATCCTAAATTAAGTCTCCAACCCTTTTTGACCCACTTTTCATCCTCGTTCCCTTCAATTCACCAGTGGTGGTCAAGCCTTCAACTGTTTCAACCTTAACGTGTTAAACACCTGGATTTTTCTTCCCATTGAAACCAAAGAAAATCAGGCTAATTGTGAGTAACTCAGCAGCTAATCACTTTACACCCACTTTGTGCCCCCACTGAAATTGAATTTTATTCTGCTTATTTCTCTCTTCTGGACATTTTGCTTCACTTTTGTACATAGATTTTACACAGCACAGAAACAGGTCATCCAATCCATTATAGTGTTAGTGCTCCACATGAACCTCCTTCCACCATTCTTCATCTCACCCCAGCAACATATCCTTTGAATCTTTTAGAATTAGAATTAGAACATTACAGCGCAGTACAGGCCCTTTGGCCCTCGATGTTGCGCCGACCTGTGAAACCATCTGACCTAAACTATTCCATTTTCATCCATATGTCTATCCAATGACCACTTAAATGCCCTTAAAGTTGGCGAGTCTACTACTGTTGCAGGCAGGGCGTTCCACGCCCCTACTACTCTCTGAGTAAAAAAACTACCTCTAACATCTGTCCTATATCTATCACCCCTCAACTTGAAGCTATGTCCCCTCGTGTTTGCCATCACCATCCGAGGAAAAAGACTCTCACTATCCACCCTATCTAACCCTCTGATTATCTTATATGTCTCTATTAAGTCACCTCTCCTCCTCCTTCTCTCCAACGAAAACAACCTCAAGTCCCTCAGCCTTTCCTCGTAAGACTTTCCGTCCATACCAGGCAACATCCTAGTAAATCTCCTCTGCACCCTTTCCATAGCTTCCACATCCTTCCTATAATGCGGTGACCAGAACTGCACGCAATACTCCAGGTGCGGTCTCACCAGAGTTTTGTACAGCTGCAGCATGACCTTGTGGCTCCGAAACTCGACCCCCCTACTAATAAAAGCTAACACACCATATGCCTTCTTAACAGCCCTATTAACCTGGGTAGCAACCTTCAGGGATTTATGCACCTGGACACCAAGATCTCTCTGTTCATCTACACTACCAAGAATCTTCCCATTAGCCCAGTACTCTGCATTCCTGTTACTCCTTCCAAAGTGAATCACCTCACACTTTTCCGCATTAAACTCCATTTGCCATCTCCCAGCCCAGCTCGGCAGCCTATCTATGTCCCTCTGTACCCTACAACATCCTTCGGCACTATCCACAACTCCACCGACCTTAGTGTCATCCGCAAATTTACTAACCCACCCTTCTACACCCTCTTCCAGGTCATTTATAAAAATGACAAACAGCAGTGGCCCCAAAACAGATCCTTGCGGTACACCACTAGTACCTAAACTCCAGGATGAACATTTGCCATCAACCACCACCCTCTGTCTTCTTTCAGCTAGCCAATTTCTGATCCAAAGCTCTAAATCACCTTCAACCCCATACTTCCGTATTTTCTGCAATAGCCTACCGTGGGGAACCTTATCAAACGCCTTACTGAAATCCATATACACCACATCCACTGCTTTACCCTCATCCACCTGTTTGGTCACCTTCTCGAAAAACTCAATAAGGTTTGTGAGGCACGACCTACCCGTCACAAAACCGTGCTGACTATCGCTAATGAACTTATTCTTTTCAAGATGATTATAAATCCTGTCTCTTATAACCTTTTCCAACATTTTACCCACAACCGAAGTAAGGCTCACAGGTCTATAATTACCAGGGCTGTCTCTACTCCCCTTCTTGAACAAGGGGACAACATTTGCTATCCTCCAGTCTTCCGGCACTATTCCTGTTGACAATGACGACATAAAGATCAAGGACAAAGGCTCTGCAATCTCCACCCTAGCTTCCCAGAGAATCCTAGGATAAATCCCATCTGGTCCAGGGGACTTATCTATTTTCACACTTTCCAAAATTGATAACACCTCCTCCTTGTGAACCTCAATCCCATCTAGCCTAGTAGCCTGAATCTCAGTATTCTCCTCGACAACATTTTCTTTCTCTACTGTAAATACTGACGCAAAATATTCATTTAACACTTCCCCTACCTCCTCTGATTCCACACACAACTTCCCACTACTATCCTTGATTGGCCCTAATCTAACTCTAGTCATTCTTTTATTCCTGATATACCTATAGAAAGCCTTAGGGTTTTCCCTGATCCTATCCGCCAATGACTTCTCGTGTCCTCTCCTTGCTCTTCTTAGCTCTCCCTTTAGTTCCTTCCTGGCTAGCTTGTAACTCTCAAGCGCCCTAACTGAGCCTTCACATCTCATCCTAACAAAAGCCTTCTTCTTCCTCTTGACAAGCGCTTCAACTTCTTTAGTAAACCACGGCTCCCTCACTCGACAACTTCCTCCCTGCCTGACATGTACATACTTATCAAGGACACACAGTAGCTGCTCCTTGAATAAGCTCCACATTTCGATTGTTCCCATCCCCTGCAGTTTCCTTCCCCATCCTAAATCTTGCCTAATCGCATCATAATTTCCTTTCCCCCAGCTATAATTTTTGCCCTGTGGTATATACCTGTCCCTGCCCATCGCTAAGGTAAACCTAACCGAATTGTGATCACTATCACCAAAGTGCTCACCTACATCTAAATCTAACACCTGGCCGGGTTCATTACCCAGTACCAAATCCAATGTGGCATCGCCCCTGGTTGGCCTGTCTACATACTGTGTCAGAAAACCCTCCTGCACACACTGGACAAAAACTGACCCATCTAAAGTACTCGAACTATAGTATTTCCAGTCGATATTTGGAAAGTTAAAGTCCCCCATAACAACTACCCTGTTACTCTCGCCCCTGTCGAGAATCATCTTCGCTATCCTTTCCTCTACATCTCTGGAACTATTTGGAGGTCTATAAAAGACTCCCAACAGGGTGACCTCACCTCTCCTGTTTCTAACCTCGGCCCATACTACCTCAGTAGACGAGTCCTCAGACGTCCTTTCTGTCGCTGTAATACTTTCCTTGATTAACAATGCCACACCCCCCCCTCTTTTACCATCTTCTCTGTTCTTACTGAAACATCTAAATCCCGGAACCTGCAATATCCATTCCTGGCCCTGCTCTACCCATGTCTCCGAAATGGCCACTACATCGAGATCCCAGGTACCAACCCATGCTGCAAGCTCACCCACCTTATTCCGGATGCTCCTGGCGTTGAAGTAGACACACTTTAAACCAGGTTCTTGCTTGCCAGTGCCCTCTTGCGTCCTTGTAACCTTATCCCTGACCTCACTACTCTCAACATCCTGTACACTGGCACTATATTTTAGGTTTCCATTCCCCTGCTGAATTAGTTTAAACCCCCCCGAAGAGCACTAGCAAATCTCCCCCCCAGGATATTGGTACCCCTCTGGTTCAGGTGAAGACCATCCTGTTTGTAGAGGTCCCACCTCCCCCAGAAAGAGCCCCAATTATCCAGGAAACCAAAACCCTCCCTCCTGCACCATCCCTGCAGCCACGTGTTCAACTCCTCTCTCTCCCTATTCCTTGCTTTGCTATCACGTGGCACGGGCAACAACCCAGAGATAACAACTCTGTTTGTTCTCGCTCTAAGCTTCCACCCTAGCTCCCTGAATTTCTGTCTTAAATCCCCATCTCTCTTCCTACCTATGTCGTTGGTGCCTATGTGGACCACGACTTGGGGCTGCTCCCCCTCCCCCTTAAGGATCCCAAAAACACGATCCGAGACATCACGAACCCTGGCACCTTGGAGGCAACATACCAACCGTGAGTCTCTCTCGTTCCCACAGAACCTCCTATCTGTTCCCCTAAATATGGAGTCCCCAATGACTAATGCTCTGCTCCTCTTCCCCCTTCCCTTCTGAGCAACAGGGACAGACTCTGTGCCAGAGACCTGTACCCCATTGCTTACCCCTGGTAAGTCGTCCCCCGCAACAGTATCCAAAACGGTATACCTGTTGTTGAGGGAAACGGCCTCTCTCTCGTGTTTATCTAGCTTCACTTCAACCACTTCCTATTCCACATTCTCACCAGAATCTGGGTAAAGAGGTTTTTCCTGACTTTTCTGTGGATTTATTAATGACTTTCTTATATTTATGGCCCCTAGTTCTGGTCTCACCCACAAGTGGGGAGTGTAAACACTGGATGCCCATAATTTGTGGCGTATAAACATTGTGCCTGTGATTCTCTCCCAGAGCTGTCTCCAGCCTGACTGTAAAGACAAGTTCAAGTTACACATTCCAGGGTGTCATGTTTTCTGTGGAGTGAACGCACAAGTCTTCAGGGAAGCAGAGTTAACATTTCAGGTCTGTTTTGCTTTTATTAAAGACCTCAGAGGTATCGTTGTATGAAGTTTGAACTTGTCGCACGTGCTCCAGATGAACCAGTGAAATAAACACCAACAATGCAGGACAGGCATAGAAACAGTAGGAGGCACTAGAGTCCCTTGAGCCATTTCAGTTATTCTATTAAATGAAGTAAATGATTTTTTTAACTGAAATAATTGTTAAAATGAGCACTTAAAAAGAAAATTAAATTACAAGCAATTTAACATTTATCCTCCTCGTTGTCCGTGCTGTGTTAAAGGACCGGCACGGAGAGCGAGAGCACAGCGACTGGCAAAGAGGATGCAGGAACGGCTGGAGACAGAGAGCACAGACAGACCAGGGGGAGGATAAAGGAGCAGCCGAAGAGTGAGAGCACAGCAACTGGCGTAGAGGATGAAGGAATGGCCGGAGAGCGAGAGCACAGACAGACTTGGGGGAGGATAAAGGAGCAGCCGGAGAGCGAGAGCACAGACAGACTGGGATGAGGATGACGGAGCGGCCGGAGAGCGAGAGCACAGCGAGTCTGGGAGGTGGGAGAACGGAGTGCCCAGAGATCAAGAGCATGAGCAGACCAGCATGAGGATAAAAGGAGCAACCAGACAGCGAGACCACAGACAGACCAGGAGGAGGATAAAGGAGTAACCGGAGAGCGAGAGCACAGTGAGACCAGAGTCGGGGGGAGAATAAAGGTGCAGCCGGAGAGTGAGAGCAAAGACAGACTTCTTTGGCCTCCTTATCTCGAGAGACAATGGGTAAGCGCCTGGAGGTGGTCAGTGGTTTGTGATGCAGCGTCTGGAGTGGCTATAAAGGCCAATTCTAGAGTGACAGACTCTTCCACAGGCACTGCAGATAAAATTGGTTGTCGGGGCTGTTACACAGTTGGCTCTCTCCTTGCGCTTCTGTCTTTTTTCCTGCCAACTGCTAAGTCTCTTCGACTCGCCACACTTTAGCCCCGCCTTTATGGCTGTCCGCCAGCTCTGGCGAATGCTGGCAACTGACTCCCACGACTTGTGATCAATGTCACAGGACTTCATGTCACATTTGCAGACGTCTTTAAAGCGGAGACATGGACGGCCGATGGGTCTGATACCAGTGGCGAGCTCGCTGTACAATGTGTCCTTGGGATCCTGCCATCTTCCATGCGGCTCACATGGCCAAGCCATCTCAAGCGCCGTTGGCTATGTAGGGTATACATGATGGTGATGTTGGCCGCCTCGAGGACTTCTGTGTTGGACTGTGTCCAACACAGACAGACTGGGGGAAGAATAAAGGAGCTCGGGGGAGGGTACAGAGTGGACTCACCACGTTTTAAATGTCATGCTAGGCCCCCACCTGCCAAGAACGAGGCATATCAATTTTGTCATGAACACTGATTTCTAACTGTTGGAGCGAAGAAATGACTTGTTAAACAGATCAGCCGTGGCTGGAAGGAAACATTTACATACTAACAGTCATCGAAGGTGAGGAAGCGCATTCCAGGGCCTGCTAAGGAGGATACAATCCACAAGGGCCAGGACTGGTTAGACCAGCTGGTTCCATGACTACCTGGCTGTTCCAGGGTTTTCTTTTGAACTGGCCACAGAGAGTTGGAAGTCAGAGTGACTGTTTGCTCCTGGACTGAGATCTCTCTCCCATCTGTTCTCATCTCTTTCTCACAAGCCTCTGAATTCACTGAAGAAACATGAACCCCAAGAGAGAAAGGTCTCCAACTGCGAACAAGGTTTAAGAAAAATACTGGGCCCCGATGAAAAGCAAGATCTACCTGCAATCAAGGACTCTACAGTGAGCTTGAAGAACTGTAACAACAACTCTTTAGATATTAGCTCAAACCTTTCCACTTTATTTCCTCCGTTCTGTTCTGTCTTTGTATGCATGTGTATATCGTGTATGCATGCTATTGTGGGACGTCGTGTATCTGTAGGCGTCAACCAAATTAGAGTTTAAATTTAATAAATTTCTACTTTTCTTCTTTAAACCTAAGAAAGATTGTTTGTGCTGGTTTATTTGCCTTATAATTGGAAAGCGGTGAACAAGGATTCACCAAGGGGAAGCTAGAAACATGGTGTGTTTAAAATTAAACCCTGTCAGAGTATGACCAAGTGAAGGTTGAGAGCGAACCCTAGACCTCTTTCTCGCCTGGTCGTAATATAAAAAAAAGTCAAAGTGTGACATTACAGGAGAGCAGTTAAGTGATTTTTTGGCGAGTATTTCTCTAAACTAGGACATTCTTTCAAATTAGGAGCCGGGAAATTAATAACCTCAATCAGGGTGAATATAACAGTGAGTGAATTAATTAATATTAGCACAAAGCAGGTCTAGAAGCATTAATTAAAATTAATAGTTTAAACAACGTACCAACTAGATTCTAAAACAGGGAATAGAGTTCTTTTAAGATCATGGATAAACAGCTGCGACCTGTTGCTCGCAATTCCTGCGCCATGTGGGAACTTCAGAACGCTTCATGTGTTTTGGGTGACCACTTGTGCAGGAAGTGTCTCTATTTGCTTCAGCTCGAGCTCAGGAGTTCCGAGCTTGAGAGGCAGCTGGAGTCACTGTGGAGCATCTGGGAAAATAAGATTTTCCTGGATCATACATTCCAGGAGGTGGGAGTTCAGGATAGTAGATGGGTGGCCAGCTGGATGAATAGAAAGAGGCAGAAGGTGCAGGAGTTTTCGGGGTGTGTGTCACTCTGGAGACTGCTGGGAGTGATGACACCCTGAAGAAGTGCAGTCTGGACCATGGCACCAATGGGCAATGGACTGTACAGAAGAGAACAGCAAAGTGCAGAAATGCTGTTGTTATAGGAGATTCCATAGTCGGGGGATAGACAGGTATTTCTGTAACCGTCATCATGAGTCCTGTATGGTGCGTTGTCTCCCTGGTGCCAGGGTAAAGGACATCATGGAGAGGGTGCAGAATATTCTGTATGGGGAAGGGAGTGAGCCAGAAGTTGTGGTACACATCGGTACCAATGACACAGCAAGGGCAGGTATTGAGATCCTATGGTCAGATTTTAAGGAGCTGGGGAGGAAGTTAATGAGTAGAACCTTGAAGGTAGCAATCTCTGGATTACTCCAAGTGCCATGCGCTAGTGAGAGTAGAAATATCAAGATAGGGAGGATCAATGTGTGACTTGAAACATAGTGCAGGAGGGAGGGCTTCAGATTCTTGGGGCATTGGGACCAGTTCTGGGGCAGGAGGCACCTCCTCAAAAGGGACCAGTTATACCTCAACAGGACTGGGACCAATGTCCTCATGGGGAGGTTTGCTAGTGTGGTTGGGGATGGTTTAAACTAAATTGGCAGGGGAGTGGGCACCAGAATATAGAAGTAGAAAAGAGGAATAAGGTGCATAATGTGAGAGTGTTGGATTGTACTCGAGCAGGGAGTAGTACTATATTAGATAGGAGCAGAGTAAGAAAGACTGACACAGGTTTATGATGTATATCTGTAAATGCACAAAGTGTGGTGAATAAGGTTGGTGAGCTACAAGCACAAATAGCTGTGTGGCAATATGATGTAATAGATTCATAGAGAAATACAGCACTGAAACAGGCCCTTTGGCCCACAGAGTCTGTGCCAACCATCAACCACTCATTTATACTAATCCTACATTAATCCCATATCCCTTCTCACATCCCCACAATTCCCCTACCACCTACCTACACTAGGGACAGTTTACAATGGCCAATTTACCTATCAATCTGAAAGTCTTTGGCTGTGAGAGGAAACCAGAGCACCCGGCAGAAAGCCACACAGTCCCAGGGAGAACTTGCAAACTCCACACAGGCAGAACTGAACCTAGGTTGCTGGAGCTGTGAGGCTGCGGTGGAAACATAGCTTAAAAATGGTGAACACTGGGCACTTAATATTCAAGGATTCAAAGTGTTCAGAAAAAATAGGAAAGGTAAAAGGGAGGTGGGATGGCAGTACCGATTAGAGAAGACATTGTTGTGTTGGAAAGAGCAAATGTCCTAGAGGGGGCAAAGACAGAATCCATTTGTTAGAGTTGAGAAGCAAAAAGGGGATGATCACACTACCGGGGGTATTCAATAAGCCTCCAAATAGTGAGAGAGAGATAGAGGAGCAAATCTGCAGGGAAATCACAGAGATGTGCAAGATCTATAGAGTGGTGATATTGGGGGACTTTAACATTATCCCAAGTGATATTTGGGTAATTCGAGTAAAAAGTAAGGAGGGGAGGAAGACTGAGGGGGAGGAATTTCTGGATTGTATTCAGGAGGAGTTCATCGATCAGTGTGTTCTCAGTCAAACTAGGAAGGAGGTATTGCTGGATCTGGTGCTGGGGAATGAGGTGGGACAAGTGGACCAAGTGTCTGTGGGGGAACACTTGGGTAAGAGTGACCATCGTATCATAAGGTTTAGACTCGTAATGGAGAAGAACACGGAACAATCTAAAGTAACATTTTTTAATTGGAAGAGGGCTAATTTCAGTGGGATGAGAGAGGATCTAGCCAGGACAAAATGGAACCAAAGACTGACAGGAAAAACTGTAAAAGGAGCAATGGGCAATCTTTAAGGAGGAGATGTTTCAGGAAAGGCTAGGTACATTCCAACAAGGGCGAAAGGTAGACGAACCAGAGCCAGGGCTCCTTGGATGGTGAGGGAGATAGAGAATGTGATGAAACATAAAAAGAGGGAGTATGATGCATGTCAGGAGAATTTTTCAAGTGTGAATCAGGTCAAATGCAATTAGTTGAGAGGGGAGTGAAGAGGAAAATAAAACTGGCAAAGAGAGAGTATGAGAATGGAATGGCAGCTAACATAAAGGGGAATTCTAAAATCTTCAAACAGCGTGTAAATAGTAAGCAGATAGTAAAAGGCAGGGTGGATCTACTGGGGACAAAGAGGGTGATATATGCTTAGAGGCATAGGACAAGGCTAATATACTTAATGAGTGCTTTGTATCGGTATTTACTAAGGAAGAGGATTCTGACAAAACATAACATAAGAAATAGGAGCAGGAGGAGGCCATTCAGCCCTTTGAGCCTGCTCTTCCATTCATCGAGATCATGGCTGATGTCAATAGAAGTGGGGATGGTAGAGGTAATGGATGGGGTGAAAATTGAAAGGCAGGATGTACTGGAAAGGCTGGCTATGCATACAATGGTTTAGTCACCTGGTCCAGATGGTTTGCATCCCAGGTTGTTGAACAAAGTGGGGGTGAAGATAATGGAAAGGCTTACCATAGAACCACAGAAAGGTCACGGCACAGGAAGAGGCCATTCAACCCATCGTGTCTGTGCCGGATGAAAAAGCTAGCCGCCCATTCTAATCCCACCTTCCAGCACCTGGTCCATATCCTTGCCGGTTACAGCACTTCAGGTGCAGGTCCAGGTACCTTTTAAATGAGTTGAGGGTTTCTGCCTCCACCACCGATCCAGGCAGCGAATTCCACAATCTTCCAGTCTTCCCTGGATACAGGGGAAGTGCCACAGGATTGGACAATGGGAAATGTGACACCCTTATTCAAGAAAGAGTCTAAGGACAGTCCTAGTAACTACAGGCCATTTAGTTTAACATCAGTGGTAGGTAAGGTTTTAGAAACAATAATCAGGGAAAAAATCAACAGGTGCTTGGAGAGATTTGAGTTAATTATGGAGAGCCAGCATGGATTTGGAAAAGGCAGACTATGCTTGATTAATCTAATAGACTTTTTTGATGAACTAACTGAGAAGGTTGATAAAGGAAATGCAATGGATGTTGTCTACTTAGATTTTAAGAAAGCATTTGATAAAGTACCACATAAATGGCTGGTTAACAAAATTGAGGCTCATGGAATAGGAGGGTCAGTGTCCAATTGGATAAAAAAAAAGACTTGAGGACAGAAAACAGCAAGACGTGATAAATGGTTATTTTTCAGTTTGGAGAATGGTAGACAGTAGTGTTCCCCAAGAACTGAATGAAAGGTCACTGACCTGAAATGTTAACTCTGCTTCTCTCTCCACAGATGCTGCCAGACCTGCTGAGTATTTCCAGCACTTTCTATATTTATTTTGCATTCTAATGTCCTGTGGGGAAGAATTATTTTACTCAAGTTGTGAATGTTGACATTTTTAATTGAAAAGTGCCTTGGTCCTGGATTGACCTGTTTATAACACTAGATTTTGAATAGATTAGATTAGAGTGCTGATTAACTCACGCTAAGAGCTGGTCATTCATGTAGCGAAGGGCCTCACTAATGTAAACCAGTCCATCATCCTCAATTCGGTTTGCGGCCAAATCCAGAATCTTCAGGGGAGTGTTGTGTTTCAGCAGCTCGGCCAAAGACTTTGCTCCATCAGAGGATATCTGGTTACTGTCATAACAAATTTAACAAATTAAATTATCTCTCTCTGCTACACATTGAAAACAATATACAGAATATTCTTTCATATTCAGCCCAAAATCTGCTGGGTAACACATGTCAATTGCCCATACTGAACCCCCATAGTGATATGTTTTAAGGAGTGCCCTAAAGGAGGAGCAAGCAGGAGAAGTGGAGAGGTTTAGGGAGGGAATTCCAGAGCTTAGGGCTCAGGCAGCTGAAGGCACGGCCGCCAATGGTGGAGCGATTAAAATAGAAGATATTTAAGAGGCCAGGACTGGAGCAGCACCGATATCTCAGAGGGTTGTGGAGCTGGATGAGGTGACAAGATAGGGAGGGGTGAGAGCATAGAGGGATTTGAACATAAGCATGAGATTTTCAAGGTATTGCCAGACTGGGAAGCAATGTTGGTCAGCGACAACAGGGAGTGATGGGCACTTGGTGAGAGTTAGGGTGCAGGCAGAAGGATTTTGGATGAGCTCAACTTTAGGAGGGTGAAAGGTGGGAGTCCAGCCAGGAGAGCATTGGAACACTCAAGTCTAGAGATAACAAAAGCATGGATGACAGTTTCAGCAGCAGATGAGCTGAGGTGGAAGAGAGACGGGGAAATGTTACAGAGGTGGAAGTAGGTCATCTTGGTGCTGCAAAGGACATAGGGTGAGAAGCTCAACTCAAGGACAGAATCCACTTGATTAGAAACAATAGAGGTACCATTACAATGCTGGGTGTATTCTATAGGCCACTGACTAGTGGAGGAAAAAATTTGTAGGAAAATTACAGGGAGGTGCAAAAAATGTAGAGTAGTTATAATGGGGGATAACTTTTTTTTATTCTTTCATGGGATGTAGGCATCATTGGCAAGGCCAGCATTTGTTGTCCATCCCTAATTGCCCTTGAGAAGATGGTGGTGAGCTGCCTACTTGAAGACCTGCAGTCCATCTGGTGTAGGTACACCCACAGTGCTGTTAAGGACGGAGCTCCAGGATCTTGACCCAGCGACAGTGAAGGAACAGCAATATAGTTCTAAGTCAGGATGGTGTGTGTGACTTGGAGGGAAACTTGCAGGTGGTGGTGTTCCCAGGCATCTGCTGCCCTTGTCCTTCTAGATGGTAGAAATCGCGGGTTTGGAAGGTGCTGTCGAAGGATCCTTGGTGAGTTACTGCAGTGCATCTTGTAGCTGCCACTGTGCATGAATGTTTAAGGTGGAGGATGGGGTGCCGATCAAGCGGGCTGCTTTGTCCTGGATGGTGTCGAGCTTCTTGAGTGTTGTTGGAGCTGCACCCATCCAGGCAAGTGGAGAGTATTCCATCACACTCCTGACTTGTGCCTTGTAGATGGTGGACAGGCTTTGGAGAGTCAGGAGGTGAGTTACTTGCCTCAGAATTCCCAGGCCACGATCTTGTGGAGGCGGTGGGGCTCCCTGCACCTCGCCTCAACCTTTCCGCAACTCCCCCGCCCCCGCGATCCTCCGTTGTTCCGGAGGTGAAGTTTCCACTGCTGGGACCTCTGTCCCTTTAAAGATGGGGATCTGGCCTCCAAGAGCTGCCAGCCAATCACAGGATTGGCAACTCAGCAGTATCGGCAGCACCACCGGGAGCGGAGGCCACTGTTGGTACTGCAGAGGCCTTAGACCTAGGCCCACACTGGAACCCTAGACCTCAGGGAAGAGAGGTGGGGTTGCCGGGGCCAGGCCGGAAGGTAAAGTCCTGCTCAGGTCTGCCAATGAGAGCCGACAGGGCCCCGTACAAGCCCAAGCCCGACCCGGCCTGAGTCCTTCCATTTTTTCCCACACCTGATCCAATCCGACCTGACAATCAGTTAATCTACCTTCCATTTTTCACTTTGTTCCTTACCTGCACAAACTTAAAATAACTGTAACAAAACCACCTTTAAAGTCCAGAAAGTAAATTAACATTAGAGTCACTTACCTGAGGTGATGACAGAGCATGTCCGATCCAGCCCGACCCGACCTGAGCCCAAATGCCGGATCCGGAAGTGCGACTGAACCCGATTCAAACCCAACACATGTCGTCGGGTCCCGTCAGGACGGGTCAGGTAGCAGGCCTTTACTGGAAGGTCCCAGTGAGGTGGGTGGGTGTGAAATCTAGGGGAAGGGTGGTCCATGGAGGTGGAGGATATGCGGCTGGGTTTCCAGGGGCCATAGATTTCCCACAGAGGAGGAACCCTCCCCAAGCCCAGCAGGAGTGCACATCATTTTACAAGGCACCCTCCCCGCGTGGTGGAGGAACCACCCCACCCTCACTGCTGTTACATCCTATTGGCAGGGGGGGGGGAGGGGGAGGAGGCATTTCAGGGCCTCAATTGTCATTTGCTGATCCTGCCCCCAGCAAAACCATTTGGCTACGGGGCAGTAACGGGCCCGCCACACACCGCCACCCATCGTCATTCTATGGAACTGGTCCCCCCCCACCACTTCCGACCCCACCTCAGGGCATATATAAAATCCAGCACCCAGTCTCTGACCTGTTCTTGTCGCCACAGTATTTATGTGGCTGGTCCAGTTCAGTTCCTGGTCAATGGTAACCCCCAAGATGTTGATCGTGGGGGATTCAGCGATCATAATGCCATTGAGTGTCAAGGGAAGATGGTGAGATTCTCCCTTGTTGGAGATGGTCATTGCCTGGCACTTGTGTGGATTTACGAAAGGGAAATCATGCTTGACAAATCTACTAGAATTCTTCGAGGATGTAACTAGTAGAGTTGATGAGGGGGAGCCAGTGGATGTGGTTTATTTGGACTTTCAGAAGGCTTTTGACAAAGTCCCACAGAAGAGATTAGCGTGTAAAATTAAACCACATGGGATTGGGGGTGGTGTATTGCGATGGATAGAAAATTGGTTGGCAGGCAGGAAACAAAGAGCAGGGATAAATGGGACTTTTTCCGAATGGCAGGCGGTGACCAGTGGGGTACCGCAGGGATCGGTGCTAGGACCCCAGCTATTCACAATATATATTAATGATTTAAATGAGGGAACTAAATGTAATGTCTCCAAATTTGCAAATGACACAAAACTGGGTGGGAGGGTGACTTGTGAAGAGGATGCAGAGAGGCTTCAGGGTGATTTGGACAAGTTGAGTGAGTGGGCTAATGCATGGCAGATGCAGTATAATGTGGATAAATGTGAGGTTATCCACTTTGGTAGCAAAAACAGTAAAGCAGATTATTATCTGAACGGCTATAAACTGAGAGAGGAGAATATGCAGCATGACCTGGGTGTTCTCGTACACCAGTCGCTGAAGGTAAGCATGCAGGTGCAACAGGCAGTAAAAAAGCAAATGGTGTGTTGGCCTTCACAGTGAGAGGATTCGAGTACAGGAGCAGAGATGTCTTGCTGCAATTATACAGGGCCTTGGTGAGGCCACACCTAGAATATTGTGTGCAGTTTTGGTCTCCTTATCTGAGGAATGATGTTTTTGCTATAGAGGGAGTGCAGCGAAGGTTCACCAGACTGATTCCTGGGATGGTGGGACTGACGTATGAGGGGAGATTGAGTCGGTTAGGATTATATTCGCTGGAGTTCAGAAGAGTGAGGGGGGATCTCATAGAAACCTATAAAATTCTAACAGCACTTGACAGGGTAGATGCAGGAAGGATGTTCCCAATGGTGGGGGAGTCCAGAACCAGGGGTCATAGTCTAAGGATACGGGGTAAACCATTCAGGACTGAGATGAGGAGAAATTTCTTCACAGAGAGAGTGGTGAACCTGTGGAATTCACTACCACAGAAAGCAGTTGAGGCCAAAACATTGTATGTTTTCAAGAAGGAGTTAGATATAGCTCTTGGGTCCAAAGGGATCAAAGGGTCTGGGGCGAAAGCGGGAACAGGTTACTGAGTTGGATGATCAGCCACTATCATAATGAATGGTGGAGCAGGCTCGAAGGGCCGAATGGCCTACTCCTGCTCCTATTTTCTATGTTTCTACATGTGGAGCGACTGTTACTTGCTACTTATCAGCCCAAGCCTGGGTATTGTCCAGGTCTTGCTGCATTTCTACACGGACTGCTTCAGTATCTGAAGAGTCGTGAATGTGCAATCATCAGCGAACATCCCCACTTCTGACCTTATGATGGAGGGAAGGCCCTTGATGAAGCAGCTGAAGATGGTTGGGCCTTGGACACTACCCTGAGGAACTCCTGCAGTGATGTCCTGGAGGTCAGATGATTGACCTCCAACTACCACAACCATCTTCCTTTGCGCTAGGTTTGACTCCAGCCAGCAGAGAGTTTTCCCCTTGATTCCCATTGACTTCAGTTTTGCTAGGGCTCCTTGATGCCATACTCGGTCAAATGCTGCCTTGATGTCAAGGGCAGTCACTCTCACCTCACCTCGAGTTCAGCTCTTTTATCCATGTTTGAACCAAGGCTGTAATGAATTCAGGAGCTGAGTGGCCCTGGCGAAACCCAAACTGAGCGTCACTGAGCAGGTTATTGCTGTGTAAGTGCCGCTTGATGGCACTGTTGATGACACCTTCCATCACTTTACTGATGATTGAGAGTATGCTTGGAAGCAAAGGGCAAGGCTAGAATACTTAATGAGTACTTTGTTTCAGTGTTTACTAAGGAAGAGAAAGCTGACAAAATCGGAGAGAGTAGAGGCAATGGATAGGATAAAAATTGAGATGAGGGGGAGGTACTAACAAGGCTGGCTATGCTTAGGTCACCTGGTCCGGATGGCTTACATCCCAGGTTGCTAAAGGAAGTGGGGTTGGAGATAGTGGAAGGATTTGGCATAATCTTCCAATCTTCCCTGGATACGGGTGGAGGTGCCAGAGGATTGGAGAGTGGCAAATGTGACATCCTTATTCAAGAAAGGGTGTAAGGACAGCCCTAGCAACTACAGGGCAGTTAGTTTAACATCAGTGGTAGGTAAGGTTTTAGAAACAATAATCAGAGAAAAAAAAATCAACACGCACTTGGAGAGGTTTGAGTTAATTAAGGATAGGTAGCATGGATTTGTAAAAGGCAGATGATGCTTGACTAATCTAATTGAATTTTTTGATAAAGTAACAGAGAAGGTTGATGAAGGGAATGCGGTGGGTGTTGTAAGTGTGTGTCGTGATAAATGGTTGTTATTCAGACTGAAGGATGGTAGATCCCAAGGTTCAGTGCTGGGACCATTGCTTTGTTTGCTATGTATAAATGACTTAGATCTTGGAATTCAAGGTACAAATTCAAAATTTGCCAGTGACACCAAAGGTCAAGGAGTGGGAAATGGTGAGGATGATACGAACCACCTGCAACAGGACATAGATAGGCTCACGGAGTGCGCTGACAAGTGACAGATGGAATTGAAAACAGAGAAGTGTGAGGTGATACATTTTGGCAGAAGGGATGGGATGAGGCAATATAGAGTTAATGGTACAGTTCTAAAGAGTGTGCAGGAACAGAGGGATCAGGGGGTGCATGTGCATTGATCTTTGAAAGTGGCAGGACATATTGAGAGAGTGGTTAGTAAAGCATACGGGATCTAGAAATAGAGGCATAGGGTACAAAGCAGGAACGTTATGCTGAACATTTATAAAGCTCTGGTTAGGCTCCAACTAGAGTATTGCATCCAGTTCTGGTCATCACACTTTAGGAAGGATGTGAGGGTCCTTGAGAGGGTACAGAGGAGATTTTAGCTACAAGGTTAGGTTGGAAAAGCTGAGGTTGTTCTCCTTTGAGCAAAAGAGATAGAGGGGAGATTTGACAGAGGTGTACAAGATGACGACAGGTGTAGATAAGTTAGACAAGGAAAAACTTCCCTTTAACTGATGGTACAAGGTCTAGGGACAGAGACTGAAAGTTTTGGGCAAGTGATGCAGGGAGTGGGGAATGTGAGGGAGAATTTTTTTGCACAGCGGGTGGTATTGACCTGGAACTCACTGCCCACAAGGGTGGTGACAGCGGAGAGGCTACAGGGATCGAGCAAGGGAGTGGGACTGACTGGATTGCTCCGCTGAGAGCCAGCACTGACTCAATGGGCCGAATGGCCTCCTTCTATGCCATAAATGACTCTAGGAGCACAGTGACCTGGGGGTATTTATGTACAAATCATTGTGGGCAGCAGGGCATTTTGATAAAGCAGTTAATAAGGCATATGGGATCCTAGGCTTTACAAATCGAGACATAGATTACGAAAACAAGAAGGTTACGGTGAACTTTCAGAAACTGGGTTTGGTCTCAACTGCAGTACTGTGTTTAATTCTGGGCAGCAAACTTTAGGGAGTTGTGAAGGCAGTAGAGAGGATGGAGTCAAGATTTACAAGAATGATTCCAGGGATGAAAGACTTCAGTTTCGAGGATAGATTAG